>NC_037687.1:10846644-10856631 GCF_003255815.1 Theropithecus gelada
TTTTTTTTTTTTTGTTTTTTGAGACAGAGCCTCACTCTCAAAAACAAAACAAAACAAAATCCGTCTCAAAAACAAAACAAAACAAAACAACACCAGCATCACTGAAATGGATTATAATACTATGTTCTTTTATTGAACAGACCACAAGAAACCTACTTTAACCTTTAAAAAAGAAAAAGGAAGGCCAGGCGCAATGGCTCACATCTGGAATCCCAGCACATTGGGAGGCCAAGGCGGGCAGATCATGAGGTCAGGAGTTCGAGACTAGACTGGCCAACATAGTGAAACCCCATCTCTACTAAAACTACAAAAATCAACCGGGCATGGTGGTGAGTACCTGTAGTCCCAGCTACTGAGGAGGATGAGGCAGGAGAATCCCTTGAACCTAGGAGGTGGAGGTTGTGGTGAGCCGAGATTGAGAGTCACAGCACTCCAGCCTGGCAACAGAGCGAGACTCCATCTCAAAAAAAAAAATTTTTTTTTGCCACAGGTCACACAGTAAAAGGTTTGTGCTCAGACAGTGTGGTTCTAAACTGCTGTCCACAAAATCAAAGTTAAGGTAAAACACTCTCAGAAGGCCTTGTAAGGGCAGGTGGCACTTTTTCCTTGAAGCCTGTATGTCAGAATTGCAATCAGTTACACCAACCCATTTAAATCAGAAGGATTGACCAGGAGTGGTGGCTCACACCTGTAATCCCAACAGTTTGGGAAGCCACAGAGGGCAGATCACTTGAGGTCAGGAGTTCGAGACCAGCCTGGCCAATGGGCGAAACCCCATCTCTACTAAAAATACAAAAATAGGCCGGGCATGGTGGCTCATGCCTGTAATCCCAGCACTTTGGGAGGCTGAGGTGGGCGGATCACAAAATCAGGAGATTGAGACCATTCTGGCTAACACGGTGAAACCCCGTCTCTACTAAAAATACAACAAATTAGCCAGGCGTGGTGGTGGGCGCCTGTAGTCCCAGCTACTCGGGAGGCTGAGGCAGGAGAATGGCCTGAACCCGGGAGGCGGAGCTTGCAGTGAGCTGAGATCCTGCCACTGCACTCCAGCCTGGGCGACAGAGCAAGACTCTTGTCTCAAAAAAAAAAGGAAGGAAGGAAGTTCTGACACAGGCTCCAACACAGACGTTATGCTCAGTGAAATAAGCCAGACACAAAAGGACAATACTATCTGATCTCACTCACAAGAGGTCCCTAGAATTGTAGAATGGTGTGTGCCACGGGCTGGGAGGGGTGTGGCCAGAGTTGCAGTTTGGGAAGTTCAGAATGTTCTGAAGATGGATGGTCGTGGTGGTTGCACAACTGTGTGAATGTGCTTAATGCCACTAAACTGTACAGGTAAAAGTGGTTAAGATGGGCTGGTCGCGGGGGCTCGCGCCTGTAATCCCAACACTTTGTGAGACCGAGGTGGGTGATCACGAGATCAGGAGTTCAAGACTGGCCTGACCAACATGGTGAAACCCCGTCTCTACTAAAAGTACAAAATTAGCCGGGCGTCGTGGCACGCGTCTATAATCCCAGCTACTGGGGAGGCTGAGTTGGGAAGATCACCTGAACCCAGGGAGGTCCAGGCTGCAGCGAGCCGTGATTGCACCACTGCACTCCAGCCTGGGTGAGAGAGTGAGACCCTGTCTCCAAACACACACACATAAAAAACAGGGTTTTTTTTTTAATTTAAAAAGGAAAGAAAAGGAGAGCGCCGTGTGGCAGGCACCTAGCCCTGTCCAGCGCACCCTGAGACAGGGATGATGTCTCCTCCTTGACGTAAGACCACAAGTTCTAACCAATTCAACCGAGGACGGAGCCCCAATTCCAGGCAGGGTGATTTGGTCCCCTAGTGAACTAAGATGCAGATGGAGAAGAGCAGACACAGGCCTTGGGGCCCCTGCAGGGGTTTCTTGCTGGCTTTTTCTCCCTGGATTCCTGTGGCTTCTGGGCAACAGAGTTAGGTGGCCTGGCAAGAGAGATGCATGAGGCTGTGTCGCCGTTGACATTGAGCTGGAGGGCCAGAGTTCGTCACTGCTGACGCAGAGAAGCTGGGAGCCAAGGTTAGCCAGATGGCTTGGAGGAGCTTTAAACAATCTTCTTTCTCTTTCCATCCGTCTACCCTTCTTTCCTACCTTCCTGCCCCCTTTCTTTTCTTCTTTCTTTCCTTCCTCTCTCCTTCCTCCCTTTCTTTTCTTCGATTTTCTTTTTGTATTATTATTATTACTTTTTAGACAGGGTCTTGCTCTGTTGTCCAGGCTGGAGGGCAGTGGCATGATCACAGCTCACTACACCCTCAATCTTCTGGGTTCAAGCAATCCTCCTGCCTCAGCCTTCCAGGTAGCTGGGACCACAGGCACTACCACGCCTGACTGGTTTTTTATTTTGATTGATTGATTTATTTTAAGACGGAGTCTCGCTCTGTCACCCAGGCTGAAGTGCAGTGGCATGATCTCGGCTCACTGCAACCTCCACTCCCTAGGTTCAAGTGATGCTCCTGCCTCAGCTTCCCAAGTAGCTGGGATTACAGGTGCCCGCCACCACGCCTGGCAAATTTTTGTATTTTTAGTAGAGACAGGGTTTTGCCATATTGGCCATGCTGGTCTCAAACTCCAGACCTTGTGATCTGCCTGCCTCAGCCTCCTAAAGTGCGGGGATTACAGGCATGAGCCACCACACTGGGCCTAATTTTATTTTATTTTATTTTTTTTTTGAGATGGAGTTTCGCTCTTGTTGCCCAGGCTAGAGTACGATGGTACAATCTCGGTACAATCTCGGTGCAATCTCGGCTCACTGCAGCCTCCGCCTCCCTGGTTCAAGCAATTCTCCTGCCTCAGCCTCCCAAGTAGCTGGGATTACAGGTGCACACCACCATGCCCTGCTTATTTTTTTCCTTTTTTTTTTCTTTTTCGAGTTGGAGTCTTGCTCTGTTGCCCAGGCTGGAGTGCAGTGGCGTCATCTCAGCTCACTGCAACCTCTGCCTCCCGGGTTGAAGCGATTCTTGTGCCTCAGCCTCCCAAGTAGCTGGGATCACAGGCGCATGTCATCACACCCGGCTAACTTATATTTTTAGTAGAGATGGGGTTTCGCCATGTTGGTCAGACTGGTCTTGAACTCCTGACCTCATGATCCGCCCACCTCGGCCTCCCAAAGGGCTGGGATTACAGGCGTGAGCCACTATGCCTGGCCATGCCCAGCTAATTTTTTGTATTTTTAGTAGAGATGGGGTTTCACCATGGCCAGGCTGGTCTTGAACTCCTGACCTCAGGTGATCCGCCCGCCTCAGCCTCCCAGAGTGCTGGGATTACAGGCGTGAGCCACCGCACCCGGCCTAATTTTTTATTTTTTGTAGAGATGGAGTCTTTCTGTGTTGCCCAGGCTGGTGTCAAACTCCTGGCCTCAAGAGATCCTCCTGCTCCAGCGTCCAAAGTGCTGGCAGCGTCCAACATGCTGGGATTACAGGCATGAGCCACGATGCCCAGCTTTTCTTTCTGTTTGTTTGTTTTTCTCTCTCCCTCTCTTTCTAATTATGGCAAAACACATGTAATATAAAATTTACTAGCTGGGCATGGTGGCTCAAGCCTGTAATCCCAACACTTTGGGAGGCTGAGGTGGGTGGATTGCCTAAGGTCAAGTTTGAGACCAGCCTGGCCAACATGGTGAAACCCCATCTCTACTAAATTAGCTGGGCGTGGGAGCACACGCCCATAATCCCAGCTACTCAGGAGGCTGAGACTACAGAATTCCTTGAACCCAGGAGGCAGAGGTGGCAGTGAGCCGAGATCACACCACTGCACTTCAGCCTGAGTGACAGAGTGAGACTCTGTCTTTAAAAAAAAAAAAAAAAAGGCCGGGCGCGGTGGCTCAAGCCTGTAATCCCAGCACTTTGGGAGGCTGAGACGGGCGGATCACGAGGTCAGGAGATCGAGACCATCCTGGCTAACACGGTGAAACCCCGCCTCTACTAAAAAATACAAAAAAAACTAGCCGGGCGAGGTGGCGGGCGCCTGTGGTCCCAGCTACTCAGGAGGCTGAGGCAGGAGAATGGCGTAAACCTGGGAGGCGGAGCTTGCAGTGAGCTGAGATCCGGCCACTGCACTCCGGCCTGGGTGACAGAGCGAGACTCCGTCTCAAAAAAAAAAAAAAAATTTAAAAAAAAAAAAAAAAGTTACCATCTTAACCATTTTTTAAAAAATAGGTCCTCGGCCGGGCGCGGTGGCTCAAGCCTGTAATCCCAGCACTTTGGGAGGCCGAGACGGGCGGATCACGAGGTCAGGAGATCGAGACCATCCTGGCTAACACGGTGAAACCCCGTTTCTACTAAAAAATACAAAAAAATAGCCGGGCGAGGTGGCGGGCGCCTGTAGTCCCAGCTACTCGGGAGGCTGAGGCAGGAGAATGGCGTGAACCCGGGAGGCGGAGCTTGCTGGCTGACACGGTGAAACCCCGCCTCTACAAAAAAATACAAAAAAAAATACTCCGGCTAAGTGGCGGGCGCCTGTGGTCCCAGCTACTCAGGAGGCTGAGGCAGGAGAATGGCGTAAACCTGGGAGGCGGAGCTTGCAGTGAGCTGAGATCCGGCCACTGCACTCCGGCCTGGGTGAAAGAGCGAAACTCCGTCTCAAAAAACAATAATAAAAAAAATAGGTCCTCACATTTTGTGGGATCTGATATTTCTTTGATGAAAGTGCTGCAATTAATCTATACCCTCTTAACTATGTTTTTTCTTTTCTTTTTTTGAGATGGAGTCTCGCTCTGTCACCCAGGCTGGAGTGCAGTGGCGTGATCTCGGCTCACTGCAACCTCCGCCTCCTGGGTTCAAGCTATTTTCCTGCCTCAGCCTCCTGAGTATCTGGGATTACAGGTCCATGCCACCACCTCCAGCTAATTTTCGTATTTTTAGTAGAGACAGGATTTCACCATGTTGGCCAGGCTGATCTCAAACTCCTGACCTCGTGATCTGCCCGCCTCAGCCTCCCAAAGTGCTGGGATTACAGGTGTTAGCCACCGCGCCTGGTCCTCTTAACCATTTTTAAGTGCACGGTTCAGCAGCATTAAGTACATTCACACTGGAGTCCAACCATCAGTCCTCGTCCATCTCCATCTTTCTCTTTTTTGTTGTTGTTTTGAGACAGGGTCTTACTCTGTTGTCCAGTTTAGAGTGCAGTGGTGTGATCTTGGCTTACTACAACCTCTGCCTCCCAGGTTCAAGCTATTCTCCTGCCTCAGTCTCCCCAGTAGCTGGGATTACAGGCACACACCACCATGCCCAACCAATTTTTTTGCATTTTTAGTAGAGATGGGATTTCACCATATTGGCCAGGCTGATCTTGAACTCCTGGCCTCAAGTGGTCTGCTCCAGACTGCTGAGATTACAGCCGTGAGCCACCGTGCCCGGCCATCTGCACCCTTCTCATCTTCCCAAATGTAACAATGTCCCTGTGAAACACTCACTCCCCATTCCACCTCCCCAGTCCCTGGCACCCACTATTTTATTCTGGTGCTAGGGGAATTTCAAACCAGGCAAGTCTCAACACATGCTCCAGTGTTAAGAACCAGCCCACAGCCTCATTCCCTAATCACCATCAAACCAAAATTCTACTCCAGGTTCTACTCTGTGAATCTGCTTTCTGTGAATCTGTTACTCTGGCGACTGCCTATATGTTGAATCCTACAGTGTCTCCACTTCAATGACTGGCTTATTTCACTTTTCTACTCTTAATTAATGAATTATCTATTTCTGAGACAGAGTTTCGCCCTTGTCGCTCAGGCTGGAATGCAAAACATCTCGGCTAAGTTTTTGGTATTTTTAGTAGAGGCAGGGTTTCACCATGTTGGCCAGGCTAGTCTTGAACTCCTGACCTCAAATGATCCACTTTGGCATTCCAAAGTGCTGGGATTACAGGTGCGGCCCACCTTTCTCCTCTTAATCACACAGGTAATCCATACATACGACATTCTTTTTTCTTTGAGACCGTCTTACTCTGTTGCCTAGGCTGGAGTGCAGTGGCACAATCTTGGCTCACTGCAACCTCTGCCTCCCAGGATCAAGCAATTCTCCTGCCTCAGCCTTCCTAGTAGCTGGGATTACAGGTACCTGCCACCATGCCTGGCTAAATTCTGTATTTTTAGTAGAGACGGGGTTTCATCATGTTGGCCAGGCTGGTATTGAGCTCCGGGTTTCAAGTGATCCTCCTGCCTTGGCCTCCCGAAGTGCTGGAATTATAGGAATGAGTCACTGTGCCCGGCCAATATGACGTCCCTGTAATGAAGTGCAACATATGAGACATGAGTGAAAAACACCCTTCCCCCACCCACTGCTCCCCCAACACCCCCCACCCCTACCACAGGGCCTAATCCCCCCACCCTCGTCTTCAGATCAGAACTCGGGGCTGTAGGCCGGGCGCGGTGGCTCAAGCCTGTAATCCCAGCACTTTGGGAGGCCGAGACGGGCGGATCACGAGGTCAGGAGATCGAGACCATCCTGGCTAACACGGTGAAACCCCGTCTCTACTAAAAAATACAAAAAACTAGCCGGGCGCGGTGGCGGGCGCTTGTAGTCCCAGCTACTCGGGAGGCTGAGGCAGGAGAATGGCGGGAACCCGGGAGGCGGAGCTTGCAGTAAGCTGAGATCCGGCCACTGCACTCCAGCCTGGGCGACAGAGCGAGACTCCGTCTCAAAAAAAAAAAAAAAAAAAAAAAGAACTCGGGGCTGTGCAGTATTCAACCTTGTAGCCACTTGCTACTTGGGTAGTTGAAGTTCAGTCTCAGCCAGGGTGGAGTCCTGGACTCTGGCCCATCTTTTTTTTTTTTTTGAGACAGCGTCTCTGTCACCCAGGCTGAAGTGCAGTGGCGCGATTTTGGCTCACTGCAAGCTCCGCCTCTTGGATTCACACCATTCTGCCACCTCAGCCTTCTGAGTAACGGGGGCTACAGGCGCCCGCCACCACGCCCAGCTAATTTTTTGTATTTTTTAGTAGAGATGGGGTTTCACTGTGTTAGCCAGGATGGTCTCTATCGCCTGACCTCATGATCTGCCTGCCTTGGCCTCCAAATTATTTTGTTGATTTCTTTCTTGCTGGTTTCCAGGAGGGATGGGACCTTTGTCTTGTTCATGGCTTTGTCACCAGTCTCTGGAGGGGACTCCAGAGGAGGGATGTGCCCTGACTCAGGTACTCACAGGTGTCTGGTACATAGTGAACAGTAAAGAAAAGTTTTTTGGCTGGGTGCGGTGGCTCAGGCCTGTAATCCCAGCACTTTGGGAGGCCTAGGCGGGCAGACCACGAGGTCAGGAGATTGAGACCATCCTGGCTAAGATGGTGAAACCCCGTCTCTACTAAAAATACAACAAATTAGCTGGGCGTGGTGGCAGGCGCCTGTAGTCCCAGCTACTCAGGAGGCTGAGGCAGGAGAATGGCCTGAACCCGGGGGGGGGGGGAACTTGCAGTGAGCCGAGATTGCACTACTGCACTCCCGCCTGGGCGACAGAGCGAGACTCCATCTCAGGAAAAAAAAAAAAAAAAAAAGCTGCAAGCTCTCCCTCCCGGATTCAAGCAATTCTCCTGCCTCAGCCTTCCAAGAACCTGGGATTATAGGTGCCCGCCACCACGCCCAGCTAATTTTTGTATTTTTAGTAGAGATGCGGTTTCACCATGTTGGCCAGGCTGGTCTCGAACTCTTGACCTCACGTGGTCCACCTGCCTCGGCCTCCCGAAGTGTTGGGATTACAGATGTGAACCACTGCACCTGGCCAAGAAAAGTTGCTTGAATGAAGAGTAAATAGAAGACCCAGAAAGAAATGATTCGTCCAAGGAAGGTCACAAAAGCAACGTAATAAAGATGGAAATCTGACTCTTCCTAATTCTGGCCAGACTGCCCATCCCTCCAAAGCTTTCCAGACTCTTCCAGATCATTCTAGATATTTCCAGAAATCATTCGTGAAATCTTCTAACTAGGAGTAGTCTATAAACAATGTGCTTCACACAAATACAATTCATAAACGATGAGAAGACAAGGACACTTCATGAATGAAATTTTTATGGCCGGGTATGTTGACTCACACCTATAATCCCAGGACTGGGAGGCCCAGGCAGGAGGATTGCTCCTCCTGGAGTTCAAGGAGTCCAGGAGTTCAAGACCAGTCTGGGCCACAGAGTGAGACCCTGTCTCTACAAAAAATTTAAAAATTAGCTAGACGTGGTGGTGTATGCCTCTATTTTTAGCTTTTTTTGAAGGCTGAGGCAGGATGATCTCTTGAGCCCAGGAGGTTGAGGCTACAGTGAGCTACGACTGAACTATTTACACTCCAGTCTGGGTGACAGAGAAAGAGGCTGCCTCAAAAAAATAAAAATAGAAAAATAAGGCCGGGTGCGGTGGCTCACGCCTGTAATCCCAGCACTTGGGAGGCCGAGGCGGGCAGACCCTGAGGTCAGGAGATCGAGGCCATCCTGGCCAACATGGTGAAATCCCGTGTCTACTAAAAACACAAAAATTAGCTGGGGGGGGTGGCGCATACCTATAATCCCAGCTACTCAGGAGCCTGAGGCAGGAGAATCATTTGAACCAAGGAATCAGAGGTTGCAGTAAGCGGAGATTGCGCCACTGCACTCCAGCCTGGCAACAGAGCGAGACTCCATCTCAGAAAAAAAAAAAAAAAGAAAAAAGTCTGGGCATGGTGTCTCATGCCTGTAATCCCAGCACTTTGGGAGGCCCAAGTGGGTAGATCACTTGAGGTCAGGAGTTTGAGGCCAGCCTGGCCAACAAACATGGTGAAACCCCGTCTCTACTAAAAATACAAAAATTAGCCGGGTGTAGTCTCAGCTACTCGGAAGGCTGAGGCAGGAGAATTGCTTCAACCCAGGAGACGGAAGTTGCAGTGAGCCGAGATTGCGCCACTGGTGACAAAGTAAGACTCTGTCTCAAAAAAAAAAAAAGTTTAATTTAATGATTCAAATAATGACCTGCTCAAGACATAAATATAAATTCTAACATAAGAGGTGTACACTTTTTCCTCCTTCCTGCTCTCCTTGCCCCCACCTCACCCCAAGTCCCAACCTGATTGATCAGTCTCCTTTCCCTCTGGTATCCCCACACCCGTGACGGAACTGAGAAGTCATGTACCCAAACGAGAACTGTAATTTTTTTTTTTCCCAAAGTCTTCTTATTGCCCCGAAAATAGTTTCTTTCCTTCCCAGGGGATGTGAAAGTGTCTCTCCCAATTTTATTTCAACCTCCCAGCATTCCACACACATGCCCTGCCTCAGCCAGCTTTCACTGATCTGCCATTGCCACCTCGGCACTGCTCCTACTGTCCATCCACACTCTGATTTCTGTTCCAGAACATTATTATTATTATTTTTTTTCCGGAGCATTCTTTAAGATAAATCAATAAATGAAACCAGGGGGTATAGAACAGTATGAATGGGGACTACAATGTACAGGGGGAAATGGAGGGGAGTTTGATGTACTCTCCTTCTTGTATATGCTTAGGGTGTTCTACAAGGGTATGCTTAAAAGGTCAGCGGTCCTGGCCAGGCGTGGTGGTTCACACCTGTAATCCTGGCACTTTGGGAGGCCAATGCAGACGGAATCACACGGTCAGGAGTTCTAGATAGCCTGACCAATATAGTGGAACACCGTCTCTACTAAAAATACAAAAATTAGCCGGGCATGGTGGCGGGCGCCTGTAGTCCCAGCTACTTTGGAGCCTGAGGCAGGAGAATCGCTTGAACTCGGGAGGCAGAGGTTGCAGTGAGCAGAGAGCGTGCCATTGTACTCCATCCTGGGTGACAGAGCAGGACTGTGTCTCAAAAAAAACCAAAAAAGGTAAGCAGTCATAATTGTCAGAGGGGAGGGGACCTGGCTGGGATGGAGGTTTTTCCTTATGTCCACTTTTTGAACCCTTTTGCCTTTTTTCTTTTTTTTTTTGTAAGTCTTTTTATTGTAGCAAAATAGATATAAAATTTACCACCCCTGGCTTTTTTTTTTTTTTTTTTTTTT
>NC_037687.1:10856731-10893519 GCF_003255815.1 Theropithecus gelada
TTTGAGACAGGGTCTCACTCTGTTGCCCAGGCTGGAGTGCAGTGGCATGATCTTGGCTCACTGCAACCTCTGCCTCCCAGGTTCAAGCAATTTTCCTGCCTCAGCCTCCCGAGTAGCTGGGATTACAGGCACGTGCCACCATACCCGGCTAATTTTGTATTTTTAGTAGAGAGGGGGTTTTGCCAAGTTGGCCAAACTGGTCGCAAATTCCTGACCTCAAGTGATCCGCCCCCCTTGGCCTCCCAAAGTGCTGGGATTACAGACAGGAGCCACCACGCTCAGCCCTAAAATTTACCGTATTAACCATCCTCAAGTTCAGAGGCATTAAAGTATGCTCACATTGTTGTTCAACCATCACCACTACTCATCTGCAGAAGTTTTTCATCTTGCAAAACGGAAACCCTGTACCCAATTCCCCGTTCTTCCTCTCAGCCCCCAGTAATCACTATTCTACTTTTTGTCTACTTTTTATATGAATTTGCCATTCTAGGACCTAATAGAAGTGGAGTCAAACCTATTTGTCCTTTTGTGACTGGCTTATTTCACCCAGCTTTATGTCCTCAAGGTTTATCCATGTTGGAGGATGCCTGAATTTCCTTGCTTTTTAAGGCTGAATGATACTGTATTAATAAGTCATATTTTTTTATCCTGATGGACACTTGGGTTGATTCCACCATTGGCCATTTTGAAGAATGCTTCTATGAACATGGTATACACATATATCTTTGGGTCTGTGCTTTCAATGCTTTTGAGGATATTTCAGATGTGGAATTTCTGGATTATAAGGTAATTCTTTTTTTTTTTTTTTTTTTTTGAGACAGACTCTTGCTCTTGTCACCCAGGCTGGAATGCAGTGGTGTGATCTTGGCTCACTGCAATCTCTGCCTCCCAGGTTCAAGCTATTCTTGTCCCTCAGCCTCTCCATAACTGGACTACAGATGTGTGCCACCGTGCCCAGCTATTTTTTTGAAATATATATAATACATTTAAGTTCTGGGATACATGTGCAGAACGTGCAGGTTTGTTACATAGGTATACACGTGCCATGGTGGTTTGCTGCATCCATCAACCTGTCATCTACATTAGGTATTTCTCCTAATGCTATCCTTCCCCTAGCCCTCCACCCTCCCTGTTTTTGTTTTTGTTTTTAGTAGAGACACGGTCTCACCATGTTGCCCAGGCTAGTCTTGAACTCCTGACCTCAAGTGACTCACCCGCCTCAGCCTCCCAAAGTGCTGGGATTACAGGTGTGACCTACTACCCCCAGCCTTATTTTCACATATTTATGCAACTTTCACTCTTGCTGTATTCTAGTAGGCACTGTGGAGTTCCACTGTGGAATTTTCATATTGCTGTATTCCAGCATGCCGTGGGGTCTGTCAGCACATGGCTTATGGGCATTTTGTGAAGATAACGGATGCCAGCTGAGCCAAGGCAGGTTCATGATTCCACCCACTGGCAGGCACCGAGGTCTCTGCTGTTACTGATAGTTTCTCTGTGGACTGATGGGCTTAAGGCCAGACCACAGCTGCAATGGCTCACTTCTGCCAAAAGGCCGGGCTCGTTGGGGCAGAGACCTATTCTGGTCTGAGCCTCCTGGTGAATCAGAGAGATAGAAAATGGGGCCGGGCGCGGTGGCTCAAGCCTGTAATCCCAGCACTTTGGGAGGCCGAGACGGGCAGATCACGAGGTCAGGAGATCGAGACCATCCTGGCTAACACAGTGAAACCCCGTCTCTACTAAAAATACAAAAAACTAGCCGGGGGATGTGGCCGGTGCCTGTAGTCCCAGCTACTCGGGAGGCTGAGGCAGGAGAATGGCGTAAACCCGGGAGGCGGAACTTGCAGTGAGCTGAGATCCGGCCACTGCACTCCAGCCTGGGCGACAGAGCGAGACTCCGTCTCAAAAAAAAAAAAAAAGAAAATGGGAGGACAGGGGCAAGGCGGGCTACTACAACGAGGAAAACGCCCACCCTGAATTTTATTAGATAACTTTGGGAGTTCAGGAACTTTCCAATAAAGTGGGTTCCACAGGATTACTTACTGACTCCCTAATAGAAAGAAGGCAGGCACAGGCCGGGCGCGGTGGCTCACGCCTGTAATCCCAGCACTTTGGGAGGCTGATGCGGGCGGATCACAAGGTCAGGAGATCCAGACCATCCTGGCTAACACAGTGAAACCCCATCTCTACTAAAAATACAAAGAATTAGCCGGGCGTGGTGGCACGTGCCTGTAGTCCCAGCTACTAGGGAGGCTGAGGCAGGAGAATTGTTCGAACCCGGGAGGCGGAGGTTGTAGTGAGCTGAGATCGGGCCACGGCAGGCTAGCCTGGGTGACAGGGCAAGACTCTGTCAAAAAAAAAAAAAAGAGCAGCAGGAACAGGGCAGTTTTTCCCTAAAGAACTAAAAAAAAAAAAAAAAAAATGCAGTTGCAACACCAAAGCCAGCCACAGAGAAAAGCAACCCCATTTTTGTTTTTTTTTATGCCCCGAGTGTGGCTTTATTCACATTTTTTTTTTTTTTTTTTTTGTGACAGAGTCTCGCTCTTTCACCCAGGCTGTAGTGCAGTGGCCGGATCTCAGCTCACTGCAAGCTCCACCTCCCGGGTTCACGCCATTCTCCTGCCTCAGCCTCCTGAGTAGCTGGGACTACAGGCCCCCGCCACCTCACCCATCTAGTTTTTTGTATTTTTTAGTAGAGACGGGGTTTCACCGTGTTAGCCAGGATGGTCTCGATCTCCTGACCTTGTGATCCGCCTGTCTCGGCCTCCCACAGTGCTGGGATTACAGGCTTGAGCCACCGTGCCCGGCCTTTTTTTTGTTTAATTGAGAGGTAGCCTGGCTCTGCTGATCGGGCTGGAGTGCAGTGGCACCATCATAGCTCATTGCAGCCTCAACCTGCTGGGCTCAAGCAATCCTCCTGCCTCAGCCTCCTGAGTAGCTGGGACCACAGGTGTGAGCCACCACACCTGGCTAATTGTTTTATTTTTTGTAGAGACAGAGTCTCACTATGTGGCCCAGGCTGGTTTCCAACTCCTGGACTCAAGTGATCCTCCCGCCTCTGCCTCCCAAAGTGCTGGGGATTACAGGCATGAGCCACCTCGCCTGGCCTCTATTCGCTTTATATATTTTAACTTAATCCTTGCAAGAGCCCTACGAGCTAGTTACAGGAGCACAAATGGAAACCAAGAAACAGAAAAATTTATCAGCATGACTCAGTCCTCAGGGCCATGTATGACCGTGTCTGTGCGTGGCAGGTAGGTCAGGGGCCTGGGGAACGCTGTTCTGGAAACCTTGGCCAGGCCTTGGCACCCCAGGAATGTGCTTTTCAGAGTTTCTGTGGCTCTTTTCCAGACCTGCCCTGACCTGTAGCTCTGGGAACTACGTAAGCCAAGTTCCTTCCGGGAAAGGAGTCCCTCTCTGGTAACTCTTTCCGGGCCTGTCTACCACCAGATGTGGACTCATGACACACACTGAGCCTAGGTCTTATAATTTTTTGTTTTTGCTTTTGAGACAGAGTTTCGCTCTTGTTGCCCAGATTGGAGTGCAATGGTGCGATCTCGGCTCAGCACAACCTCCGCCTCCCCGGTTCCAGCGATTCTCCTGCCTCAGCCTCCCTAGTAGCTGGAATTGCAGGCATGCACCACCATGCCCGGCTAATATTTTGTATTTTTTTTTAGTAGAAACAGGGTTTCAACTTGTTAGACAGGCTGGTCATGAACTCCTGACCTCAAGTGATCCGCCCGCCTTGGCCTCCCAAAGTGCTGGGATTACAGGCCTGAGCCACCACGCCCGGCATATATATATATATCTAATATATATATGTGTGTGTATATATGTGTGTATATATATATATATTTTTTTCAGAGGGAGTTTCCGTCACCCAGGCTGAAGTGTAGTGGCGTGATCTCGGCCCACTGTAACCTCTACCTCCCAGGTTCAAGTGATTCTCCTGACTCAGCCTCCCAAGTAGCTGGGGCTGCAGGTGCCTGCTACCACGCCTGGCTAATTTTTGTAGTTTTAGTAGAAACAGGGTTTTGCCATGTTGGCCAGGCTGGTCTCAAACTCTTGACCTCAGGTGATCCACCCCTTGGCCTTCCTAAGTGCTGTTATTACAGGCATGAGCCACTGTGCCCAGCCGTCTTAATTTTTTTTTAAGGGAAATCAAACCCGGTGATATTGGGCCAGCGCAGTGGCTCACACCTGTAATTCCGGCGCTCTGGGAGGCTGAGGCAGGCGAATCACCTGAGGTCAGGAGTTCGAGACCAGCCTGGCAAACATGGCGAAACCCCATCTGTAATAAAAATACAAAAATCAGCCAGGCGTGGTTGCATGCACCTGTAATCTCGGCTGTTCGGGAGGCTGAGGCATGAGAATTGCTTGAACCTGGGAACAGGAGGTTGCAGTGAACTGGTATCACACCACTGCACGCCAGCCTGGGTGACAGAGCAAGAATCTGTCTCCAAAAAAAAAGAGAAAAAGAAAAATCCAGTGATACTGACTTTTTAAATTTTTATTATTTTTTGCTTTAAGTTTAATTTTTAAATTTATCTTTTTTTTTTTTTTTTTTGAGATGGAGTCTCGCTCTGTAGCCCAGGCTGGGGTGCAGTGGTGCAATCTCGGCTCACTGCAAGCTCTGCCTCTCGGGTTCACGCCATTCTCCTGCCTCAGCCTCCCGAGTAGCTGGGACTACAGGCGCCCACCACCATGCCTGGCTGATTTTTTTATTTTTTTTTGTATTTTTAGTAGAGATGGGGTTTCACCGTGTTAGCCAGGATGGTCTTGATATCCTGACCTCGTGATCCGCCCGCCTTGGCCTCCCAAAGTGCTGGGATTACAGGCGTGAGCCACCGCGCCTGGCCAATTTATCTTTATTTTTGAGACACAGTCTCACTCTGTCACCCAGGCTGGAGTGCAGTGCTGCAACCACAGCTCAGTGCAGCTTTGACCGCCTGGGCTCAAGCCATCCTCCTGCCTCAGCCTCCCGAGCAGCTGGGACTACAGGCACACACAACCATGTCCAACTTATTTTTGTAGTTTTTGTAGAGACAGGGACCCACTGTGTTGCCCTGGCTGGCTTTGAACTCTTGGGCTCAAGTGATCCCCCCGCCTCACCCTCCCAAAGTGCTGGGATTACAGGCCTGAGCCACCACACCCAGCCTTCACTTTTTTGTTTAATGTCGCAAATGGCATAAGGAATGGGATTCAATGGGGACACATTTATAAATGTTGCAGCAGCTCCTAGAACTTGCCTATCCTTGTAAACTTCTCTAGGTGATTGCTAATTATTTCAATTTGACCTTGACACTGAGCCTGCCAAGTAAGTTCAAGCATTTTAATGGCCCCTTTACAGGTTGGGAAAGCTAATTTATCTGTCCAAGCCCCCTAATTCTGAAACTGTGTCTTAACTGCCAAAAATTCTTTTTTTTGTTTTTTGAGACGGAGTCTCGCTCTGTAGCCCAGGTTTGAGTGCAGTTGCTGGATCTTGGCTCACTGCAAGCTCCGCCTCCCGGGTTTACGCCAGTCTTCTGCCTCAGCCTCCCAAGGAGCTGGGACTACAGGCGCCTGCCACCTCGCCCGGCTAGTTTTTTTTTTTTGTATTTTTTAGTAGAGACGGGGTTTCACCGTGTTAACCAGGATGGTCTCGATCTCCTGACCTCGTGATCCGCCCGCCTCGGCCTCCCAAAGTGCTGGGATTACAGGCTTGAGCCACCGCGCCCGGCCAACTGCTAAAAATTATTGTTATCAATTTCTTCTTCTGGGTTGGGCACAGTGGCTCATGGCTGTAATGCCAGCAATTTGAGAGGCATCATGATGCAAGAGGAAGAGGATTGCGTGAAGCCAGGAGTTCGGGACCAGCCTGGGCAACATAGTCCCCATCTATAAAAAAAATTAAAAATTAGCTGGGCATGGTGGTGCACTCCTGTGGCCCCAGCTATTCTGGAGGCTGAGGTGGGAGGACTCCTTGAGCCCAGGGTTGATGCTACAGAGAGCTGTGGTCACGCCACTGCATTCCAGCCTGAGTGACACAGCTGGAAATAATGATAAATAATAATTATAAAAAAATAGTAAAATTATTCTCCCTGATTAATCTTTTTTTTTTCCTACTGAGAGTTCAATTTGTCTCTTTTCTGCCTCGTCCCCTAGGTTTCCCTGAAATCCTGCTGAGAGGTTAGCACTCCCTGCCAAAGTCAGTCTGCAAAACCCCAGAGAAATCCAGCTTATTCCTGGGGAAAACCACCAAGACTGCCCAGCCCTGTGTGGGGTTCAAGCAAGTTTCTCACACGTGCCTTCTTGGCACGAGGTCTCTGCAATCCCATGAGTCCGCAAAGAGACTCAATTCTAAAAGTTGGTCTCCACCAGCTCTCTGTGGCTTAGGGGGTCAAGTTCAACTGTGAAAGCCCTGTTCTGTTTTGATTTTGCTTTGAGGGGGAGGAAGCCGCCCCTTCTGTTTGTTTAACTCCTTCTCCTAAAGGGAGAAATCAATATTTATGTCCAGACTCCAGGTATCTGTACCATTGATTTTTCAGATGTTTATGCTGATAATTCATCCAAAGGCAGGATCTCACAAAAACAAAAAAAATTTTTTTTTGGCTGTACTTTTGTGAAGATTTTATTTAAATTCCTTATTGATCAGTGCTTATAAGGTGATTTGGAATAACCATGTAAAAACAATATACAACGAAAGTAAGCTAAAAATCTATATACAATTCCTAGAAAGGAAAAGGCAAATATAGAGAGTGGCGGAAGTTCCCAACATTTCTAGTGTTTTCCTTTTGAGGCAGAGAGGGGATTGGCATTAGGCTATTGGAGGATTTTGAAAGGATGCTGTTATCCTTCTGTGGACAAAAACAACAACATATTAACAGTTAAACGTGGAGACATTTCAGGGGGATCTTTCAGAGGATGCATTTCTAATTTTGGGGGAGAGTCAGCTGTTCATCAGAGACCCGAATACAGCAAATGAAGTCGCCTGCCCTGGCAGCACTTTCAAAAGACTGGAGTGGGAATCAGAGCTTCACGGGTTAAAAAGCCGATGTCACATCAGCCGTTCAAAACTCCTCCTCTCGCAGTGAGGTGAAGACATTTGAAAATCACCCCACTGCAAACTCCTCCCCCTGTTAGAAACCTCACGTTGAAATGCTGTAAATGACGTGGGCCCCCGAGTGCAATCGCGGGAAGCCAGAGTTTCCAGCGAGGACACAGCGGGTCCTGATCCGGGTCGGGACACTTTCTGGCAGAGGCTGCGAGCATGGGGCCCTGGGGCTGGAAACTGCGCTGGACCGTCGCCTTCCTCCTCGCTGCGGCGGAGGCTGCAGGTAAGGCTTGCTCCAGGCGCCCACGTAGGGCGAGAGGGAATCCCCGGGGGGCCCCTTGGGAATTTTTTTTTTTTGGGTAAAAATAATCACTCTATCCCTGGAAGAGCTGTAGGGTAATGGCACGGGGTCCTTCCCAAAGGGCTGGAGGGGGCGCTGAGTAGGGCGCGAAGGTCGGGAGGAGTCTGAGGGATTTAAAGGAAACGGGGCACGGCTCGCCCCCAAGTCTCCACCAGGTAAGGGACACCTTCCTCTTATTTTTAAGACGGAGTCTAGCTATATCGCCCAGGATGGAGTGCAGTGGTCCGATCTCTGCTCTCTGCAACCTCCACCTCCCGGATTTAAGCAATTCTCCTGTCTCAGCCTCCCGAGTAGCTGGGATTACAGCCCCCCAACCACCATGCCCGGCTAATTTTTGTACTTTTAGTAGAGACGGGGTTTAACCATTTTGGCCAGGCTGGTCTCGAACTCCTGACCTCAGGTGATCTGCCCGCCTCGGCCTCCCAAAGTGCTGGGATTACAGGCGTCAGCCAAGGCGCCCGGCCGGGACCCCCTCTTCTAACTCAGAGCGGGGTGTGGGGACCACCAGTCCTAAAAGAAGGGACCACCTCCCCCCTCCTCCCCGCTTAAGTCCTTCTGGGGGCGAGGGTCGCGCGACTGGAGATCAGATGTCCAGCCTGGAGGTCCCCGCGGGCTCAGGGGTCCCGATCCGCTTTGCGCGACCCCAGGGCGCTACTGCCACCCTAGGTTGGGTGCAGTTCCCGGATTCCGCCGCGTGCTCCGTCCGGGGGCCACCCCCTCCCGCCTCTGCCCCCGCCCCTTTGGCCCGCCTCCCGAATTCCATTGGGCGCAGTCCGAACAGGCCACCCTCGAGCCACTCCCCTCATCCAATGGGAGGCGGTGGAGGTGGAGGCCGGCGTCTGGAGGGCGGGGATTGTGTACTAGCTGGGCGGGGCTGGCGCGGAAGTCTGAGCCGCACCTCGTCCAGGGCTAGGCGGCTGCCTGGTAGCCTTGCGTTCCTCCGCGGTTCCTGTCACAAAGGCGGCGACAAGTCCCGGGTCCCCAGAGCCGCCTCTGCGACATACACGAGTCGCCCTCCGTTCGCCCGGGCCCACCCGGCGAAGGCCCCGGTTTCCGCTGTGCTTTGTGGCGAGACCTCCATCCCCACCTTGTCCTGGGGGCCGCCCCCGCCCCGCCAGCCCCGGTCAAGTTCACATAGGGGCCCCCGACCACCCTCAAGGCCTCGGTTCCTTCCAAGGCTGAAACGTTGTCTCAGAATCTACCTCCTTGGTCTGAAGCCGAGATCTTCCGACCCCTTGGGGTGGCCTCGCCTCTTCAGAGGCTGTGAATGGCTTCGGTTCAGCTGTCCAAGTGGCAATTTTTCCTCTGGGTGAAATGGATTAGATTGTAGATTTCCACAGGAGGCTGGTTGGTGCATGATCCTGAGTTAGAGCTTTTTCGGTGGCTTTAAATCAGTTGCAGAGAGAAAGCCTCGCCCTAGACAATAGCTATATGGTCCTTTCCCTCCTGAGAACCAGCCCAACCTAGAAAAGGATTGGGATTGCCTGTTGAACAGAAGGATTGCAGGAAACTTTTTTTTTAATTGGCAAGGGGGGTTGGCTTTGACTGGAGGGAGAGCTTTGAACTGTCTTGAAATTCACGCCGTAACTAACACACCGGTTTCCTCTGGGAGGCCAGAGAGGGAGGGAGGGAGGGTGCAGTGAAATACGGATGATTATTCTTTTATTTTTATTTATTTATTTATTTTTTAACTTTTTGTAGAGATGAGGTCTCGCTTTGTTACTCAGGCTGGTCTTGAACTCCTGGCCTCAAGCGATCCTCCTATCTCAGCCTCCCAAAATGTAGGGATTACAGGAGTTAATCACCGCGCCCCACCAGGGATGACGATTATTGCAAACATTCTGCCACCCAGTTCTACAAAAGAAAGAGAGGCACTGAGGCCGGGCGCGGTGGCTCAAGCCTGTAATCCCAGCACTTTGGGAGGCCGAGATGGGCGGATCACGAGGTCAGCAGATCGAGACCATCCTGGTGAACACAGTGAAACCGTGTCTCTACTAAAACTACAAAAAACTAGCCGGGCGAGGTGGCGGGCGCCTGTAGTCCCAGCTACTCGGGAGGCTGAGGCAGGAGAATGGCGTGAACCCGGGAGGCGGAGCTTGCAGTGAGCTGAGATCAGCCACTGCACTCCAGCCTGGGCGACAGAGCGAGACTCTGTCTCAAAAAAAAAAAAAAAAAAAAAAGAGAGGCACTGGATTAACGTGTATTTCACTCACCAATGAACCTCTTCCTTAGGAGAAAATGTTAAGGGAGTCTTAAGCAAGACCTTGTTCGTTCATCACTTTAGCTGTCTCTCCCGCGGGGTGGCTGAGAATGTGATGTTTCTTCTGTTGTCAAGGAGACCACACCCCTGATGTTTCCTTCCAGACTTCTGAGAGCTTGGTGATGTGTGTTTCTAGCACTCCTAGCTGCGCTACCTCATGCTCCAGCTGGCTTCAAGGCATATCCAGGGGGGAGTTTCTTGTCATTTCCTTTACGAAGGGAAGTTGTTGGAATCTGAACACTTAGATCAAAATTAGGCAACAGTGGTGAGCGCAGCTCCAAACATGTCAATGGCTCACCAGAACTTGAGTAAGGGAGTTGTTTGCTTTAGCAAGCCCCAGGGTGATTCCTTTGTCATTTCCGGACTTACCTATCTTCCAGGGAACACTGGGAAAAAACAGTGTTTGTTGAGACTGAAAACCTGTAGGGAATTCTCTTCCTCATTCCTGCTCTTATCTGTAGACTTCCTCCGTGATAAGATCCAATTCTAGATGGGTCTGTTGTTGCTTGCTTTGATGGGTGCTTTGATGGACTTTTTTTTTTTTTTTTTTTTTTGAGGCGGAGCCTCGCTCTGTCACCCAGGCTGGAATGCAATGGCCGGATCTCAGCTCACTGCAAGCTCCGCCTGCCAGGTTTACGCCATTCTCCTGCCTCAGCCTCCCAAGTAGCTGGGACTACAGGCGCCCGCCACCTCGCCCGGCTAGGTTTTTGTATTTTTTTAGTAGAGACGGGGCTTCACCGTGTTAACCAGGATGGTCTCGATCTCCTGACCTCGTGATCCGCCCGTCTCGGCCTCCCAAAGTGCTGGGATTACAGGCTTGAGCCACCGCGCCCGACTTTTTTTTTTTTTTTTGATGGGCTTTTTGATGTCCTTTTTGCCTTCCACACTCTGTCCCAACTGTCAAGCAAATAGCCTTTTGTTGCTAAGAGGCTGCAGATGTAACTGACCAGCAGCAAACAGTGACAGGCTCTCTCTCCCGGAAACAAAATCAATCTCTGAGATCACTCTGGGGAAAATACCCACCTCGTTTGGAAAGAAGCGCTGATCAATTGATTTCTTTTCTTTTCTTTTCTTTTTTTTTTTGAGTCAGAGTCTCACTCTGTTACCCAGGGTGGAGTGCAATGGCGCAATCTTGGTTCACTGCCAACCCCGCCTCCCGCGTTCAAGCAATTCTCCTGCCTCAGCCTCCGGAGTAGCTGGGATTATAGGTGCCTGCCACCATGCCCGGCTAATTTTTGTATCTGTAGTAGAGATGAGGGTTCACCATGTTGGCCAGGTTGGTCTCGAACTCCTGACCTAGTGATCCACCCGCCTCGGCCTCCCAAAGTGCTGGGATTACAGGCGTGACCCACCCACCATGCCAGCTGATCAACTGATTTCTCATTCATTTTCAGCTGGCTGTGTTCCCTCCAGCCAGGGCATTTTTGTTTGTTTGTCTCCCTTTCAAGGAAATTATTCTAGCTGCAATTGTGGATTTCCTCATACAACTGTTTTCAGTAGCACGAGGAAAGAAAACATCGAAAGCATTCACCACCTCATTTGTGTGCTGGGGCAAAAAGCAGAAATGTGTATTCTTTCTGTTTCGATAACCTGTTCCTGACTTGTCACTCGTGACTTGAGAGCTCGGAAGCCTAGAGGACTAGAATTTATAGAGATTTTTTTTTTTTGAGACGGAGTCTTGCTCTGTCACCCAGGCTGGAATGCAGTGGCGCGATCTCGGCTCACTGCAACCTCTGCCACCCAGGTTCAAGTGATTCTTCTGCCTCAGCCTCCCGAGTAGCTGGGACTACAGGCGCATGCCACCACACCTGGCTAATTTTTGTATTTTTAGTAGAGACGGGGTTTTACCATATTGGCCAGGCTGGCCTCGAACTCCTGACCTCATGATCTGTCCACCTCAGCCTCCCAGGGTGCTGGGATTAAAGGCATGAGCCACCGCACCCGGCCTTTTGTGTTTTTGGTTTTGGTTTTTTGAGAGGAGCTCAGTGCTTTTTAGGCATCCTTAGCATGAGAAAAATCTGGGGATCCATGCTCTAGTTTGCTTCCTTTTTTGTTTTTTTTTTTTAAATGGAGTCTCGCTCTGTCACCCAGGCGATCTCAGCTTATTTCAACTTCTGCCTCGGGGGTTCAAGTGATTCTCATGTCTCAACCTCCTGGGTAGCTGGGATACAGGCACCCGCCCCCATGCCTGGCTAATTTTGTACTTTTAGTAGAGACAGGGTTTTGCCATGTTGGCCAGGCTGGTCTCAAACTCCTGACCTCGGGTGAGCCGCCCACCTTGGCCTCCCAAAGTGCTGAGATTACAGGCATGAGCCACCACACCTGGCCTAATTCGCTTTTCCTGAAATTCAAATGGTCTAATATGAAAAATGCCAACCTTGCTTGAAAGAATAAGAAAGAGGTATGGTTTCATTGGGCTGGTCATGTTTGGAACAGGACTGGCTTTGTCCCCTTGCTTGGGAAGGGCAGCATCTGTGAGGACACCTCCCTGATTTGCTCTCACTCAGTACTATTCTGTTCCTGAGCCGTGTCCCCACTAGCTGGGCCAAGAGAGCTCATTTTGCAGGCAACTGCTGTCTAGCTGCGCCTGTTGCAGTAAAATCCCCCTTCATTTTTCAAAGGAAGGGTCTTGTCCTGTCACCCAGGCTGAAGTGTGCAGTCATAGCTCACTGCAGCCTCCAGCTTCTGCACTCAACTGATCCTCCTCTCTCAGCCTCCTGAGTAGCTGGGACTACAGGCATATGTCACCACTCCCAGCTAAGTTTGTTTATTTATTTGTTCATTTATTGAGACAGAGTTTTGCTCTTGTTGTCCAGGCTGGAGTGCAATGGCGCGATCTCGGCTTACTGCAACCTCTGCCTCACGTTTCAAGCGATTCTCCTGCCTCAGCCACCAGAGTAGCTGGGATTACAGGCATGCACCACCACGCCTGGCTAATTTTGTATTTTTAGTAGAGATGGGGTTTCTCCGTGTTGGTTCAGGCTGTTCTAGAACTCCCAGCCTCAGGTGATCCACCCACCTCGGCCTCCCAAAGTGCTGGGATTATAGGCGCGAGCCACCACACCAGGCCACTCCCGGCTAAATTTAAATTATTTTTTTTTTGTTTGTTTGTTTTTATTTTTTGAGACAGGGTCTCCTGCCCAGGCTGGAGTGCAGATCACTGCAGCCTCCACCTCCCAAGCCTAAGCCATCCTCCCCACTCAGCCTCCCAAGTATCTGGGATTACAGGTGTGTGCCACCATGCCTGGCTAAGTTTTGTATTTTTTGTAGAGATGAGAGTCTCACTATGTTGCCCAGGCTGGTCTCAAACTCCTGGGCTCAAGCAATCCTCCCTCCTCAGTCTCCCTAAGTGCTGGGGAAATCCACTTTTGAAACACTGTCTGGAGAGGTGCCCAGGTGTTAGATCACAGAAATAGTTCATCGTGGGGTCCTCTCATGGGTGCAGTCTTGAGCCACCTGTGGCCAGCAAATATTTGGAGAATAATAGTCAGGGGAGAGCTTGAGGTTCAGGAAAAGATTTTGTTTTTCCTCAGGGAAAGTTTTTTATTGTTCTTTATCCCTCCTTAAAGGACCTTCAGGTGTTACTGACATTCCCAGTCTACCCAGTGGCACATTTAGTTTGTAAGCTGGGCCCTTATACAGAGGTAGGGAGGTGAGAGCATTGGATTAGTGGTCACCAAAGCTGCCGTCACCTAGTGGGGTGATCAGAGACTCCTCCCTTAAGATCTTTATCGCCAACGCCTCTGGCGCAACTTTCCTTTTTATTTATCGCAAACCTCCTGGAATCTCAATTGCTTTTTGCCCACCCGCTGTGTCAGCACAAGAAATGAGTCATTTCTTCCTTTAAGCACAATCGAAATTGAGCTGTGAGTCAGTGGGGTGTGTACAGTATTGTCAAAGCACCTCCAATGAGACATTCCACACAGATCTGTAGTTGGGCAAGATAATTATCAGTTTGTGACCACAACAGATTCCAAAGCTCAACTCATTTTCTTCTCTCTTCCTTCCCTTTTTTCTTTTCTTTTCTTTTTTTTTTTTTTTTGGACAGAGTCTCGCTCTGTTGCCCAGGCTGGAGTGCAGTGGCACAATCTGGGCTCACTGCAGCCTCTGCCTCCTGGGTTCAAATGATTCTCGTGTTTCAGCCTCCCGAGTAGCTGGGATTACAGGCATTCGGGTTCAAGTGATTCTCCTGCCTCAGCCACCTGAGCAGCTGGGATTACAGACATGTGCCACCATGCCCAGCTAATTTTTGTATTTTTAGTGGAGACGGGGTTTCACCATGTTGGCCAGGCTGGTCTTGAACTCCTGAACTCAGGTGATCTGCCCACTTTGGCCTCCCAAAGTGCTGAGATTACAAACGTGAGTCACCACGCCCAGCCTGTTCTGTTCTTTAATTCTCAAAACACCGTCTAGGAAGTAGAGATTGCCATTCTCCCCCATTTTACAGCTCAGGAAACTGAGTCCCAGAAGGATTAAGTCAGTTACCCAAGTCGTTCTCGTTAAATGACCTGGAAAGCCACTGAAGCCCAGGATTGTCTATCTAACCCCCTTACTACTCTGACTTTCAGGGAGTGTACATGAATGTGCTGGGTCAACTATCAAAGTTGAAATGGATAAAGGGGGCTGGATGCAGTGGCTCATGCCTGTAATCCTAGCACTTTGGGAGGCCGAAATGGGTGGGTGGGTTGCTTGAGCCCAGGAGTTTGAGACCAGCCTGGGCAACATAGTGAGACCCCTGTCTCTGCAAAAAATAAAAGCAAAAAGTTGGCTGAGTGTGATGGTGCACCCGTCTAGTTGCAGCTGCTCAGTTAGGCTGAGGCAGGAGGATCGTGTGAACCTGGGAAGTCGAGGCTGCCGTGAGCCTCAGTCATGCCACTGCACTCCAACCTGGGCGACAGACTGAGACCCTGTGTCCAAAAGAAAAGAAAAAAAGACATAGATATCCCTTTTAAAGTTAGGTTGTATGTGAATTACCTACAGCTCAGTTTCAACCGTGCTTAAAGGAGGAAATGACTCATTTCTGGCTCACGTCAAATTAGCCCAAAACATAGTGGCTTAAAACAACACATTCATGGTTTCTCAGTTTTTGTGTGTCAGGAATTTGGAAGCAGCACAGCTAGATGGTTCCAGCTCAGGGTCTCTCATGAAGTTGCAATCAAAATATTGGCAGGAGAGGAAAACATATTTTCAGAAGCCGCAGGCATAGGAAGGCTTGGCTGGGGTTGAAGGATCCACTTCCACGACGGGGCACTCAGTGGCTCTTGGCTGGAGGCCTCAGTTCCCTGTTGCATGGAGCTCTCCCTCCAGCTGCTTGAGTGGACTCATGACATGCAGCTGGCCTCCCCTGGAGTAAGTCGATCCAACAATGAGCATGGCCATGAACTAGGCTCAGAAGCCACTTGTTGTCACCTCTACATTTTCCTATCAGAAGTCCAGTGCCACTCCAGGGGACAGGAATTAGGCCCTGCCTTCTGAAAGGATTATCATAGAAGATGCAGTCATATATTCTTTTTTTTTTTTTTTTTTTTGAGATGGAGTCTCGCTGAGTCGCCTAGGTTGGAGTACAATGGCACGATCTTGGCTCACTGCAAGCTCCGCCTCCTGGGTTCACGCCGTTCACCTGCCTCAGCCTCCCGAGTAGCTGGGACTACAGGCGCCCGCCACCACGCCCGGCTAATTTCTTGTATTTTTAGTAGAGATGGGGTTTCACCGTGGTCTCCATCTCCTGACCTCATGATCCGCCCGCCTTGGCCTCCCAAAGTGCTGGGATTACAGGCGTGAGCCACCGTGCCCAGCCTATTCTTTTTTTTTTAATTATTCTTTTTTTTATTTTGTAGAGATGGGGTCTTGGTATGTTGCCCAGGCCAGTCTAGAACTCCTGAGCTCAAACAATCCTATCTCTGCCTCCCAAAGTGTTGGGATTACAGGCGTGAGCTACTGCACCTGGCAATGTGGTCATAGTTTCTTTTTTTTTGTTTGTTTGAGACAGAGTCTCTGTCGCCCAGGCTGGAGTATAGAGGCATGATCTCGGTTCACTGCAACATCCACCTCCCAGGTTCAAGCGATTCTCCTGCCTCAGCCTCCTGAGTAGCTACAGGCGCCCACCACCACACCCGGCTGATTTTTTTAGTAGAGACGGGGTTTCACCGTGTTAGCCAGGATGGTCTCGATCTCCTGATCTGGTGATCCGCCTGCCTCGGCCTCCCAAAGTGCTGGCTGGGATTACACGTATGAGCCACCACACCCGGCCTTTCTTTTTTTTTTTTTTTTTGAGACAGAATCTTGCTCTGTTGCCAGCCTGGAGTGCAGTGGTGTAATCTTGGCTCACTGCAACCTCCACCTCCTGCATTCAAGCAATTCTGCTGCCTCAGCCTCCCGAGTACCTGGGACTACAGGCCTGTGCCACCGCCCCTGGCTAATTTTTTGTATTTTTAGTAGAGATGGGGTTTCACCATGTTGGCTAGGATGGTCTCGATCTCCTGACCTGGTGATCCACCCACCTCGGCCTCCCAAAGATTCAACCATCAATCAAAAGTTATCGATGTACATATGTAGCTAGGCACGGTGGTGTGTGCCTGTAATCCCAGCTACTTGGAAGGGTTAAGGCAGGAGAATCGCTTGAACCTGGGAGGCAGAGGTTACAGTGAGTCAAGATTACACCACTGCACTCCAGTCTGGGCAACAGAACAAGACTCTGTCTCAAAAACAAAACAAAACAAAACAAACCCTTGTATGTGATTTTCCTGGAGAGCATCTGTTACACCTTCACAAAGATAAAAGGCAGACTTGGCCGGCCATGGTGGCTCACACCTGTCATCCTAGCACTGAGAGACTGAGGCAGGTGGATCACTTGAGGTCAGGAATTCGAGACCAGCCTGGGCAACATGGTGAAACCCTGTCTCTACAAAAAATACAAAAATTAGCTGGGTGTGGTGGCTGGCACACGCCTGTATTCCCAGCTGCTTGGGAAGCTAAGGCAGGAGAATCACTTGAACCCAGAGGCAGAGGTTTGCAGTGAGCTGAGATCGCACCATTGCACTCAACAGAGTGAGACTCTGTGTCAAAAAGAAAATAAAATTTTTTTTAAAAAGGCAGATTGTTTTTTTCTTCTTGGTCTTATTACCTCATTATAGTAACAATAAGTGCATAGTGCATGCTGAGATAAGCAATCATAATTTGTTATTGCAGCCAGGCACGGTGGCTCCCACCTCTAATCCCAGCACTTTGGTCAGGAGTTCAAGGCCAGCCTGGCCAATATCGTGTACTGGGCAATACAGGTTTTTTTTTGAGATGGAGTTTTGCTCTTGTTGCCCAGGCTGGAGTGCAGTGGTGCCATCTCAGCTCAACACAACCTTTGCTTCCCGGGTTCAAGCGATTCTCCTGCCTCAGCCTCCTGAGTCGCTGGGATTACAGGCATGTGCCACCACACCCAGCTAATTTTGTATTTTTAGTAAAGATGTGGTTTCAGCATGTTGGCGACGCTGGTCTCAAACTCCTAACCTCAGGTGATCTGCCCACCTTGGCCTCCCAAAATGTTGGGATTACAGGCGTGAGCCACCGCGCCCAGCTGCAGTACAGGTTTTTTGTTTGTTTGTTTGTTTTGTTTTTTTTTTTGAGATGGAGTCTCGCACTGTGTCACCCAGGCTGGAGTGCAGTGGCGCGATCTCGGCTCACTGCAAGCTCCGCCTCCCAGGTTCAGGCCATTCTCCTGCCTCAGCCTCCGAGTAGCTGGGACTACAGGCGCCCGCCACCACGCCCGGCTAGTTTTTTTTTTTTGTATTTTTAGTAGAGACGGGGTTTCACCATGTTAGCCAGGATGGTCTCGATCTCCTGACCTCGTGATCCGCCCGCCTCGGCCTCCCAAAGTGCTGGGATTACAGGCTTGAGCCACCGCGCCCGGCCTTCAGTACAGGTTTTTAATATGCGAAATACTCTTCCTTTCTTTATGAATGTGCATGGAAATTCTAATTTGGAATCAACAACATCAGTCTTTGTTGACAAGTGTCTGTCTCTCTTGGGTGTCTTCCTTGTGTCCTCCACTGTATTCTGGGGTTCATAAAATTTCAGTTGTTGTGGTTGCTTAATTTCCTGGGAATCAGACTGTTCCTAATTGGATGATATTTCTGGTTAATTCTATAGTTGGCAGGAAACAGGCACAGGAAACGTGGTCAGTTTCTGATTCTGGCATTGAGTAGACCCTTTCTCCTTTTCCTCTCTCTCAGTGGGCGACAGATGTGAAAGAAACGAGTTCCAGTGCGAAGACGGGAAATGCATCTCCTACAAGTGGGTCTGCGATGGCACCGCTGAGTGCCAGGATGGCTCTGATGAGTCCCAAGAGACGTGCTGTGAGTCCCCTTTGGGCATGATGCACTTTTTTTTTTTTTTTTTTTTTTTTTAATAGAGACAGGGTTTTGCCATGTTGGCCATGCTGGTCCTGAATTTCTGGTCTCAAGTGATCCTCTGGCCTCGGCCTCCCAAAGTGCTGGGATTACAGGCACCACGCCTGGCCTGTGACACAATTCTTAACCCCTTTTTGATGATGGCAGCTGGAAAAGTGGGCAGGGGATTTTGATGTATCCAATCATTAATTAGGAGGTGGGGAGAGAATGAATTATTGGAGCTTTCCTTAAAGCCATTAAATGGCTTTTTTTCCATTGATGTGAATTTCACATAACATGAAATTAACCAGGCCGGGCGCGGTGGCTCAAGCCTGTAATCCCAGCACTTTGGGAGGCCGAGGCGGGTGGATCACGAGGTCAGGAGATCGAGACCATCCTGGCTAACATGGTGAAACCCCGTCTCTACTAAAAATACAAAAAACTAGCCGGGCGTGGTGGCGGGCGCCTGTAGTCCCAGCTACTCGGAGGCTGAGGCGGGAGAATGGTGTGAACCCGGGAGGCGGAGCTTGCAGTGAGCCGAGATCGCGCCACTGCACTCCAGCCTGGGCGACACGGCGAGACTCCGTCTCAAAAAAAAAAACAAAAAACAAAAAAAAAACATGAAATTAACCAGCTCAGTGGCATTAATACATTTACAATGCTGTGCTGTGTGGCCACCACCTCTATCTCAGTCCAAAACTTTGCATAACCTAATGTCTTTTTTTTTTTTTTAAGAGATGGAGTCTAATTCTGTTGCCCAGGCTGGAGTCCAGTGGCACAGTCATACCTCACTGCAGCCTTGACCTCTTGGGCTCAAGCGAGTCTCTTGCCTCGACCTCCCAAAGTATTGGGATTACAGGTGTGAGCCACTGCACTCAGCCTAATGTCCAATTTTTTTTTTTTTTTTTTTTTTTGAGACGGAGTCTTGCTTGGTAGCCCGGGCTGGAGTGCAGTGGCCGGATCTCAGCTCACTGCAAGCTCCGCCTCCCGGGTTTACGCCATTCTCCTGCCTCAGCCTCCCAAGTAGCTGGGACTACAGGCGCCCGCCACCTCGCCCGGCTAGTTTTTTGTATTTTTAGTAGAGACGGGGTTTCACGGTGTTAGCCAGGATGGTCTCAATCTCCTGACACCTCGTGATCCGCCCGTCTCGGCCTCCCAAAGTGCTGGGATTACAGGCTTGAGCCACCGCGCCCGGCCCTAATGTCCAATTTTTAACAAGCTCCATTAAATGCCCTCTGTTTTGACCCATAAAGGGGTAGGCTTGGCCGGGCACAATGACTTGTGTCTGTAGTCCCAGCTACTTGGGAGGCTGAGGCAGAAAGGCAAAAAGATTCCTTTATAAAGCCCAGGAGTTTGAGGGCCACCTGGGTGACATGGCTAGACCCCATCTCTAAAAAATAAATAATAAATAAATATTTGTTTTTTTTTTTTTGAGACGGAGTCTTAGTCTTGCTGTGTTGCCCAGGCTGGAGTGCAGTGGTGCGATCTTGGCTCACTGCAAGCTCTGCCTCCTGAGTTCATGCCATGCTCCTGCCTCAGCCTCCCAAGTAGCTGGGACTACAGGCGCCTGCTACCATGCCCAGTTAATTTTTTGTATTTTTAGTAGAGACAGCGTTTCACCGTGTTAGCCAGGATGGTCTCAATCTCCTGACCTCGTGATCCACCTGCTTTGGCCTCCCAAAGTGCTGGGATTACAGGCGTGAGCCAATGCGCCCGGCCCATATGTATTTTTTTTTTTAAATGAATGGGAGGCCAGACATGGTGGCTCATGCCTAGAATCCCAGCACTTTGGGAGGCTGAGGTGGGTGGATCACTTGAGGCCATGAGTTTGAGACCAGCCTGGTCAATATGATGAAACTTCATCTCTACTTAAAAAAAAAAAGTGGGATTGGAATTCTCTTCAAAGTTCTGGGGTTTTCCTTTGCAAAGAGAGAATTGGCGAGGCCAGTGGGTCTTTTTTTTTTTTTTTTTTTTTTTGAGACGGAGTCTCGCTCTGTCACCCAGGCTGGAGTGCAGTGGTCGGATCTCAGCTCACTGCAAGCTCCGCCTCCCGGGTTCACGCCATTCTCCTGCCTCAGCCTCCTCAGTAGCTGGGACTACAGGCGCCCGCCACCTCGCCCGGCTAGGTTTTTTTGGTATTTTTTAGTAGAGACGGGGTTTCACCGTGTTAGCCAGGATGGTCTCAATCTCCTGACCTTGTGATCCGCCTGTCTGGGCCTCCCAAAGTGCTGGGATTACAGGCTTGAGCCACCGCGCCCGGCCGTCTTTTTTTTTCTGTCTTGTGACGGAGTCTCACTCTGCCACCCAGGCTGGAGTGCAGTGGTGGGATCTCGGCTCACTGCAACGTCCGCCTCCTGGGTTCAAGTGATTCTCCTGCCTCAGCCTCCCAAGTAGCTGGGACTACAGGCACCCACCACCACGCCCAGCTAATTTGTGTATTTTTAGTCGAGACGGGGTTTCACCATGTTGACATGTTGACCAGGCTGGTCTTGAACCCCTGACCTCAGGTGATCTACCCGCCTTGGCCTCCCAAAGTGCTAGGATTACAGGCGTGAGCCACTGTGCTCAGCCTCAGTGGGTCTTTGCTTTGAGTGACAGGTCAATCCTGTCTCTTCTATAGTGTCTGTCACCTGCAAATCCGGGGACTTCAGCTGCGGGGGCCGTGTCAACCGCTGCATTCCTCAGTTCTGGAGGTGTGATGGCGAAGTGGACTGTGAGAACGGATCAGATGAGCGAGACTGTCGTAAGTGTGGCCCTGCCTTTACTATTGAGCCCATCTGGGTCCTGGGGAGTGGTCTGACTGTCTCTACAGGGTCCTGCTTAAGCTGCAAGGCAGCTGCCCTGAACTGGGCTCCCTCTCTTGGGGGCTCATACCAAGCCTCTTCTGCCCCTCAAATCCCTCCCTGACCAGGAGGCATTACAGACCAGGGATAGTGCCACCTCTTCGGTTTGTCGCGCACAGTCAGGGACACCATCCCTGCCGAGGGCTGGCCACCTGGCACACACACTGGCAAGCCACTGTGATCCCCAGTGGCCGTGATCCCCGTGATCCCGTGATCCCCGCCCCGTGAGGCTGAACACATAGTGACACTTGCTAGCCACGCCTCAATGACCCAGGTAAAGTGAAGGGGAAAAAGCTAGAAAGTTCTGCCAAGGAGGAAGGCCAAGAATCCCAAAGGGAAATGGGCTTTGGAGCTGGGCATCTTCTTGGCTGTCTTAATACAAGTGGCATATCCCAAATCCAAAAACCCGAAATTCAAAGTCTTGAGCACCCAAAATTCTGAAACGTCTTGAGCACTGACATTTAGAAGAAAATGCTTATTGGAGCATTTTGGATTTCGGATTTTTACCATTAAATGTGGAGTCCTAATTAGGAAAAAGCCAGGCTGGTCAAACCAAGGGAAAGCAATAAAAGAAGGCAGATAGAGTCGAGTGCAGAGGCTCACGCCTGTAATCCCAACCCTTTGAGAGGCTGAGGCGGGTGAATCACTTGAGGTCAGGAGTTCAAGACCATCTTGGCCAACATGGTGAAACCCCGTCTCTACTAAAAATACAAAAATTAGCCAGGCATGGTGGTGTGTGCCTGTAATCCCAGCTACTTGGGAGGCTGAGACAGGAGAATCACTTGAACCTGGGAGGCAGAGGTTGCAGTAAGCCAACATCACACCATTGCACTCCAGCCTGGGGGACAAGAGTGAAAATCTATATCAAAAAAAAAAAAAAGGAGCCTGGGCATGGTGGCTCATGCCTGTAATCCCAGCACTTTGGGAGGCCGAGGTGGGTGGATCAGGAGGTCAGGAGATCAAGACCATCCTGGCTAACACGGTGAAACCCCTTCTCTACTAAAAATACAAAAAATTAGCTGGGCGTGGTGGCGGGTGTCTGTAGTCCCAGCTACTCGGGAGGCTGAGGCAGGAGAATGGTGTGAACCCAGGAGGTGGAGCTTGCAGTGAACCAAGATGGCACCACTGCACTCCAGACTGGGCAACACAGCGAGACACCGTCTCAAAAAAAAAAGAAAAAAAAAAGAAGAAGGCAGATAAACTATATAAGTCTGCCTTTCTTCATGGTCCAGAACACATAGCTCTCCTGTGTAAATAACTCCCAATCTTCCTGTGCCCAGGTATCAGCAGACACCTTGGCTGATAGAAAATTGCAGGTTAGCGCACTGCAACCTTGGCATCATAGGGACTGCACAACGCCCTCTTCAGCGCACAGCACAAGCACCATTCTATAAAATCTCCAGCAAGCAGCCGGGCACGGTGGCTCACACCTGTAATCCCAGCACTTTGGGAGGCTGAGGCGGGCTGATCATCTGAGGTCAGGAGTTTGAGACCAGCCTGGCCAAAATCATAAAACCCTGTCCCTACTAAAAATACACAAAAATTATCCAGGCATAGTGGCAGGTGCCTGTAGTCCCAGCTACTTGGAAGACTGAGGCAGGAGAATCGCTTGAACCTGGGAGGTGGAGGTTGCGGTGAGCTAAGACCGTGCCATCACACTCCAGCCTGGGGGACAAGAGTGAGACTTCTTTTCAAAAAATAAAAAACATCCCCAGCAAGCCTTTGTCTCCTGGCAGTCAGCTCCTCCCTTGCTGACCTGCTCATTGCTTTCTTGCAAGGTATTTTCCTACTTTCTCGAATAAATCTGCGTTTCTTTACCTACAGCTGCCTTTTTTTTTTTTTTTTTTTTTTTCTTCAATTTTTTGAGACCGAGTCTCACTCTGTTGCCCAGGCTGGAGTTCAGTGGTGCAGTCTCGGCTCACTGCACCACTGGTCCCAAGCATTTTAGAGAAGTGATACTCAACCCAAAATAAGGACAGGATTCTATAAATGGTGCCACCGTCTTGCAGTTCTCAGTTTAACAGCTTTACACCTATTAACGCACCAGTCCTCAGAGCAGTGCTGGGAGATGTGTACAGATGAGGAAACTGAGGCACTGAGAGGGCAGTGGTTCAGAGTCCATGGTCCCTGACTGCTCCCCAGCCCGCCTCTCCAGGGGCCTGGCGTTTCTGTGGCAGCGTCCCCGGCTATAGAATGAGCTAGTGTTGGGAGACTTCACGGTGACGGTGGTCACGGCCCATCCATCCCTGCAGCCCCCAAGACGTGCTCCCAGGACGAGTTTCGCTGCCACGATGGGAAATGCATCTACCAGCAGTTCGTCTGTGACTCAGACCGGGACTGCTTGGACGGCTCGGACGAGGCCTCCTGCCCGGTGCTTACCTGCGGCCCCGCCAGCTTCCAGTGCAACAGCTCCACCTGCATCCCCCAGCTGTGGGCCTGCGACAACGACCCCGACTGCGAAGATGGCTCGGATGAGTGGCCTCAGCGCTGTCAGGGTCTTGAAGTGCCCAAAAGGGACAGTAGCCCCTGCTCGGCCTTCGAGTTCCACTGTCGAAGTGGCGAGTGCATCCACTCCGGCTGGCGCTGTGATGGAGGCCCCGACTGCAAGGACAAGTCTGACGAGGAGAATTGCCGTAAGGACAGGGGCGGGGCCGGGGGCGGGGCGGGGCCGGGGGCGGGAGCGGGGCGTCCTATCACCTGTCCCTGGGCTCCCCCGGGTGTGGGACTGCTTAGGTGCTGAAGTGGATTTCGAACAACATGCCAAGAAAGTGTTCCCATTTCATGTTTTTTTCTTTCTTTTTTTTTTTTTTGAGGTGGAGTCTCACTCTGATTTTTTTCATCTCTAAATTTCCTGCATCCATGAGGCCCCAGGCGATGGTTCCTGTTGGCTTATTGGGAAGTCACTGTTTGGAAGGTGCTGGTTGTTTTTTGTTGTTTGTTTTTGTTTTGAGACGGAGTTTCGCTCTTGTTGCTCAGGCTGCAGTGCAATGGCGCGATCTCGGCTCACTGCAATCTCTGCTTCCCAGGTATAAGTGATTCTCCTGTCTCAGCCTCCCAAGTAGCTTGGATTACAGGCATGCACCACCACGTCCAGCTATTTTTTGTTGTATTTAGTAGAGATGGGGTTTCACCATGGTAGTCAGGCTGGTCGCAAACTCTTGACCTCAGATGATCCATCTGCCTCAGCCTCCCAAAGTGCTGGGATTACAGGCGTGCACTGCCGCACAGCCTCTTTTTTTTTTTTTTTTTTTTTTTTTTGAGACGGAGTCTCGCTCTGTCACCCAGGCTGGAGTGCAGTGGCCGGATCTCGGCTCACTGCAAGCTTCGCCTCCTGGGTTTACGCCATTCTCCTGCCTCAACCTCCCGAGTAGCTGGGACTACAGGCGCCCGCCACCTTGCCCGGCTAGTTTTTTGTATTTTTTAGTAGAGACGGGGTTTCACCGTGTTAGCCAGGATGGTCTCGATTTCCTGACCTCGTGATCCGCCCGTCTCGGCCTCCCAAAGTGCTGGGATTACAGGCTTGAGCCACTGCGCCCGGCCTCTGGTTGTCTCTTCTTGAGAAAATCAACACACTCTATCCTGTTTTCCAGCTGTGGCCACCTGTCGCCCTGACGAATTCCAGTGCTCTGATGGAACTTGCATCCATGGCAGCCGGCAGTGTGACCGGGAATATGACTGCAAGGACATGAGCGATGAAGTTGGCTGCATTAACGGTGAGCGCTGGCCATCTGCTTTCCCATCCCCCATTCTCCGTGCCTTACTGCTTGCAAATGATTTGTGAAGCCAGAGGGCACTTCCCTGGTCAACTCTGCACCAGCTGTGTGTCTGTGGGCAAGTGACCTGAGTTCCCAGAGCCTCACTTCCTTTTTTTTTAGGTGGAGCCTCGCTCTGTCACCCAGGCTGGAGTAGTGTGGCACAATCACAGCTCACGGCAGCCTCTGCCTCTGGGGTTCCAGTGATTCTCCTGCCTCAGCCTCCCGAGTAGCTGAGATTCAAAGCATATGCCACCATGCCAGGCTAATTTTTTGTATTTTTATTAGAGACAGGGTTACACCATGTTGGCCAGGCTGGTCTTGAACTCCTGTCCTCAGGTGATCCACCTGCCTTGGTCTCCCAAAGTGCTGGGATTACAGGTATGAGCCACCACCCCAGGCCTAATTGTTTTGTATTTTTAGTAGAGATGCGGTTTTACCATATTGCCCAGGCTTGTCTCGAACTCCTGGGCTCAAGCGATCTGCCTGCCTCGGCCTCCCAAAGTGCTGGGATTACAGGCGCAAACCTCTGTGCCGGACGCGCTTTCTTAATGAGTCCATTTGCATGCGTTCTTATGTGAATAAACTATTATATGAATGAGCGCCAAGCAGACTGCAGGTCAGACACACCTGACCTTCCTCCTTCCTCTCTCTGGCTCTCACAGTGACACTCTGCGAGGGGCCCAACAAGTTCAAGTGTCACAGCGGCGAATGCATCAGCCTGGACAAAGTCTGCAACATGGCTAGAGACTGCCGGGACTGGTCAGATGAACCCATCAAGGAGTGTGGTGAGTCAGGGTGCAGGCGGCTTGCAGAGTTTTTGGGGAGCCAGGAATAGAACTGAGAAATGAGTGCTGTAGGGTTTTGGGAACTCCACGCTGCCCACCCTGTGCAAAGGGCTCCTTTTTTTTATTTTGAGACAGTCTCGCACCGTCTCCCAGGCTAGAGCACAATGGCGTGATCGTGGCTCCGTGCAACCTCCACCTACCAGATTCAAGCAATTCTCCTGCCTCAGCCTCCCAAGTAGCTGGGATTACAGGTGAATGCCACCATGCTGTACTGATTTTTGTATTTTTAGTAGAGCCGGGGTATCACCATGTTGGCCGGGCTGGTCTCGAACTCCTGACCTCAAGTGATCCACCCACCTCCTGAAGTGCTGGGATTACAGGCGTGAGCCACCTTGTCCTGGTGAGATTTTGGTTTTTTTTTTCCAACCCTCTGTGGTGGATACTGAAAGACCCTATTAGGATAACCGTACAGTACAGAGAACACAGTGGGAAGTTTTCTCTGTCATATACCAGAGAGGGCCTGGGCACGGTGGCACACTCCTGTAGTCTCAGCTACTCAGAAGGTTGAGGAAGGAGGATCGCTTGGGCCCAGGAGTTGCAGGCTGTAGTGAGCTGTGATCATACCACCACACTTCAATCTGGGCAACAGAGTAAGAGACCCTATCTCTAAAAAAAAGTAAATATTGTGGACACTGTGGGCCATACGGTCTCTGGTGCAGTTTCTCAACATGGCTGTTGGGTGAACACCACCACCCACAGAACGCAAACCAATACATGTGGCTGTGGGCCCAGAAAATGTTATTTATGGACACTGAAATTGGAATTCCGTATAACTGTTTTGTGTCACAAAAATGATTTCCCTTTTTATTTTTATTTTTCTTCTCAAGTATTTAAACATGGAAAAGCCATTTTTAGGTCTGGCGGGATGGTTCACGGCTGTGATCCCAGTACTTTGGGAGGTCGAGGCGGGAAGACCACAAGGTCAGGAGATCGAGACCATCCTGGCTAACATAGTGAAACCCCGTCTCTACTAAAAATATAAAAAATTAGCCAGGCGTGGTGCCGCGCGTCTGTAATCCCAGCTGCTCGGGAGGCTGAGGCAGGAGAATCGCTTGAACGCAGGAAGTGGAGGTTGCAGTGAGCCGAGGTCGCACCACTGCACTCCAGCCTGAGCGACGGAGTGAGAGTCCGCCTCAAACAAAAAAATGTTTGCTCATGCAGGTCTTGAACTCCTGGGCTCAAGCTATCTGCCCGCCTTGGTCTCCCAAAGTTCTGGGATTATAGGCATGAGCTACAGCGCCCAGACTTTTGTTGTTTTATATACATATATTTAAACTGCAGCAAAAAACATGTAATATAAAATTTACCGTCTTAAACCTTAGTAAGTGCACAGTTCTGTGCCATTAGCACATTCACACTGTTGTACAGCATCACAACCACCATCTCCAGAACTCTTTTTTAAAATTTTGTTTGTGATGGAGTCTCACTCTGTCACCCAGGCTGGAGTGCAGTGGTGTGATCTCTGTTCACGGCAACCTCCACCTCCCAGGTTCAAGTTATTCTCCTGCCTCAGCCTCCTGAGTAGCTGGGATTACAGGTGCCCACCACCATGCCTAGCTAAATTTTGAATTTGTAGTAGAGACGGACTGGGTTTCATCATGTTGGCCAGGCTGGTCTCGAACTCCTGACCTCAAGCGATGCTCCCACCTCGGCTTCCCAAAGTGCTGGGAATACAGGCATGAGCCACCGCGCCTGGCCCCAGAAATCTTTTATCTTCCCACACTCTGAAGCTCTGTCCCCATGAAACACTCACTCCCCATCCCGTCCCCAACTCCTGGCACCTACCATTCTACTTTCTGTCTCTATGATGGCTCTAGGGACCTCCTTTGAGTGGAATCAGACAGCATTTTCCTTTTTTAACTGGCTTATTTCACTGAGCCAAGTGTGGTGGCTCACGCCTGTAATCCCAGAAGTTCAGGAGACCAAGGCAGGCAGATCACCTGAGGTCAGGAGTTCGAGACCAGCCTGGCCAAGGTGGTGAAACCCCATCTCTAGTAAAAATACAAAAAAATTAGCTGGTTTTGGTGGTGGGTGCCTGTAGTCACAGCTACTCGGGAGGCTGAGGCAGGAGAATCACTTGAACCCAGGAGGCAGAGGTTGCAGTGAACCGAGATCATGCCATTGCACTCTAGCCTGGGCGACAAGAGTGAAACTCCGTCTAAAAAAAAAAAAAAGAGAGAGAGAGAAACCCCGTCTCTGCTAAAAAATACAAAAAAATTAGTAGTTGGGCATGGTGGCGCATGCCTGTAGTCCCAGCTACTCGGGAGGCTGAGGTATGAGAATCACTTGAACCCGGGAGGTAGAGGTTGTAGTGAGCCAAGATTGGCAGTGAAGGGATGGGTGGGGGCCTGAGAGTGACCAGTCTGTGTCCCCTGGCCCTGCGCAGGGACCAACGAATGCTTGGACAACAACGGTGGCTGTTCCCACATCTGCAACGACCTTAAGATCGGCTACGAATGCCTGTGTCCTGACGGCTTCCAGCTGGTGGCCCAGCGAAGATGCGAAGGTGATTCCCGGGTGGGACTGAGCCCTGGGCCTCCTCTGCACTTCCTGACATGGCGACTAAACCCCTCGTGCCTCAGTTTCCCCATCTGTTAAGTGGGCCTGAAAGCAGTTAGTAGGGCTTCATGAGATTCCACAGACATGGAAAACTATCATTGGCTGGCCAGAGGTTCTTGTCTCTGGGGATTAATAATTAAGAAATTTCAGGCCGGGCATGGTGGCTCACGCCTGTAATCCCAACACTTTGGGAGGCCGAGACGGGCGGATCACCTGAGGTCGGGAGTTCGACACCAGCCTTACCAACATGGAGAAACCCCGTCTCTACTAAAAATACAAAATTAGCTGGGCGTGGTGGCTCACGCCTGTAATCCCAGCTACTCGGGAGGCTGAGGCAGGAGAATCACTTGAACCTGGGAGGCAGAGGTTGCGGTGAGCTGAGATTGTGACATTGCACTCCAGCCTGGGCAACAAGAGTGAAACTCCGTCAAAAAAAAAAAAAAAGAGAAATTTCAGCTGATACGGCTTCACACTCTTGGTTGGGTTCCTGTGGTGAGTGGTGAGGTCACGTCATGGCTGGGGATGACACCTGGCTGTTTCCTTGATTACATCCTTTGAGAGGCCAGGCTGTCCCCTGGCTGCCTTCGAAGATATGGGTTTTGGCCTGGGTCACATTGCTCCGTTTCCAGCCATTGGGGAGGAGTCCCCCCACCAAGCCTCTTTCTCTGCCTCCCAGATATCGATGAGTGTCAGGATCCCGACACCTGCAGCCAGCTCTGCGTGAACCTGGAGGGGAGCTACAAGTGCCAGTGTGAGGAAGGCTTCCAGCTGGACCCCCACACCAAGGCCTGCAAAGCTGTGGGTGAGCATGGGAAGGCGGCGGGTGGGGGCGGCCTCACCCCTTGCAGGCAGAAATGGTGAGGAGTTTCATCATCTGAACTTTGCACAGACTCATATCCCCTGGCCAGGAGGCTGTTTGCTCCCAAGGGCTCTGGCAGCAGAGTCCGCTGCCCTGTTAGGACTTGGGCTTGCCAGGGGCATGACTGCATAAAACCTAGTTTCTAGGAATATCCACTTAACAAAACCCTCAGCCCTGCTGGTGGAACAGGAACCGGCTTTCCTTTCAGGGACAACCTGGGGAGTGATTTCAAGGGGTTAAAGAAGAAAAAATTAGCCAGGTGTGGTGCCGCACACCTGTGGTCCTGGCTACTCTGGAGGCTGAGGCAGGAGGATCGCTTGAGGCTACTCGGGAGGCTGAGGCGGGAGGATGGCTTGAGGCCAGGAGGATTGGTTCATCCTCCCATGTCGGCCTCCGGAGTAGCCAGGACCTCAGGTGCATGCCACCATGCCCAGCTAATTTTCATATTTTTAGTAAAGACAGGGTTTCACCATGTTGGCCAGGCTAGTCTCGAATTCCTGAATCCAAGTGATCCTCCTGCTTTGGCCTCCCAAAGTGCTAGGATTACAGACACCACACCTGGCTATTATTGTTTTTTAGAGACAGGGTCTTGCTCTGTCTTCCAGCCTGTAGTGCAGTGCAGCCTCCATCATAGCTCACTGCGGCCTTGACCTCCTGGGTTCACACGATCCTGCTACCTCAGCCTCTGGAGTAGCTGGGACTACTGGCATATGCCACCATACCTGGGTAATTTTTTTTGTTTGTTTGTTTGTTTGTTTTTGAGACAGAGTCTCAGTCACCCAGGCTGGAATGTGGAATGTAGTGGCACGATCTTGGCTCACTGCAACCTCCACATCTCAGGTTCAAGCAATTCTCCTGCCTCACCCTTCCAAGTAGCTGGGATTACAGGTTCCCATTACCAAATGTGGCTAGTTTGTGTACGTTTAGTAGAGACGGGGTTTCTTTTCTTTTTTTTTTTTTTTTTGAGACGGAGTCTTTGCTCTGTCACCCAGGCTGGAGTGCAGTGGCGCGAACTCAGCTCACTACAAGCTCCGCCTCCCGGGTTCACGCCATTCTCCTGCCTCAGCCTCCCGAGTAGCTGGGACTACAGGCGCCCGCCACCTCGCCCGGCTAGTTTTTTGTACTTTTAGTAGAGACGGGGTTTCACCGTGTTAGCCAGGATGGTCTCGATCTCCTGACCTTGTGATCTGCCCGTCTCGGCCTCCCAAAGTGCTGGGATTACAGGCGTGAGCCACCGCGCCCGGCCAGAGACGGGGTTTCACCACATTGGTCAGGCTGGTCTCAAACTCCTGACATAAAGTGATCCGCCCACCTCAGCCTCCCAAAGTGCTGGGATTACAGGCTTGAGCCACCGTGCCCAGCCAAAGTTTTTTTTTTTTTTTTTTTTTGTGGCAATAAAGTCTCATTGTGTTACCCAGGCTAGCCTTACACTCCCAGAAAAAGTGATCCTCCTCCCTCAGCCTCCCAGAGTGCTGGGATTACAGGTGGGCTCCACTGTGCCTGTTCCTATCAGGAAGTTCTTTTCCACCCTGTTTTTCTGGGTGCCTCCTCTGGCTCAGCTGCACCCTGCAGGGTGACACGAGGGGATGGGGAGGCACTCTCGGTTCCATTGCCGGGTTTCCTCTGCCCCCCTGACCTTGCTCCCCGGGTCCCCAGGCTCCATCGCCTACCTCATCTTCACCAACCGGCACGAGGTCAGGAAGATGACGCTGGACCGGAGTGAGTACACCAGCCTCATCCCCAACCTGAGGAATGTGGTCGCTCTGGACATGGAGGTGGCCAGCAATAGAATCTACTGGTCCGACCTGTCCCAGAGAATGATCTACAGGTGAGCGTCGCCCCTGCCTGCAGCCTTGGCCCACAGATGAGATGAGGGCACCCGGCCCTGACGCCCTCCTCTCCTCCTGCCTCAGCACCCAGCTTGACAGAGCCCACAGCGTCTCCTCCTACGACACCGTCATCAGCAGGGACCTCCAGGCCCCCGACGGGCTGGCTGTGGACTGGATCCACAGCAACATCTACTGGACCGACTCTGTCCTGGGCACTGTCTCCGTTGCGGATACCAAGGGTGTGAAGAGGAAAACGTTATTCAGAGAGAACGGCTCTAAGCCAAGGGCCATCGTGGTGGATCCTGTTCATGGGTGCGTATCTACGACGCTGAGGGGTGCAGAGGGAAGGGAGGGAGCAGGAAGGGGCTTCAGGAACTGGTTAATGGGCTGGGCATCGTGGCTCAAAGTGCCTGTAATCCCAGCACTTTGGGAGGCTGAGGAGGGTGGATCATCTGAGGTCAAGAGTTCAAGACCAGCCGGACCAACGTGGTGAAACCTCATCTCTACTAAAAATACAAAAATTAGCCGGGTGTGGTGACGTGCACCTGTAATCCCAGCTGCTCGGGAGGCTGAGGTGGGAGAATCACTTGAACCCAGGAGGCGGAGGTTGCAGTGAGCCAAGACAGCCCTGCTGCACTCCAGCCTGGGTGACAGAGCGAGACTCCGTCTCAAACGAACAAACAAAAAAAGAACTGGTTAGTGGTTAGTGGTTAGTGGCTAGGCCCCAGAATGGTATCTTCCAAGCCCGTGGCTGACTCAGCAGCTCCTGGGACAAGGCACTCTGACCTGTGTCCCCTGGCAGGAAGCATCGCCCCTGCCGCCTGCCTGGCGTACTCTGTACCTGTCAGGCGACATCTGCCACCTGAGCACGTGAGAGGTGGCACCTCAGTTTCAGTGAGGCGCTGACAAGCCGGGATGCACACCGTCCTCACAGCCACCATCAGGAGGTGAATGTTCGGTCTCGGGCAGAGATCACTGGAGAAGGCACACTTGGTGTCCGGCAGGGGAAAGCAGGGAAGAGAGCATCATTTAGATGGAACAGAACTTGCCTGCGGGGAAAGGTGGGCTCGCGAGGGCCAGCGTCCCTTTTTATTTTTATTTATTTATTTATTTATTTATTATTATTATTTTTTTTTGAGATGGAGTCTCGCTCTGTTGCCCAGGCTGGAGTGCAGTGGCCGGATCTCAGCTCACTGCAAGCTCCGCCTCCCGGGTTTACGCCATTCTCCTGCCTCAGCCTCCCGAGTAGCTGGGACTACAGGCGCCCGCCACCTCGCCCGGCTAGTTTTTTTGTATTTTTTAGTAGAGACGGGGTTTCACCAGGTTAGCCAGGATGGTCTCTATCTCCTGACCTCGTGATCCGCCCGTCTCGGCCTCCCAAAGTGCTGGGATTACAGGCTTGAGCCACAGCGCCCGGCTTATTTATTTTTTTTTGAGACAGAGTCTCGCTTTGTCACCCAGGCTGGAGTGCAGTGGTCCGACCTAGGCTCACTGCAAGCTCCGCCTCCCAAGTTCACGCCATTCTCCTGCCTCAGCCTCCTGAGTAGCTGGGACTACAGGCGCCCGCCACCACCAGCTAATTTTTTGTATTTTTAGTAGAGACGGGGTTTCACTGTGTTAGCCAGGATGGTCTTGATCTCCTGACCTCATGATCTGCCCGCCTCAGCCTCCCAAAGTGTTGGGATTACAGGCGGGAGCCACTGCGCCTGGCCCCCTTTTTATTTTTTATTTTTTGAGGCGGAGTCTTGCTCTGTCGCCCAGGCTAGATTGCAGTGGCAAGATCTTGGCTCACTGCAGACTCCACCTCCCAGGTTCAAGTGATTCTCCTGCCTCAACCTCCCAACTAATTGGGATTAGAAGCATGCACCACCACACCCGGCTAATTTTTTGTATTTTCTTTTTCATTTTTTTTTTTTTTTGAGACGGAGTCTCGCTCTGTCGCCCGGGCTGGAGTGCAGTGGCCGGATCTCAGCTCACTGCAAGCTCCGCCTCCCGGGTTCACGCCATTCTCCTGCCTCAGCCTCCCGAGTAGCTGGGACTACAGGCGCCTGCCACCTCGCCCGGCTAGTTTTTTGTATTTTTTAGTAGAGACGGGGTTTCACTGTGTTAGCCAGGATGGTCTCGATCTCCTGTCCTCGTGATCCGCCTGTCTCGGCCTCCCAAAGTGCTGGGATATTTTTTGTATTTTCAGTAGCGACTGGGTTTCACCATGTTGGCTAGGCTGGTCTTGAATGCCTAGCCTCAAGTAATCCGCCCACCTCAGCCTCCCGAAGAGCGGAGATTACAGGTGTGAGCCACTGTGCCCAACCCAACCCTGGATCTCTTTTAAACAAGACAATGCTCACTGTTGCCACAGAACAATGGGTGGGGTACGTGTGGCCCAGTGTGTTTGGCCACATAACTGCCAGGCCAGCGGGAAAGAGACTCCAGACTGTCTCCACACAGATACAAATGTTGTGTGTGTTGTGTGTGTGTGTTCTGGTCTCATGTTTGTTTTTATCGTTTGTTTGTTTTGAGACAGGGTGTCGCTCTGTCACTGAGGCTGGAGTGCAGTGGCGCAGTCAGAACTCACTGCAGCCTCAAACCACCGGGATCAATCAATTCTCCCACTTCAGCCTCCGACGTAGCTGGAACCACAGGTGCACACCACTGCACCCAGCTAAATTATTTTATTTTTAGTAGAGATGAGGTCTCACTATGTTGTCCAGGCTGGTCTTGATCTCTTAGCCTCAAGCAATCCTCCTGCCTTGGCCTCCCAAAGTGTTGGGATTGCAGGTGCAAGTCATTGTGCGTGGCTTGTGTTCTTATGTTTCTTCCTTTCTTTTTCTTTCGAGGTAGCGTCTCAGTCTGTCACCCAGGCTGGAGTGCAGTGGTGTGATCATAGCTCACTGTAGCCTCAGCTTCCTGGGCTCAAGCAATCCTCCGATTTCAGCCTCCTGGGCCTGGCCAGCATGGTGAAACCCCATCTGTACTAAAAATACAAAAATGTAGCCAGGTGTAGTGGCGCGCGCCTGAAATCCCAGCTACGCGGGAGGCTGAGGCAGGAGAATCGCTTGAACCTGGAAGGTGGAGGTCACAGCGAGCCGAGATCATGCCACAGAACTCCAGCTTGGGCGACAGAGACAGACTCTGTTTCAAAAAAACCCCAAACAAACCATATTTGGAGTTTGGGGTTCCCAGCAGGGCTGTTTCCCAAGCCTGAGCCTGGCTGTTTCTGCCAGAATTCGTTGCACGTGTTGGCTGGGATCCTCCCCCACCCTCCAGCCTCACAGCTATTCTCTGTCCTCCCACCAGCTTCATGTACTGGACTGACTGGGGAACTCCCGCCAAGATCAAGAAAGGGGGCCTGAACGGTGTGGACATCTACTCGCTGGTGACTGAAAACATTCAGTGGCCCAATGGCATCACGCTAGGTATGTTCGCAGGACGGCTGTCCCAGCCAGGGCCGGGCACAGGCTGAAGGACTGACGGGGGTCGCCAGGTGGCTCTGGGACAAGCCCAAGCTGCTCCCTGAAGGTGTCCCTCTTTCTTTTCTTTGTTTTTTTCTTTTTTTGAGATGAGGTCTTGGTCTGTCACCCAGGCTGGAGTGCAGGGGCGCAATCGTAGCTCACTGCAGCCTCCATCTCTCAGACTCAAGTGATCCTCCTGCCTCACCCTCCTGAGTAGCTGAGACTACAGACACGTGCCACCACACAGACTAATTGTATTTTATTTTGGGGAAGAGACAAAGTCTTGTTATGTTGGCCTGGCTGGTCTCAAACTCCAGGGTGCAAGGGTGCCTGCCACCTCCGTCTTCCAAACTGCTAAAATGACAGGCGCGGGCCGCCGTACCCAGCCTCCCTGAGGTTTTTCTGACCTGCAGCTCCCCTACCTGCCTGTTGCAGAGGGCGTCACAGGGGAGGGGTTCAGGCTCACACATGGTTGGAGCTGCCTCTCCAGGTACCTCTGCCGGGTCCCTGGGGGGTTCTTCCTGCCCGGATCAGCGTGGCCAGGCCCGCAGGCCCCTCTGGGACTGGCATCGGCACGTGACCTCTCCTTATCCACTTGTGTGTTCTAGATTTCCCCAGTGGCCGCCTCTACTGGGTTGACTCTAAACTTCACTCCATCTCAAGCATCAACGTCAATGGGGGCAACCGGAAGACCGTCTTGGAGGACGAAAAGAGGCTGGCCCACCCCTTCTCCTTGGCCATCTTTGAGGTGCGGCTTACGTACGAGATGCAAGAACTTAGATGGCAGATAGACACAGACTGTGTAGATCACTCAAGCCAAGACGAATGCGGAAAACTGGTCGTGACTAGGAGGAGGTCTTAGACCTGAGTTATTTCTATTTTCTTTTTTTTTTTTTTGAGACAGAGTTTCGCTCTTGTTGCCCAGGCTAGAATGCAATGGTGTGATCTCAGCTCACCGCAACCTCCACCTCCCAGGTTCAAGCAATTCTCCTGTCTTAGGCTCCCCAATAGTTGGGATTATAGGCATGGACCACCATGCCCGGCTAATTTTGTATTTTTAGTAGAGACAGGGTTTCTCCATGTTGGCCAGGCTGGTCTCGAACTCCTGACCTCAGGTGATCCGCCTGCCTCTGCCTCCCAAAGTGCTGGCTGGGATTACAGGCGTGAGCCACCGCGCCTGGTGCTTTGTATGCTTTTTACTGAGAGCAGTGAAAGGCAGTGATCCTCGGTCACATGTGATCTTGGCTCTCAGGGCACATTTGACGATTTCTAGAGATTTTTTGGTTGTCACAAGTTGATGGGGAAGACTGTTGGCATGTAGTGGGTAGAGGCCAGTGACGTTGCTGAACGCCCAGAACAGAGAAGTAGCAGGCCCTAGATACAGCCACGATGGGGAAACCTGCTCTAAGAAAATGGCATTATTTTGTAACCCCACGTTCCTGGCAGCATGATTACCCAGAGCCAAAAGTGGAGTCCCCCCAGGTCTGTTCGTCCATTTGCATTTTAGTAAAGGAATAGCTGAGGCCGGGTAATTTATAAAGAAAAGAGGTTTAAACTGGGCACGGCAACCTACGCCTATAATCCCAGAACTTTGGGAGGCTGAGGCAGGAGGATCACTTGAGTCCCGGAGTGCGAGACCAGCCTGGCCAACATGACGAAACCCTGTCTCTACAAAAAATACAAAAAGGGCCGGGTGCGGTGGCTCAAGCCTGTAATCCCAGCACTTTGGGAGGCCGAGATGGGCGGATCACGAGGTCAGGCGATCGAGACCATCCTGGCTAACACGGTGAAACCCCATCTCTACTAAAAAATACAAAAAACTAGCCGGGCGAGGTGGCGGGCGCCTGTAGTCCCAGCTACTCCGGAGGCTGAGGCAGGAGAATGGCGTGAACCTGGGAGGCGGAGCTTGCAGTGAGCTGAGATCTGGCCACTGCACTCCAGCCTGGGCGACAGAGCGAGACTCCGTCTCAAAAAAAAAAAAAAAAAAATACAAAAAGTAGCCAGGTGTGGTGGCAGGCACCTGTAATCCCGGGTTCTCCAGAGACCGAGCCATGAGAATTGCTTGATCCCAGGAGTTGGAAGCTGCAGTGAGCCAAGATCATGCCACTGCACTTCAGCCTGGGCGACAGAGTGGGACTCTGTCTCAAAAAAAAAAAAAAGAAAAGAAAAAAAGTTCTGGAAATGGATGGTGGTGATGGTGATACTTGCACAACAGTGTGAATCTGCTTAAGGCCATTGAACTGTGCACTTACAAATAGCTGAGATGGTACATTTTATGTTATGTATATTTTTACCACAATTAAAAACTAGTGGCCGGGCGCGGTGGCTCAAGCCTGTAATCCCAGCACTTTGGGAGGCCGAGACGGGCGGATCACGAGGTCAGGAGATCGAGACCATCCTGGCGAACACCGTGAAACCCCGTCTCTACTAAAAAATACAAAAAAACTAGCCGGGCGAGGTGGCGGGTGCCTGTAGTCCCAGCTACTCGGGAGGCTGAGGCAGGAGAATGGCGTAAACCTGGGAGGCGGAGCTTGCAGTGAGCCGAGATCCGGCCACTGCACTCCAGCCCGGGCTACAGAGCGAGACTCCGTCTCAAAAAAAAAAAAAAAAAAAAAAA
>NC_037687.1:10893618-10924240 GCF_003255815.1 Theropithecus gelada
AAAAAAAAAAAAAAAAAAAAAAAAAAAAAAAAAAAAAAACTAGTTGTGGGCCAGGCATGGTGGCTCATGCCTATAATCCCACCACTTTGGGAGGTTGAGGGAGGCGGATCATGAGGTCAGGAGTTCGAGACCAGCCAGGCCAACATGGTGAAACCCCATCTCTACTAAAAATACAAAAAATAGCCAGGTGTGGTGGCACATGCCTGTAGTCCCAGCTACTCGGGAGGCTGAGGCAGGAGAGCCGCTTGAACCTGGGAGGCTAAGATTGCAGTGAGCCAAAATTGTGCCACTGCACTCTAGCCTGGGTGACAGAGCAAGACTTAGTCTCAAAAAAAAAAAAAAAAAAAAAAAAAAGGCTAGCTGTGGGTGAGGCATGGTGGCTCACGCTTGTAATCCCAGCACTTTGGGAGACCGAGGCAGGTGGATAGCCTGAGGTCAGGAGTTCGAGACCAGCCTGGCCAACATGGTGAAATCCCGTCTCTACTAAAAATACAAAAAATTAGCCAGGTGTGGTGGCATGTGCTTGTAATCCCAGCTACTCGGGAGGCTGAAGCAGGAGAATCGTTTGAACCCGGGAGGTGGAGGTTGCAGTGAGCCGAGACTGGGCCACTGTACTCCAGCCTAGGCAACAAGAGTAAAATTCTGTCTCAAAAAACAAACAAACAAACTAGTTGTGGAGAGAGGGTGGCCTGTATCTCATCCCAGTGTTTAATGGGATTTGTCATCTTCCTTGCTGCCTGTTTAGGACAAAGTATTTTGGACAGATATCATCAACGAAGCCATTTTCAGTGCCAACCGCCTCACAGGTTCTGATATCAATTTGTTGGCCGAAAACCTACTGTCCCCAGAGGATATGGTCCTCTTCCACAACCTCACCCAGCCAAGAGGTAAGGGTGGGTCAGCCCCACCCCCCCTTGAAACCTCCTTGTGGAAACTCTGGAATGTTCTGGAAATTTCTGGAATCTTCTAGTCTATCTGATGATCTGGTTCCTGCCCTGACTCCACTTCTTCTGCCCCAGGAGTGAACTGGTGTGAGAGGACCACGCTGAGCAATGGCGGCTGCCACTATCTGTGCCTACCTGCCCCACAGATCAACCCCCAGTCACCCAAGTTTACCTGCACCTGCCCGGACGGCATGCTGCTGGCCAAGGACATGAGGAGCTGCCTCACAGGTGCGGCACACGCCTTGTTTCTGTGTCCTGTGTCCTCCAACTGCCCCTCCTGAGACTCTCTGCTTATCTGTCAAATGGGTACCTCTAAGTCATTGTGAGGACTCGTGAGTCGGGAAAACCATACTTTTCTTTCCTTGGATGGACACATCAGCACTGGGCTGGACATATACCCAGTTCCCCTTTGATACCTGGTTTTCTCTTTCCCGGACCCCTGAAGAGGTGATATGATTTCTGACAAGGGCCCTGAGGGAGGAAATGGTCCCCTTTGTTGACTTTTATTTCTCTTTTTTGAGATTTGCTCTGTCACCCAGGCTGGAGTGCAGTGGTGCCATCTTGGCTCACTGCTGCCTCTCCTATTGGGTTCAAGCAATTCTCATGCCTCAGCCTCCCAAGTAGCTGGGATTACAGGCATGCACCACCACGCCTGGCTAATTTTTGTATTTTTAGTACAGACAGGGTTTCTCCACGGTGGCCAGGCTGGTGTCGAACTCCTGACCTCAGGTGATCCACTCACCTCTGCCTCTTGAAGTGCTAGGATTACAGGCATGAACCACCGTGCCAGGCCCCCTTTGTGGACTTTTCTCATCCTCTGAGAAAGTCTCAATTGAGGCCAACACCTCCCTCAAGCAAATTGAATCTCCCTTTTGTTTTTTGTTTTTTTTTGAGACGGAGTCTAGCTCTGTCACCCGGGCTGGAGTGCAGTGGCCGGATCTCAGCTCACTGCAATCTCCGCCTCCCGGGTTCACGCCATTCTCCTGCCTCAGCCTCCCGAGTAGCTGGGACTACAGGCGCCCGCCACCTCGCCCGGCTAGTTTTTTGTATTTTTTAGTAGAGATGGGGTTTCACCGTGTTAGCCAGGATGGTCTCGATCTCCTGACCTCGTGATCTGCCCGTCTCGGCCTCCCAAAGTGCTGGGATTACAGGCTTGAGCCACCGTGCCCGGCCCTTGAATCTCCCTTTTGAACAACAACAAATAACAATATGACCCAGACGTGGCGGCTCACACCTGTGGTTCCAGCTACTTGGGAGGCTGAGGTGTGATAATTGCTTGAGCCCAGGTGGTGGAGGCTACACAGAGCTATAATCACACCACTTCACTCCAGCCTGGGGGACAAAGTGAAACCCTATCTGTAAAAAAAAAAAGAAAAAAGAAAAAGAAACAATATGATCACAAAGTAGATATTCATGGTGTTTATTTTCAATACTCTTTTTTCTGTTTTTTTTTTTTTTTTTGAGATGGAGTCTTGCTCTGTCACCCAGGCTGGAGTGCAGTGGCACGATCTTGGCTCATGGCAACCTCTGCCTCCTGGGTTCAAGCGATTCTCCTGCCTCAGCCTCCCCAGTAGCTGGTACTACAGGCACGTCCCACGATGCCCGGCTAATTTTTTGTAGTTTTTAGTAGAGATGAGGTTTCACTATGCTAGCCAGGATGGTCTCGATCTCCTGACCTCGTGATCTGCCCACCTCGGGTTCCCATATTGCTGGGATTAGGGGCGTGAGCACTTTTTTTGAGGCGGAGTTTCTCTCGTTACCGAGGCTGGAGTGCAGTGGTGTGATCTCAGCTCACTGCAACCTCTGCCTCCTGGGTTCAAGCGATTCTCCTTCCTCAGCCTCCCGAGTAGCTGGGATTACAGGCATGTGCCACCATGCCTGGCTAATTTTCTATTTTTAGTAGAGATGGGGTTTCTCCATGTTGGCCAAGATGGTCTTGAACTCCTGACCTCAGGTGATCCACCTGCCTCGGCCTCCCAAAGTGCTGGAATTACAGGTGTGAGCCACCGCGCCTGGCCTCATTTGGGACTTTTTAATTTAATTAAATTAATTAATTTATTTATTTGAGACAGAGTCTCACTCTGTCGCCCAGGCTGGAGTGCAGTGGCCGGATCTCAGCTCACTGCAAGCTCTGCCGCCCGGGTTTACGCCATTCTCCTGCCTCAGCCTCCCGAGTAGCTGGGACTACAGGCTCCCGCCACCTCCCCTGGCTAGTTTTTTTGTATTTTTTAGTAGAGACCAGGTTTCACCGTGTGAGCCAGGATGGTCTCGATCTCCTGACCTCGTGATCCGCCCGTCTCGGCCTCCCAAAGTGCTGGGATTACAGGCTTGAGCCACCGCGCCCGGCCTTTATTTTATTTTTTTATTTTTTGGTTTCTTTTTTTTTTTTTTTTTTTGAGACGGAGTCTTGCTCTGTCGCCCAGGCTGGAGTGCAGTGGCCGGATCTCAGCTCACTGCAAGCTCCGCCTCCCGGGTTCACGCCATTCTCCTGCCTCAGCCTCCCGAGCAGCTGGGACTACAGGCGCTCGCCACCTCGCCCGGCTAGTTTTTTTGTATTTTTTAGTAGAGACGGGGTTTCACCGTGTTAGCCAGGATGGTCTCGATCTCCTGACCTCGTGATCCGCCCATCTCGGCCTCCCAAAGTGCTGGGATTACAGGCTTGAGCCACCGCGCCCGGCCTGGTTTCTTTTTTTTTGATACAGGGTCTCACTCTGACGTCCAGGCTGGAGTGCAGTGATGGGATCATAGCTCGCTGCGGCCTCTACCTCCTGGGCTCAAGCGATCCTTCCACTTCAACCTCCTGAGTAGCTGGGAGTACAGGCGCGCACCACCACACCTGGCTAATTTTTTGTTGTTGTTGTATGTAGAGATGAGATTTTGCCATGTTGACCAGGCTGGTCTTAAACTCCTAGACTCAAGAGATCCTCCTGCCTTGGCCTCCCAAGGTCATTTTAGACTTCTCCTCATTAGGCGCACACTTATTAGAGGGGCTTGCAGGCATGTGGCACTCAGAAGACGTTTTATTTATTCTTTCAGAGGCTGAGGCTGCAGTGGCCACCCAGGAGACCTCCACCGTCAGGCTAATGGTCAGCTCCAAAGCCGTAGCGACACAGCACACAACCACCCGGCCTGTTCCCAACACCTCCCAGCTGCCTGGGGCCACCCCTGGGCTCACCACGGCGGAGACAGTGACGATGTCTCACCAAGGTAAAGGCTGGGCCTTCCCTGGGCCCCCCTTCCCCAGGAGGTGGGCCCCTTCCGTGGCCACGAACATTTTGGTCACGAGATGGAGTCCAGGGTGGCGTCCTCACTCCCTTGCTGACCTTCTCTCACTTGGGCCATGTGTCTCTGGGCCCTCAGTTTCCCTATCTGTAAAGTGGGCCTAATACCAGTTCTTGCCCTCTTTGCAAGGATTAAATGGGCCAAATCATATGAGGGGCCGGGTCCTTCAGGCTCCTGGTTCCCAAAGTCAGCCACACACAGTCTGGGTCCTGACATTTTATCAAGGCACATTCGCCGCCTCACCTTCAGGCACCGCCCAGAAAGGCCAGGACCCAGGCAAGGAGAGGGAGGGATTCCTCAGTACGCAGCTTTTCGCGGAGGCTCCAAAAGGCTAAGGAATCCAGTACATTGTAACACAATGTTATAATTTTTTTTTTTTTTTTTTTTGAGATGGAGTTTTGCTCTTGTTGCCCAGGCTGGAGTGCAGTGGCGCGATCTCGGCTCACCACAACCTCTGGCTCCTGGGTTCAAGCGATTCTCCTGTCTCAGCCTCCGGAGTAGCTGGGATTACAGGCATGCGCCACCACGCCTGGCTAATTTTGTGTTTTTAGTACAGACAGGGTTTCTCTATGTTGGTCAGGCTGGTCGTGAACTCCCAACCTCAGGTGATCCACCCGCCTGAGCCTCCCAAACTGCTGGGATTATAGGCATGAGCCACCGCGCCTGGCCTTTTTTTGTTTTGTTTTGTTTTGTTTTTTGAGACAGAGTCTCGCTCTTACCCATGCTGTAGTGCAGTGACGCGGTCTCGGCTCATTGTAACCTCCGCTTCCCAGGTTCAAGCGATTCTTCTGCCTCCGTCTCCCAAGTAGAGTAGCTGGGATTACAGGCACCGCCGCCATGCCTGGCTAATTTTTGCATTTTTAGTAGAGATGGGGTTTCACAATGTTGGCCAGGCTGGTCTCAAACTTTTGACCTCAAGTCATCTGCCCGCCTCGGGCCCCGCCAAGTGCTGGGATTATAGGCGTGAGCCACCACACCGGGCCTACAATGTATTTTTTGGTGACTCATACCTGTAATCCCAGCACTTCGGGCGACCAAGGTGGGAGAATGGCTTGAGCCCAGAAATTCAAGTCCAGCCTGGGCAACACAGCAAGACCCTATCTCTACTACAAAATAAGTAACAAAGAAACTAATTTTTTTTCTTTTAAAACCCAACTATTCAACATGGTAATGCAATATATTTTTTAAAATTCTTTTTTTTGAAACGGAGCCTCTCACTGTTGCCCGGGCTGGAGTACAGTGTCGCCATCTTGACTCACTGCACCCTCCACCTCCCGGGTCCAAGTGATTCTCTTGCCTCAGCCTCCCGAGTAGCTGGGATTACAGGTGCCCACCACCATGCCCGGCTAATATTTTTGTATTTTTAGTAGAGACGGTTTCACAATGTAGGGCAGGCTGGTCTTGAACTCCTGACCTCGTGATCCACCTGCCTTGGCCTCCCAAAGTGCTGGGATTACAGGCAAGAGCCACGGTGCCTGGCCAAAACTTTTTTATTTTTATTTTTTTGGGACACGGTCTCACTGTGTACCCCAGACTGGAGTGATAGAGCACTGTCACGGCTCACTGCAGCCTCAACCTCCCGGGGACCAGGTGATCTTCCCGCTTCAGTCTCCCAGGTAGCTGGGACTACAGGCATGAGCCACCACACCCAGCTAATTTTTGAATTTTTTTGTAGAGATGGGGTTTCGCCTTGTGGCCCAGGCTGGTCTCCAACTCCCGGGCTCAAGCAATCTGCCCACCTTGGCCTCCCAAAGTGCTGAGATTAATGCAATTTAAACAAAATTCTGGCCAGGCATGGTGGCTCACGCCTGTACTCCCAACACTTTGGGAGGAAAAGGCGGGCAGATCACTTGAGGTCAGGAGTTCGAGACTAACCTGGCCAACATGGTGAAACCCCCAGTCTACCAAAAAAACACAAAAGTTACCTGGGCATAGTGGTGGGCGCCTGTAATCCCAACTCCTTGGGATGCTGAGGGTAGAGAATTGCTTGAACTTGGGAGGCAGTGAGCCAAGGTCATGCCACTGGACTCCAGCCTGGGTGACAGAGCAAAACTCTGTCTCCAAAAACATTTTTTTTTTTTTTTTTTTTCAAATCATCACAGGATAGCCAAGGCCTGGCCACTTACTTCTGTAAATAAAGTTTTATTGGAGCCAGTGGTCCAGTGAGGCCGAATCCTGCAGGTGTAAGATCATAGCCTATCCTTGAAAATGTTGATATTTTGTTCATTGGGGGATTTTTTCATTAATTTAAATTTTAAAAAATAACATATTAAAGGCCAGTGTGGAGGTGCATGCCTGCAGTCCTAGCTACACCCAGAGGCTGAGGCAGGAGACTCGCTTGAGCCCAAGAGTTGAAGTCCAGCCTGGGCAACATAGTAAGACTCCCATCTCTCTCTAAAAATAAAAATAATGCATTAGAATATTATTGGATTCCTGGGCAGGGCACAGTGGCTCACGCGTGTAATACCAGCACTTTGGGAGGCTGAGGCAGGCGGATCACATGAGGTCAGAAGTTTGAGACCAGCCTGGCCAACATGGTGAAACCCTGTCTCTACTAAAACACAAAAATTAGCCAGGCGTGGTGGCACACACCTATAATCCCAGCTACTCGGGAGGCTGAAGCATGAAAATCACTTGAATCCAGGAGGCAGAGGTTGCAGTGAGCTGAGATTGTGCCATTGCACTCCAATCCTGGGGGACAAGAGTGATACTCCGTCCCCACCCCCCCCCCAAAAAAAAAGGAATATTATCGGATTCCTAAGCTTTTTGGCTCCTCCTTTAGTTTGGGGACTGGGGTGAGGGTCTGGCTGTCTTCGTCCTATAAGACCTGGCCTCACTGTCCTCCCTGGATGTGATGAGACCCAGGTATGGGTCAGGACGTCATTCATTTGTCCACCAGAGGGCGCCCAACCTGCTTTGAGCTGCTGGGATATGGTGCTCCTAGACTTCTAGCAAACAAAAAAAAATGGCGCATCAGCAAATTTCAGACCTTTTTTTTTTTTTTTTTTTCCCCCAGAGTAGCTGAAACCTTTGTTCAGTTACAAGCAGGATAAAATGGAAACTGCCTGGAAGAGGCCAGGAAACCTTCTTTCTTTGGGGAGGTGGGGCACTGCTAGAATTCCAGACCTCCTCAAATTTGGCAAAGAAGCCGTTCGTTCGTTCGTTCGTTCATTCGTTCGTTCATTCATTCATTTGTGTAGAGAGGAGGGAGTTCTGGCTATGTTGCCCAGACTGGTCTCAAATTCCTGGCCTTAGGTGATTCTCCTGTCGTGGTCTCCTAATGTGCTGCGATTACAGGCGTGAGTCACCGTGCCTAGCTCTAGTGGACTTGAAATGTTGACTTGCCTGGGGCCTTTATGTTGAATGGCCCAGGTCTACTTGCATGGTTCTGTACCGAGGTTATCCCCATCCCATAATTCGTGGGACAGTTGATGCAGGACAATCAGCCTCTGTGCCATTCAACCTCAGGACTGAGCATGCTGGGCACTGTGGGGTCCGAAGGTGGCTCCCCTGTCCCCTTCAAAATACACTCATTGTTTTTCTTTTCTTTTTCTTTTTTTTTCTTTTTGAGATGTAGTCTTGCTCTGTTGCCCAGGCTGGAGTGCAGTGGCACGATCTCGGCTCACCGCAACCTCTGCCTCCTGGGTTCAAGTGATTCTCCTGCCTCAGCCTCCTGAGTAGGTGGGATTACAGGTGCCCGCCACCACGCCTGGCTAATTTTTGTATTTTTAGTAGAGACAGGGTTTCACTGTGTTGGCCAGGCTGGTCTTGAACTCCTGACCTCAGGCAATTTGCCCACCTCAGCCTCCCAAAGTGCTCGGATTACAGGTTTGAGCCACTAGGCCTGGCTTTTTTTTTTTTTTTTGAGAGGGAGTCTTGCTCTGTTGCCCAGGTTGAAGTGCAATGATGCGATCTTGGCTCACTGCAACTCCATCTCCCGGGTTCAAGTGATTCTCCTTCCTCAGCCTCCCAAGTAGCTGGAATTACAGGTGCCCGCCACCACGCCCACCTAATTTTGTATTTTTAGTAGAGACAGGGTTTCACTATGTTGATCAGGCTGGTCTTGAACTCCTGACCTTAGGTGATGCACCCGCCTCAGCCTCCCAAAGTGCTGTGATTACAGGTGTGAGCCACCACGCCCGGACCAAAATATGCTCATTTTAATAAAATGCAGAGATAAGTTGACGAAAATTTCACCCACAACCTTGTCAACCTCCTGGAATGAAAGCCTCTGCGACCCTGCCCTAAAGACCCATGAATGTGAGGCTCCAGAACCTTCTCAGGCTGGGCTCGGTGCCTCACGCCTGTAATCCCCACACTTTGGAAGGCTGAGACAGGAGATCACTTGAGTTCAAGACCAGCCTGGGCAACATAGCCAGACCCCTATTTCTATCCTCCCAAAAAAAAGCCTTCTGAAACTGGAATGGAGTCCCGCAACTTTGGTAACTCACAAATAAGCCCGTGTGGCGTCTCGCAGACTCGGGAAATTCTCCAAGTGCCCAGGGAGACGTGCTGGGCACTTTCCTGGCCGTGACTGCCGTCCTCTGCCTGCTCCATTTCTTGGTGGTCTTCCTTTAGACCTGGGCCTCACTCTTGCTTCTCTCCTGCAGCTCTGGGCGACGTTGCTGGCAGAGGAAATGAGGAGAAACCCAAGAGCGTGGGGGCTCTGTCCATCGTCCTCCCCACTGGTAAGCGCGGGCCAGTCCCCCAGCATCCCCCAGGTCACAGCCTCCTGCAAGGTGACCTCGTGCCTGGCCAGTTGGGCCTGTTCACCTTTTCTCCCGGGCAGGGTACAGCCCCACTGAGTGTCCCTTATCACCCCGACAGCCTCTCCCGGCTTCGGGCTGACAGTGACAAGATCAGACAGCTAAGGGGTCAGATGGAGGACGTGGAGCTGGGTCCTGTGCTGCGGACATGGCCTCACTGAGACTTGAGTGCCTTCTGGGGAACTGGTTCTCTTGCAGGGGACTGTGTGGAGAGGCGCACTCTCGCTGCCTCACTCACGCTCATCCTAACTCACATCACATTTCTTTTTTCCTTTTTTCTTAAATTTTAAGAAAAAAGAAATTTAATTTGTTTTAGAGACAGAGTCTTGCTCTGTCACCCAGGCTAGAGTGCAGGGGCGTGATCATGCCTTGCTGTAGCCTCAATGTCTAGGCTCAAGTGATCCTCCCACCTCGGCCTCCCGAGTAGCTGGCACAAGCCACTGTACCCCGGTTCCTATTTCTTAAAAAGTCACAGCCTTGTGTGTGGCTAATCCTGGACAGAAATATGGAAGAAGTCAGCTACTTCTGGGCTGTGGCTCACCCAGTGGGCTTCAGGTTAGATATTCCTTATACTTACGAGGCTGGGCGCCGTGGCTCATGCCTGTAATCCCAGCACTTTGGGAGGCTGAGGTGGGTGGATCGCTTGGGCTTAGGGCTTCGAGACCAACCTGGGCAACATGGCGAAACCCTGTTTCTACAAAAGATACAAAAATTAGCTGGGCAGGTGACACTTGCCTGTGGTCCCAGCTACTTGAGGGGCTGAGGCAGGAGGATTGCTTGAACCTGGGAGGTCAAGGTTGCAATGAACTGAGACTGCGCCACTGTACTCCAGCCTGGCAACAGAGCAAGACTCCGTCTCAAAATAAATAAATAAATAAAATTCTTATGGATAGATTTGCCTATTTTCTGTTTGTTTGTTTTTTCTTTTTGGTTTTTTTTTTTTTTTTTTTTTTGAGATGGAGTCTTGCCCTGTCACCCAGGTTGGAGTGCAGTGACACGATCTTGGCTCACTGCAACCTCCACCTCCCGGGTTCAAGCGATTCTCCTGCCTCAGCCTCCCGAGTAGCTGGGACCATAGGCGCCCACCCCCACGCCCGGCTAATTTTTGTAGTTTTTAGTAGAGATGGGGTTTCACTATGTTGGCCAGGCTGATCTTGAACTCCTGACCTCATGATCCACCCGCCTCAGCCTCCCAAGGTGCTGGGATTATAGGCGTGAGCCACCGCGCCTGGCCTGTTTATTTTTTGTTTGTTTGAGATGGAGTCTCGCTTTGTTGCCCAGGCTGGAGTGCAGTTGCTCAACCTCAGCTCACTGCAACCTCCGCCTCTTATGTTCAAGCAGTTCTCCTGCCTCAGCCTCCCGAGTAGCTGGGATTACAGGCACGCACCGCCATACCTGGCTGGTTTTTGTAATTTTAGTAGAGATGGGGTTTCACCTCATTGGCCAGGCTGGTCTCAACGCAAAAAAAAAAAAAAAAAAGCCAGATATGGTGGTGCATGTCTATAGTCCCAGCTATTCAGAAAGCTGAGTTGGGAGGATCGCTTGAGGCCAGGAGGTTGAGGCTGCAGTGATCTATGATGATGCCACTGCACTCCAGCCTGGGGCACAGAGCAAGACACTGTCTCTCTTTTTTTTTTTTTTTTTTTTTTTGACGGAGTGTTGCTCTGTCACCAGACTGTAGTGCAGTGGTGCAATCTCAGCTCACTGCAACCTCCGCCTCCCGGGTTCAAGCAATTCTCCTGCCTCAGTCTCCCGAATAGCTGGGACTACAGGTACCCGCCACCACGCCCAGCTAATTTTTGTCTTTTTAGTAGAGATGGGGTTTCACCATGTTGGCCAGGCTGGTCTCGAACTCCTGACCTCATGATCTGCCCGCCTCGGCCTCCCAAAGTGCTGGGATTACAGGCGTGAGCCACTGTGCCCAGCCCTCAAGACTATCTCTAAACAAACATAAAAGACCAGGAGTCCAGGTTATGGTACGATGCCCGTGTTTTCGCTCCAGCCATGGAGCTGGGTCTCTTGTCTTGAGCGGAGCTGTGTGACAGAGTGTGCCTCTCCCTACAGTGCTCCTCGTCTTCCTCTGCTTGGGGGCCTTCCTCCTCTGGAAGAACTGGCGGCTGAAGAGCATCAACAGCATCAACTTTGACAACCCTGTCTATCAGAAGACCACAGAGGATGAGGTCCACATTTGCCGCAACCAGGACGGCTACAGCTACCCCTCGGTGAGTGACCCCCTCTAGAAGGCCAGAGCCCATGGCGGCCCCCTCCCGGCTGGAGGCGTAGGATTCTCAGGCCGAGGCTTCCCCAGCCCTCCAGATCGAGGACGGCCTTAGGTGAATGCTTCTGTGCGCTCGTTCAGAATGTCAGCGGACAACGGCCTCGGTGATGTAGAGGAACGCTGGATCAGCGAATAGAGTTCCATCAGATGGTGACGGGGCAAAGCAAGTCAAAAGGAGTTCAGAGGCCGGGCGTGGCGGCTCACGCCTATAATCCCAGCACTTTGGGAGGCCAAGGTGGTGGATCACCTGAGGTCAGGAGTTCAAGATCAGCATGCCCAGCATAAGGAAACCCCATCTCTACTAAAAATACAAAAAATTAGCTGGGCGTGGTAGCGGGCACCTGTAATCCCAGCTACTTGGGAAGCTGAGATAGAAAAATCGCTTGAACCCGGGAGGCGGAGGTTGCAGTGAGCCGAGATTGCACCACTGCACTGCAGCCTGGGTGGCAAGAGCAAAACTCCATTTCAAAAAAAAAGGAGTTCAGAGGCCAGACATGGTGGTTCATACATGTGATCCCAGAACTTGGGAAGGCTGAGCAGGTGAATCACCTGAGCTCAGAGTTCATGACCAGCCTGCGCACATAGCAACACCCCATCTCTGCAAAAAAATAAAAATTTAGCCTAGACAAGCACCTATAGTTACAGCTACTAGGGAGGCTAAAGCAGGAGGTCAAGACTGCAGTGAGTCGTGATTGCACCACTGCACTCCAGTCTGGGTGACAGAGCAAGACTTTGTCTCTTGAAAAAACAAAACAAAACTCAAAGAAGGGTTTCCAGAGGGCTGGGAGGGAGGAAGGGAGAGGAGGTGTTTTTTGTGTGTGTTTTTGTTGTTGTTGTTGTTTTGAGACAGGGTCTTGCTTTGTCACCCAGGCTGGAGTGCAGTGTTGCGATCTTGGCTCACTGCAACTTCTGCCTCCTGGGTTCAAGCAATTCTCATGCCTCAGCCTCAGCCTCCTGAGTAGCTGGGATTACAACACTATGCCCGGGTAATTTCTGTATTTTTAGTAGAGATGAGGTTTTGCCATGTTGCCCAGACTGGTCTCGAACTCCTGACCTCAAGTGATCCACCCGCCTTGGCCTCCCCACGTGCTGGGATTGCAGGCGTGAGCTACCATGCCCGCCTTGATCTTCAGACAAGGGGTTTAGGGTAGGTAGGCTTCTCTGAGCCAGAGGAACAGCCTGTGCGAAGGCCCTGAGGCTGGACCATGCCTGTTGGGTTTGAGGCCGTTGTAGCTGGAGCAAAGAGGGGTAAAAAGGCAGGAGACGACCAGGCTGGTTGTGCAGAGCCTCGTGGGCCACCGGGGGGAGGACTTTGGCTTTTGCCCTGAGAGTGGTGGGAAGTGACTGAATGGTGTACTCACCGTCTCCCTCTGGCGGCTCCTGGGGGAACATGCTGAGGGATCAGGATGTGGGAGGCTGCCGAGCCCAGGAGGTGAGAAGTAGGTGGCCTCCGGCCGAGTTTCCTGAATGCTGGACTGATCGTTTCCGCTGTTTACCATCTGTTGGCAGAGACAGATGGTCAGTCTGGAGGATGACGTGGCGTGAACATCTGCCTGGAGTCCCTGGAGTCCGTCCCTGCCCAGAACCCTTCCTGAGACCTCGCCGGCCTCGTTTTAGTCAAAGACAGAGAAGACCAAAGCATTGCCTGCCAGAGCTTTGTTTTATATATTTATTCATCTGGGAGGCAGAACAGGCTTCGGACAGTGTCCATGCAGTGGCTTGGGTTGGGATTTTTGGTTTCTTTCTTTACTTGTGAAGGAGAAGAGAAACAGGCCCAGGGGTGCCAGGATGACACGTCCATTTGGAAGTTTTGAGTTTCTCTCCACCGTGACACAATCCTCAAACGTGGAAGATGAAAGGGCAGGGGATGTCAGGTCCAGAGAAGCAAGTGGCTTTCAACACACGACAGCAGATGTCACCAACGGGACCCCTGGCCCTGCCTCGTCCACCAGTCTCTAAGCCGAACCCTTAAACTCAGGAGTCAACGTGTTTACCTCTTCTACGCAAGCCTTGCTCAACAGCCAAGTTAGCCTTTGCCCTGTCACCCCGGAATCAGGACCCACCCAGTGTCTTTCAAGCTGGGCTTGTACCTTCCTCAAACCGGGAAAGGGATTCATGGCATCGGAACTGATCCAGCTGAATCCGGGGTGGCACCGAGACCAAACTCATTCCCCAAATGACGCCACTTCCCAGAGGGAGAGCCTGAGTCTCTGGTCACCCTTCATATTTATTAAGTGCCTGAGACACCCGGTTACCTTGGCCATGAGGACACGTGGCCTGCACCCAGGTGTGGCTGTCAGGACGCCAGCCTGGCGCCCGTCCTCCCCACCCCTACCCACTTCCATTCCTGTGGTCTCCTTGCACTTTCTCAGTTCAGAGTTGTACATTGTGTCAATTCAGCATCTGTGTTGTTTTGCACTGTTTTCTGTCGTGTGTGTTGGGATGGGATCTCAGGCCAGGGAAAGCCCGTGTCAATGAATGCCAGAGACAGAGAGGGGCAGGTTGACCGGGATTTCAAAGCCGTGATGGTGAATATTGAGAACTGCCATTGTCTTCTTTATGTCTGCTCACCTAGTGCCTCCACTACTATGCAAATGCCTCCAAGCCATTCACATCCCCGATCTTGTCATTGATGGGTATGTGTTTAAAACATGCATGGTAAGGCCAGGTGCAGTGGCTCACGCCTGTAATCCCAGCACTTTGGGAGGCCCAGGAGGGCGGATCATCTGAAGTTAGGAGTTCGAGACCAGCCTGGCCAACATGGTGAAACTCTGTCTCTACAAAAAATACAAAAGGTAGCCGGGTGTGGTGGTGCATACCTGTAATCCCAGTGACTCGGGAGGCTGAGGCAGGAGAATCGCTTGAACCCAGGAGTTGGAAGTTGCAGTGAGCTGAGATTGTGCCATTGCACTCCAGCCTGGGTGACAAAAGCAAAACTTGTTTCAAACAAAACAAAACAAAACAAAAAACACATGCCTGGTGCATCAGCAGCCTGTGGCCTCTGGCCAGGCATGGCGAGGCTGAGGTGGGAGGAGGGTTTGAGCTCAGGCATTTGAGGCTGCTGTAAGCTATGATTATGCCACTGCACTCCAGCCTGGGCAACATAGTAAGACCCCATCTCTTAAAAAATGAAGTTGGCCAGACACAGGTGCCTCATGCCTGTAATCCCCTGTAATCCCAGCACTTTGGGAGGCTGAGTCAGAAGGATCACTTGATCTCCTGACCTCGTGATCTGCCCACCTTAGCCTCCCAGAATGCTTGCATTACAGGCGTGAGCCACCACGCCCAGCCAACGCCTGGCTACTTTTTGAATTTTTGGTAGAGACGGGGTTTCACCATGTTGGTCAGGCTTGTCTTGAACTCCTGACCTTGGGTGATCCGCCCACCTCAGCCTCCCAAAGTGCTGGGATTACAGGTATGAACCCCCGCCCGGGCCGGCCTCGCTCCCTTCTTTCATCTGTTTGTGGATTGGACTCCCCAGGAGAAGGACCTAGAAGGGGAAGATTTTCAGGAGTTGGAGACCAGGCCTGAGCAACAAAGCGAGATCCCATCGCTACAAAAATCAAAAAGTTAAAAATCAGCGGGGTGCACTGGTACATGCCTGTGATCCCAGCTACTCGGGAGGCTGAGGCAGGAGGATCGCCTGAGCCCAGGAGGTGGGGGTTGCAGTGAGCCATGATCAAGCTACTGCACTCCAGCCTGGGCAACAGATCAATACTCTATCTCATAAATAAAACTATAAAAAAAAAAAGTAAATCCTCCAGTCTGGATCGTTTGACGGGACTTCAGGTTCTTTCTGAAATTGCCCTAAATGTTACTGTTGCACTGATGACCCGAGAGAGAGTGACAGCCTCCCTGAGATTCCCGGTGTGGAGATGTCACAGGGATTGGCTGTTGTCCCCAGGGACAAAACACTGTGCCCCCCCCCCAGTGCAGGGAACCATGACAAGCCTTTCTGGTTTCGGAGCATGCAAATGCGTCCCTGTACAGATAGTGGGGTTTTTTGTTATGTTTGCACTTTGTATATTGGTTGAAACTGTTATCACTTATATATATATATATACGTATATATAAAATCTATTTATTTATGCAAACGCTGGTTGCTGTATTTGTTCAGTGACTATTCTCGGTGCCCTGCGTAGTGGGTTATTGTCTCTGAAATGCCTCTTCTCTATGTACAAAGATTATTTGCACAAACTGGACTGTGTGCAACGCTTTTCGGGAGGATGATGTCCCCGCTGTATGTATGAGTGGCTTCTGGGAGACGGGTGTCACTTTTTAAACCACTGTATAGAAGGTTTTTGTAGCCTGACTGTCTTACTGTGATCAATTAAATTTCTTAAATGAACCGGTTTGTCTAAACTCAATGCACTTTCTTCTGTTCGCTCATTTTTTTTTTTTTTTGAGACGGAGTCTGGCTCTGTCACCCCGGGCTGGAGAGCAGTGGCACGATCTTGGCTCACTGCAACCTCCGCCTCCCAGGTTCAAGCAATTCTCCTGCCTCAGCCTCCCTAGTAGCTGGGATGACAGGCGAGTGCCACCATGCCTGGCAATTTTTTTTTTTGAGATGGAGTCTTGCTCTGTCTCCCAGGCTGGAGTGCAGTGGCGCCATCTCAGCTCACTGCAACCTCCGCCTCCTGGGTTAATGCCATTCTCCCACCTCAGCCTCCCAAGTAACTGGGGCCACAAGCGCCCGCCACCACGCCTGGCTAATTTTTTGTATTTTTAGTAGAGACGGGGTTTCACTGTTAGCCAGGATGGTCTTGATCTCCTGACCTTGTGATCTGCCCACCTTGGCCTCCCAAAATGCTTGCATTACAGGCATGAGCCACCACACCCAGCCAATGCCTGGCTAATTTTTGAATTTTTGGTAGAGACGGGGTTTCACCATGTTGGTCAGGCTGGTCTTGAACTCCTGACCTTGGGTAATCTGCCCGCCTCAGCCTCCCAAAGTGCTGGGATTACACGTGTGAGCCCCCGCCCAGGCCAGCCTCGCTTCCTTCTTTCATCTGTGTGTGGACTGGACTCCCCAGGAGAAGGACCCAGACGGGGAAGATTTTCCCAGAACTCTGGGCAACATGCAGTCTCCATAGGCTGCCACGGTACCTGGCCTGTGCTGTGATGGCTGACCTGGTGAGTGTGTTCTCTGCTGTCGCTTCTCTGAGTTGGAGATTTTGTCAAGTCCTCTGCTCGTCCATTCATTCACTCGACAAATGTTGAGTGCTTACTGCGAACCACGCTGTCTCGTAGGCTTGTGGGACACTACAGGGGATAAAAGAAATGAAAGATGGGTGCAGTGGCTCACGCCTGTAATTCCAGCACTTTGGGAGGCTGAGGCGGGCAGATCACAAGGTCAGGGGTTCGAGATCAGCCTGCCCAACATAGTGAAACCCCGCCTCTACTAAAAATACAAAAAAATTAGCCAGGCGTGCTGGTGGGTGCCTGTAATTCCAGCTACTTGGGAGGCTGAGGCAGGATAATCGTTTGGACTCAGGAGGCGGAGGTTGCAGTGAGCTGAGATCACGCCACTGCACTCCAGCCTGGGCGACAGAGAGAGACTCCGTCTCAAAAAAAGGGTTAACATGGTCAATTTTTTTTTTTTTTTTTTTGAGACGGAGTCTCGCTGTGCTCCCAGGCTGGAGTGCAGTGGCGTGATCTCAGCTCACTGCAAGCTCCGCCTCCCGGGTTCACGCCATTCTCCCGCCTCAGCCTCCTGAGTAGCTGAGACTACAGGCGCCCGCCACCACGCCCGGCTAGTTTTTTGTATTTTTAGTAGAGACGGGGTTTCACCATGTTAGCCAGGATAGTCTCGATCTCCTGACCTCGTGATCCACCCGCCTCGGCTTCCCAAAGTGCTGGGATTACAGGCTTGAGCCACCGCGCCCAGCCAACATGGTCAATTTTATGTGAGATGTATTGGACTACAATTAAAATCACAAAAAATGTTCAAGATGAAACGGGGGGACAGTGAGGTAACCCAGAAATAAGCAACAGCAGAAAGCGCCACCACCACAAAACCAGGAGAGGGAAGACGTGGTTTCTGGAGCCTGGGAGCTGGTGGGAGCCAGAAACTCATAGGAGGGAAAGAACTGCTGCACATGTGGTCCCCGGCAGAGGGAGGGGGGAAAGAGTCCAGCCCATCCCCTGCTTCAGGCTCTATCTCCCACCACTGCCTCCCACGACCTGAACCCAACAGGGACGGGCTGATGAAGCCCGGGCAATGGTGCCTTACTGGGTGGATTGAAGGAGGGACAGGGTCAGCCTGGGGGTGACACGACACTGGGGTGGTTAGGCCCACAAACGTGGCCGGGGGTCACGGCTCATGCCTATAATCCCAGCACTTTGGGAGCCTGAGGCAGGAGGATTGCTTGAGCCCAGGAGTTCAAGAGCAGTCTGGGCAATATAGCAAGACCCCATCTCTAAAAAACATTCTAAAATTTCCAGGCTCACGCCTATAATCCCAGCACTCCGGGAGGCTGAGGCAGGCAGATCACCTGAGGTCAGGAGTTCAAGACCAGCCTGGCCAAAATGGTAAAACCTCGTCTCTACTAAACATACAAAAATTAGACAAGTGTGGTGGCGCATACCTGTAATCCCAGCTACTCGGGAGGCTGAGGCAGGAGAATCTCTTGAACTCGGGAGGCTGAGGTTGCAGTGAGCCAAGATCGTGCCACTGCACTCCAGGTGACAGAACGAGACTCTGCCTTAAAAAAACAAACAACAACAAAGAAATTTTAAAATTACCAGCCAGATGTGATGGTGCACACCTGTAGTCCTAGCTACTTGGGAGGCTGACGTGGGAGGATCTCTTGAGCCCAGCACTTTGGGAGACCAACCTGGGCAGATCACCTGAGGTTGGGGATTTGAGACCAGCCTGACCAACCTGGAGAAACCCCGTCTCTACTAAAAATACAAAATTACCCGGGCGTATTGGCGCATGCCTGTAATCCCAGCTACTCAGGAGGCTGAGGCAGGAGAATTGCTTGAACCTGGGAGGCAGAGGCTGCAGTGAGCTGAGATCCCGCCATCGTACTCCAGCCTGGGCAACAAGAGCGAAACTCCGTCTCAAAAAACAAAACAAAACACCACAAAAATCCAAAAAGAGCAGACTGACCAGGCCACCTGGGTTCATATCCTGGCTCTGCCACTGACTCGCTGGGTGACGGGCACCTCAGAGCCTCAGTTTCTCCACCCGACAATGGAGACAAAGCTAATCTCCCCCTCCCCAGGGGCTCTGGAAGTGGGATGGGATGGGGGCTGCGCAGGCGCCCGGAGACAAAGGCAGGGCCTGTCATCTTTCCCGCGTCCACAGGGTGGCACTTCCTTCCTGCCTTCCGCCTTTTGTTTTGGGAAGCTTCCAAAACGCCCCTGGGAGGGAAAATGGAGCAGCCCACACAGGAAGCGTCCCGGAGCCTGCACACATGCGCTCGATAATTGCTTGATTGACGAAATTGGTGCTCAACCAAGTGGCAAACAGGATAAGTGGGCTCAGATGGCCAGGAAAACGGGAGGGCCTGGGAGGTGGCGGCTCAAGGGTGCTGAGACTGAGACGGGGGGGGGGGGGGGGGGGGGGGGGGGGGGGGGGGGCGGGGGGGCATCCCCAGGCAGGGGTGGGGGGACCGGGTACACAGCACGGGTGGGGCATGACCCAGAGGAGAGGTCAGAGGTGATGGAAGATTCTGGTATCCAGCCTTGGCTGCTGCATTGGGAGGGAGCCTGTACCAGGGCTTTGCTTTGAGGGTGACACAGACCTGCAGACATTCAGAGTTTCCTGACCATCTATTGTTCTGCCCTGGTGGTCGCCGAAGGGAGGGAGGGTGACAGCCACCCATTTTACAGAGAGAAATAGGAGTCTCGGGTCACTGTGGCTGGATTCTGATCCTCACCGGTTCCAGTTCTCTGGCTCATAACGGGGCGCTGGTAAAATGCGCTTCTGGCTCCCTGGTCCGTAGGCTCAGCACCCACCCCCCCGCCCAAAGGCGCTTGTCCTGCAGGGCCGGGGGCAGCCTGCAGCTTGGGGAACGCCACCCCTGCAGACGGGATGAGGGCTGGTGGTCCTGTCCTGTCTCCGCAGGCTCAACAGCTCTGGCCAGGACAGAGTGGAAGGTGGGAGGAATTTGCCCCACTCCCAGCAAGTCTGACACCCACAGCTAATGTCCCCTGCTGTCCCTCCCCCTCTCCTGTCCCCAGGCCGTTCCTCTTCCAGCAGCCCGAGGCATCCCAGACCACAGCTGTCTGCAGTGAGTCAGCCTGAGTCTCTGGGCTGAGCCAGGGCTGCCAGAGGGAGGTGGGGAGACGGGTGTAGGCTGCCCGGCCCTGCAGCTGGCCCTGGCCTAGTCCCCCCCAACCTCCCCAGTCTGGGGTCAGCACCTTCCTCCCTTGCAGGCAGTGATTTTCCATGATGATGAAGGAATAAAAAAGCCACTGAGGATTCTGAGTGGGAGTCCCTGGTCCCCATCACCCCACTGAGCACGGCCGCTTGGGTTTCCTGGCAACTTTCTGCTCCATCCGCAGCCGTCCCTCCCCTGGGCTGGGCTGCTCTGGGGCTGTTCCTGGGATGGGGAGCGGGGAGCTTCGGGGTAAATAATGACATCAGCCACCTAGACAGGCGGGGCCACTGTGTCAAGGGGCCCATGTCAGGTTCCCTTCTCCCAGAGCTGGGGTTTGTCTTGGAATCGGAAAATCCTCCCCACATTGCCCTGTGGCCTGCAGGCCTGGCGTGATCAAGGACCCTGCCCTCCTGCTATCCCCCTGTCTCCTCCATGCCAGCCTTGCTGTGTCCCCTGCCTGGCTCACAGTCTCCACACCTTTATCCCCCGGGGACTCATGTCTGGGACAAATGACACCTCCTCCCTAGGCCTCCCACAGAGCCACAGAGCATCCCTCCCCGACCCCACAGTGTTCATTTGTGGGTAGGGATTAAGCGCACAGCTCGAATTAAAGCCCTGGCTCTGACACCCGCCGGCAGAAAACCTGACACAGTGGCCTCCACTGGGGTGTGACTCCATGGAGGGCCTGGCCGGCCACAGGCTTACAGCACACACTTCTCTTTTCTTTTCTTCCTTCCTTCCTTCCTTTCCTTTCTTTCTCTCTCTCTCTCCCTCCCTCCCTTCCTTCTTCCCCTCCTCACCTCCCCTCTTTTTTTTTTTTTTTGAGACAGGGCCTCGCTTTGTCACCCAGGCTGGAGTGCAGTGGTGCGATCCTAGCTCACTGCAGCCTTGACCTCCCAGGGTTGAGGCAATCCTCCCGCCTCAGCCTCCCAAGTAGCCAGGACTATGGGTGCACGCTACCATGCCTGGCTAATTTTTTAGGTCTTTTGTAGAGACAGGAGTCTCACCATGTTGTCCAGGCTGGTCTTGAACTCCTCAGTTCAAGCAATCTTCCTGCCTTGGCCTCCCAAAGTGCTGGGATTACAGGCATGAGCCACAGTGCCTGGCCCAGTTCACATTTCTAAGTAAATATGGGAGGCCAGCCAGGCGCAGTGGCTGTAATCCCAGCACTTTGTGAGGCCGAGGTGGGTGGATCACCTGAGGTCAGGAGTTCCAGACCAGCCTGGCCAACCTGGTGAAACCCCGTCTTTACTTAAAAAAATACAAAAATTAGTGGGACGTGATGTCAGGTGCCTGTAATCACAGCTACTTGGGAGACTGAGGGAAAAGAATCGCTAGAACCCAGGAGGCAGAGGTTGCAGTGAGCCGAGATCATGCCATTGCACTCCAGTCTGGGTGACAGGGCAAGACTCCATCTCAAAAAAAAAAAATATATATATATATATATGTGTGTGTGTGTGTGTGTATATATATATATATATATATATATATGAGGTCACTGGAGGTTGTGGAGCCACTGTGAGAGTGGACGAGTGTGGTCCACATTCCTAGATGAGTTGCCTGGAGGCTGTAGTCCCAGACCTCAAGGGGGGGTCCCCCGCAGAACCCAAGCACTGTCATGCCAATGACACAAAACTGGTCTTCCTGGCCTCTCCCATCCTGTCCATCCCAGAAGCGAGACTGAAGCTTCAGACCCGACAACCCTGGGTTCAAATCCAGCCTTGGAAGCTTGCTTCTTGTGCACAGGCAAGCCCCATTGCCATCTGTTTCTTTCTTTATTTTTTTTGAGACGGAGTCTTGCTCTGTCACCCAGGCTAGAGTGCAGTGGTGTGATCTCAGGTCACTGCAACGTCCGCCTCCTGGGTTCAAGCGATTCTCCTGCTTCAGCCTCCTGAGTAGCTGGCATTACAGGCATGTGCCACCACGCTCAACTAATTTTTGTATTTTTAGTAGAGATGGGGTTTCACCATCTTGGCCAGGCTGGTCTCAAACTCCTGACCTCGTAATATGCTTGCCTCAGCCTCCCAACGTGCTGGGATTACAGGGGTGAGCCACTACACCCGGCCATGATCTGTTTCTTTTAACCATAAACTGGGAAGAACTTTGAGCACATCTTACTCCAGAACTATCAGGGAAGGGGCACTGAATGCCAGGCCAGAGGAGGGTTGCATGAAAGGCTTGGCCCCAGCTACTCAGGAGGCTGAGGCAGGCGGATTGTTTGAGCCGATGAATTCGAGGCTGCAGTGAGGCTGTGATCACGCCACTGCACTCCAGCCTAGGCAACAGAGTGAGACCCTGTCTCAAAAAAAAAAAAGGCCGGGCCAGGCGCGGTGGCTCAAGCCTGTAATCCCAGCACTTTGGGAGGCCGAGACGGGCGGATCACGAGGTCAGGGGATCGAGACCATCCTGGCTAACATGGTGAAACCCCGTCTCTACTAAAAAATGCAAAAAATTAGCCGGGTGAGGTGGCGGGCGCCTGTAGTCCCAGCTACACGGGAGGCTGAGGCAGGAGAATGGCGTGAACCCAGGAGGCGGAGCTTGCAGTGAGCTGAGATCCGGCCACTGCACTCCAGCCTGGGCTACAGAGCGAGACCCCATCTCAAAAAAAAAAAAAACAAAAAAGGCGCAGCCATCCCAAGCTGCTCCCAGCCACCTGCCCCTCTGGGTGGCCTCCACTATTGGCTGAGGACGCACTTTACCCCCACCAGGGCCTGGGGAGTCTGGGGAAAGGGACCTGAGTCTAGTCCTCAGGCGAAGCTGCCCAGTGAGCAGCAGGGCACGAGGAAGGCTTCAGCCTCAAGACTCCATAGGCCCTGGGCTCCCGTCCCCAGAAACACCAGTTACGAGCAGGGGACTGGCCGTGGTGTGAGTTTGTGGCCTGTACACCTCCTGCCAATAATGACTAAGTGGCTAGAGCTTTGGGCTGCCCCCCTGCCGCCCTCTGGGGCTCGGGCAGGTGCAGGTGTGGATGCCCACCCTGGCTTGGCCGCTTCCCACCTGGGTGGCTTCGGACACAGGATGGACTCCTCAAAGGAGCTACCTCCCATCTGAGAAGCCAGCGTGATCCTCCAGGGGCTGCTGATGCACACACGCTGCCCCGGTCCCGAGTGAGATCACCCTGCCCCTGGGGGGCGTTGGGGGCTTCGCTGCTTAAGTTCACAATCCAGGGTTGTCCTTGTCCTGCGTGCCTCAGTTTCCCCATCTGTAAAATGGATGGTCCTGGGGTTGAGCCTCAGTGCTGCAGGGACCAGTGTGGAGCCCCACATCCTGGGGCCTGAAACTTTACTCCCACCTCAGCAGGGCTGGGCTGAGCCATCAACAAGCCTCTGGCCGGCCTCCATCATTCAGGAAAGAGCCGGTGGCCGAAGGGGCAGCTCTCAGAGGGAGAACAAACGGGGGCGGGGGTGGGATGGGGCGGGGCTGGAGGCCACCGGCCTCAGGCTGTCCTGGGCACTCAGCCAGCGCTGGGCAGTGAGTCAGGGGCCAGGCATGCAGAGTGGGGCCTCTCCCGGCCCTGGAGATCAGGCACCTCCCGGAACCCGCCCGCTGGCCCCCACCAGGCCGCGTTCCTCTCCCACTCACTCTCCCCATAGAGGGGACCCTGGACCTGCCTGAGGGGGATGGGAACGGGGATGTGGGTGGTGGGCACAGGGCCTCTCTGAGCCCCAGCACAGGCCCCCTAATGGGACCGTCTCTTCCTTGGGGAAACTGAGGTCCAGGTTGCTGGGGTGGAGGGGATGTGGAGTGACAGGGCAGGGCAATGGCTCCTTGGCCCCCTCTGGGAACAAAGCCAGGCCATTCCCGTGGGGAGGGAGCGCCAACCCCAGGGTAGGGGGACACGGGCCCTGGGCCAGGGGTACAAATAAACCTGGGCTCCCAGAACCCTCGTCACTGCGGCCCCTCTGTCCCCATGCCTGCTTTCTCTCCAGGGCACTTGGAGCTGCAGTTTGCAGGACGAGAGGGAAACGTGCCCATTCCCCCACCCCGGGACTCTCAGCCATGCATGGGCTGGGCCCACTCCACTCCTGGCGCCCACAGTTGCACCGGTGAACCGGCCAGTGGAGGCATCCTGCCCCGTGTGCGGGAAGGAATGACCACAAAGGTGACAGCAGGCTCAGCCAGCCCTGGCACTGACACCTGACTTGCAAACTGGTCCCTGCCTGAGGCTTCAAGGCAGGCGAGACGCTTTGTGTGACTTCCTCCCCGAAGGGACACTGGCAACAGCTGGAGACATTTCCTGTTGTTAAGGCTGAGGGGGAACTACTGGCATTTGGTGGGTGGAGGCCAGGGATGACACTAACTGTCCTATGACGCCCAGGACAGCCCCCAACACACAGAACGGCCGGGCCCAATGTCACTAGAGCTGAGGCGGAAAAGCCCTGCCCTGCTTCAGGTCTTCAGATCTTTGGGGGTCAGGGGTGCAAATAGAGGACTCTGCTCCCCATTCAGGTCACATAAAAGAACCGGCCGGGCGCTGTCGCTTATGCCCCTAATCCCAGCGCTTTGGGAGGCCAAAGTGGGAGGATCGCTTGAGCCCAGGAGTTTGAGACCAGTCTGGGTAACATAGCAAGATCCCATTTCTACAAAAAGTGCAAAAATTACCTGGGCACGGTGGCATGCACCTGTAGTCTCAGATGCTTCGGAGGCTGAGGTGGGAGGTTTGCTTGAGCCCAGGAGGTTGAGGCTGCAGTGAGCCGACATCGTGCCAGTGCACTCCAGCCTGGGTGACAGAGTGAGACTATCTCAAGAAAAGAAAAAAGAGAAAATCCATGAACTTGGAAAATTAAAACAGCCCCAAGGGCTTCTAGGAACACATCTAAACCCAGGCCCGCCATTCTCAGAATTTTTGCAAGCCGAATGGACTGAGATTTCTGACATTTCAGGGCTAGACTCAAAAATCCCTTTAAAAAAAATTTTTTTTTTTTTGAGATGGAGTTTCACTCTTGTTGCCCAGCCTGGAGTGGAATGGCACGATCTCGGCCCACTACAGCCTCCACCTCCTGGGTTCAAGCGACTCTCTCGCCACAGCCTCCAGAGTAGCTGGGATTACAGGTGCCTGCCACCACACCTGGCTAACTTGTATTTTTAGTAGAGACGGGGTTTCACCATGCTGGCCAGGCTGGTCTCGAACTCCTGATGTCAGGTAACCCACCTGCCTTAGCCTTCCAAAGTTGCTGGTATTACAGGCATGAGCCACTATGCCCAGCCCCGTCTTTTCTTTTCTTTTTTTTTTGAGATGGAGTCTTGCTGTTGCCCAGGCTGGAGTGCAGTGGCACAATCTCGGCTCACTGCAAGCTCCGCCTCCCAGATTCACGCCATTCTCCTGCCTCAGCCTCCCGAGTAGCTGGGACTACAGGCGCCCGCCACCGCACCAGGATATATTTTTTTTTTGAGACGGAGTCTCACTATGTCGCCCAGGCTGGAGTGCAGTGGCGCGATCTCAGCTCACTGCAAGCTCCGCCTCCCGGGTTCACACCATTCTCCTGCCTCAGCCTCCCGAGTAGCTGGGACTACAGGCGCCCGCCATGATGCCCAGCTAAATTTTTTTTGTATATTTAGTAGAGACAGGGTTTCACCGTGTTAGCCAGGATGGTCTGGATCTCCTGACCTCGTGATCTGCCCGCCTCAGCCTCCCAAAGTGCTGGGATTACAGGCGTCAGTCACCGCGCCCGGCCCAGGCTAGTTTTTTATATTTTTAGTAGAGATGGGGTTTTACCATGTTAGCCAGGATGGTCTTGATCTCCTGACCTTGTAATCCACCCACCTCAGCCTCCCAAAGTGTTGGGGGGTTTCACCATGTTGGCCAGGATGGTCTTGACGTCTTGACCTTGTGATCCACCCGCCTCAGGCTCCCAAAGTGCTGGAATTACAGGCGTGAGCCGCCGCGCCCGGCCCTTATCCCTCTTTTCTAGGTTGATCTCCCTGGAGGCCACCAGTTCAGCCTTCTCACCCCAGGACCTGAGGGTCACCTGAACGGACCGTTTCAGTGTCCCCCGAACATGCTTAGAAGCTGTTAAAGCTGACTGTTCCCTCTGCCTAAAAACGCCCCTGATTAAGAAAGAACTGCACTTAAGTTCAGTCATGGAAAGCGACATGAAACCCAAGTCCAAGTTCATGGAACTAACACATCCAAGGACAAAGCTGTATCCGGGGACAACCGTGTGGGCGGGACCCCACCTTCCTCTCTCCTCCCTCAGGCAGGCAGGTGGTGTACAAGCCCCCTTTCCTTAGTGGTACCCAAAACACCGAGGATGGGAGAATGATGAACACATTGATTGGCCGGCCCTGGACTGGAGTACATTTTCAATCAGTTAGGACTTATTTTGGTATCTGTCATAGAAAACCCCCCAAACCGGCAGCTTACACAAGGTAGAAGTTGAGATTGGTTCTCTCCCTTCTCTCCCCCATTTATAAGTCTGTGTTGATATCTGGCTCTGCTATCATCAGGGAACCAGGCACCTGTCATCCCTAAGGGACTGCACTCGTCTGTACATGTGGCAGTATGGCTGCCAGGGCTCCAGCCATCACGCCCACATTCCAGGAAATAGGAAGGGGGAAGAAAGGTTGTACTTGTCATTTAAGAATCCTTCTAGAAGTGTCATGTAACACTTCCACGTACATTTCACTGGCCAGACCTTAACTACAAGGGCAGCTGGGAAGTGTTGTGTTTTAGCTCCCAAAGTGCTAGGATTACAGGCATGAGCCACTGCACCAGGCCAAATTTTTTAATTTTTTTGTAGAGAAGGGGTCTTGCCATGTTCCCCAGGCTGGTCTCCAACTCCTGGGCTCAAGTGACCTGCCCGCCTCTGCCTCCTACAGTGCTGGGATTGCAGGCCTGAGCCACTGCACTGGCCGGCTTATCTTTTTAAGTCCTGGCACAAAAGTTGCTTCCGTCCTCCATGAAGCACACTCTGGTGTGGCTCCTGTCACAATCTGGGCCTCTCTCTAGTTCTAGAGTGTTGTCTGCTTTTGTGTGGACTCCTCCGTCAGCAGTGGGAGGAGAGCCACGTCACTTGTGTCTTGTCTCTCTGGTGCCTAGCAGAGTCTGGGCACACCGTGGCACTCAAACATAAGCCCTGAATGAATAAGGGCCAGCCTTGTAACACCTGGGAGCTGTCATCGAATACAGCAGTGTCATCTGTCCCATCTTGCCACAGATGTGAAACTGCAGGCCTGGCATGGATAAGTCGACTCCCGTTGGTTACTGAGCTGAGGCCACTCTAGGAGCTGAGGCCAAAATCAGGAGAAAAAGAAATCCAGTAAAAAAAAAAAAAAAAAAAAAAGCCAGGCATGGTGGTTCACACCTGTAATCCCAGCACTTTGGGAGGCTGAGGTGGGTGGATCACAAAGTCAGGAGATTGAGACCATCCTGGCTAACATGGTGAAACCCCATCTCTACTAAAAATATAAAACATTAGCCGGGCGTGGTGGCAGCTACTCAGGAGGCTGAGGCAGGAGAATGGCGTGAACCCGGGAGGCGGAGCTTGCAGTGAGCTGAGATCACATCACTGCACTCCAGCCTGGGCGACAGCGAGACTCCGTCTCAAAAAAAAAAAAAAAAAAAAAGAAGTCTAGCTGGGCACGGTGGTTCACACATGTAATTCCAACACTTTGGGAGGCTGAGGTGGGTGGATCACCTGAGGTCAGGAGTTCAAGACCAGCCTGACCACCATGGTGAAACGCCATCTCTACTAAATACAAAAAATTAGCTGGGAGTGGTGACACATGCCCGTAATCCCAGCTACTTGGGACGCTGAGGCAGGAGAATCGCTTGAACCCGGGAGGCAGAGGTTGCTGTGAGCTGACATTGTGCTATTGCACTCCAGCCTGGGCAACAAGAATGAAACTCTGTCTTTAAAAAAAAAAAAAAAATCTACGTGCACACATTTCATTTGAAACGGATCCGACCACAGCAGATGCCCGCTGGGTGGAAGACGCAGCCACGAGGCTCCTGGCTACCACTCGGTGTCCACCAGGCTCCAGAGATAGTCGCTGATGAATTTCCTGGAGAGCTGGGTGCTGTCCAGGTGGATGGGCTGGGCCACACTGGGGCCATGATGGACTGAGGCACAGATGTAAGGAAAGCCTGGGACACACAGCCCCTCACACAACCCCATGGGGAAAAGGATACTGCCTTTACTTTTTTTTTTTTTAGAGACAAAAGTCTCATTCTGTAGGCCAGACTGGAGTGCAGTGGCGCAATCTCGGCTCATTGCAACCTCTGCCTCCTGGGGTTAAGCGATTCTCATGCCTCGGCCTCCTGAGTAGCTGGGACTACAGGCATATGCCACCACGCCCGACCTCGGGTGATCTGCCCGCCTCGGCCTCCCAAAGTGCTGGGATTACAGGCGTGAGCCACCACACCTGGGCTGCTATACTTTACTGTATATTTATTGTAGTCACGGGGTCTCACTGATAGCCAGGCTGGTCTCAAACTCCTGGCCTCAAGTGATCCTCCCACCTCAGCCTCCCAGGTAGCTGGGACTACAGGTGCACACTACCACACCTGGCTAATTTTTACAGGGTCTTGCTATGCACCATTTTACATCCCTACCTACAGTGCATAAGGGTTAAAATGGCTCCCCAAAAAGGATACTGCCTTTGATCATCCCTGGTTCACACTCATAATCCCACTCAATTTTACTAATTTGGTGGTAAAGTTGAGCCACGTACCTACAGGAAGACAAAAAAAAAAAAAAAAAAAAAAGAAAGTAAGTTACCCAGCACTGACTTCAACCAAGAGCCGGACTGCACAAGGAGGCACAGGCAGGCACACGCTTTGGCAGAACCTACACGGCCGAGGGGATTGTGACTGTCGTGTCCTCGTCGACCTCCTTCTCCTGTCGCTCCAGATCTGCCTCGATCTCCTTGAGCTCTTCCAGCTCTCTGGTGAGCTGAGTAGGACAGGTCGTTAAGGACCCCAGCTTTTGAGAGGGCTGCCCCTGCGCTAACTGCAGCTGGGAGGCCCGGTGTCTTGGCTCTATCTACGCATTCTTTCTACTTTGAGTCAGAGTTTTGCTTTGTCACCCAGGCTGGAGTGCAGTGGCGTGATCTCAGCTCACTGCAACCTCCGCCTCCCAGGTTCAAGTGATTCTCAAGCCCCTGCCTCCTGAGTAGCTGGAATTATAGGCGCACACCACCACCTCCTGCTAATTCGTGTATTTTTAGTAAAGGCAGGATTTCACCATGTTGGCCAGGCTGGTCTTGAACTCCTGACCTCAAGTGATCTGTCTGCTTCAGCCTCCCAAAGTGCTGTGATTACAGGTGTGAGTCACTGTGCCTGGTCTTTTCTTTCTGTTTTTTTTTTTTTTTTTTGAGACAGGGTCTTGCTCTGTCACCCAGGTTGGAGTGCAGCCTCAATCTCCCAGGCCCAAGTAATCCTTCCACCTCGGCCTCCCAAGTAGCTGAGACTACAGGCGTGTACCACCATGCCCAGCTTGCTTGCTTATTTATTCATGTATTTATTTATTTACTTATTGAGACAAAGTCTCACTCTGTTGCCCAGGCTGGAGTGCAGTGGCGCGATCTCAGCTCACTGCAAGCTCCGCCTCCTGGGCTCACGGCATTCTCCTGCCTCAGCCTCCTGAGTAGCTGGAAACAGGCACCAGACACCACGCCTGGCTAATTTTTTTTTTATTTTTAGTAGAGACGGGGTTTCACCGTGTTAGCCAGGATGGTCTCGATCTCCTGACCTCGTGATCCGCCCGCCTCAGCCTCCCAAAGTGCTAGGATTACAGGCGTGAGCCACCGCACCTGGCTTAATTTTTTTATTTTTGTAGAGACAGGGTCTCTGTTGCCCAGGCTGGTGTCCAACTCCTGGGCAACAGGATCCTCCCACCTGGGCTTCCCAACGTGCTGGGATTATAGGCGCGAGCCACTGTGGCTGGCCCTATGCATGTTTTCTAGCAAGGCTGACCCCTAGCAGAAAAGGATATAGGAGTTTGGCCTTCAGATGGGCGTCCTCCTCCCCAGCCTCCTGAAGCCCGGTTTCCAGCTGCTGCAGCTCCACGCCTCCCTGGTGCACCTGCTCTTTTGCGTTGAGAAGGTTCTGGGCCACTTCCTTTTCCATGGTGAGGATCTCTGCAGGGTGGAGAGAAGCAGACTCCCTAGGGTCTGTCCTTCCCCAGGGAGAGCAGAGAGAAGGTGGTTCACCACCTCCACTGGCAAGAAACATGCCCCTTCTTGTCTGCAGCCCTGTGTCCAGAGAGTTCCACTGGCAACTTGTACAACTACTGTTTCACCAAAACACATTTAAATACACCAAAGTAAAACCTCATCCTTCTTCACACACCTAAAATAGTTTATAACAAAATAGTTGGCCAGACATGGTGGCTCATGCCTGTAATCCCAGCACTTTGGGAGCCTGAGGCAGGAGGATTGCTTGAGGCCAAGAGTTCAGGCCTGGGCAACATAGGGAGATCCTCTCTCTACAAAACTAAAAAAATTAGGCTGGGCATGGTGGTTCACACCTGTAATCCCAGAACTTTGGGAGGTCGAAGCCGGGCAGATCACCTGAGGTCGGGAGTTCAAGACCAGCCTTGTCAACGTGGTAAAATCCCGTCACTATTAAAAACACAAAAAATTAGCTGGATGTGGTGGCAGGTGCCTATAATCCTAGCTACTTGGGAGGCTGAGGCAGGAGAATCACTTGAACCCAGGAGGTGGAGGCTGCAGTGAGCCGAGATCGCACCACTGTACTCCAGCCTGGGCGGCTGAGTGAAACCCCATCTCAAAAAAAAAAAAAAAAATGGCCGGGCGCGGTGGCTCACGCCTGTAATCCCAGCACTTTGGGAGGCCGAGGCGGACGGATCACAAGGTCAGGAGATCGAGACCACGGTGAAACCCCGTCTCTACTAAAAATACAAAAAATTAGCCGGGCGCGGTTGTGGGCGCCTGTAGTCCCAGCTACTCGGGAGGCTGAGGCAGGAGAATGGCGTGAACCCGGGAGGCGGAGCTTGCAGTGAGCCGAGATCGCGCCACTGCACTCCAGCCTGGGCGACAGAGCGAGACTCCGTCTCAAAA
>NC_037687.1:10933223-10937651 GCF_003255815.1 Theropithecus gelada
CTGCTCGGCACCGTCTTGCGTCTCCAGCAGCCGCTCCACCACCTGCTCGTGGCGCCCCAGCAGCCGTCTCTGCTGCGCCTCGGCGCGGTTGGCGCCCAGCAGGCTGAGCAACCCCTGGCTCACCTCCTCTATGTCGCGGAAGGCGGCCATGACTACGCCGGGCCCCAACCCGCGCAAATTTGACTGCCCGCGGAGCCCGCCCTCTTCCCGAAGAGGTTGCTTTCCATTGGAAATTTTCTACGTCAGTCATAAGCAATAGCCAATAGGCATAGGGAACAGCGTCTCAGAATGGGGGAAGCCGCCTAGGGTCTGGCCTGGTGCGCCTGCGACCACTCCTCCGTCAGTCATCGGCGATGACCAATCGGCGCAGGAAGCGAGAGGCTGCGTTAGCCCTCCCGATGCGCCTGCGCGGGATGGAAAGCGGCTGTTTATTTCTCCATAGGTCGAGCGCCTGCTCTGTGCAGGGCCGGGTTCTAAAGGCAAAGCCTCAAGCAGCTTCTCCTGGACCTTACATCCTACAGTGTGTGCGTGGGATACACACAATAAGCATAGAGAATAAGCAGATTCTATGAGAGGCTGCATAGAAATATGGCGTCTGTAGCCAAGTTACTGGGTTCGAATCCCAGCGTTGCCACTTACTAGCTGTGTTACCCTGGACAAATTTCACCCCTATGTGCGGTACTTTCCTCCATAGTAAAATGAGGGTCATACTAGTGCCTATGTCAGGGTTGACGTGAGAATTCTTATTGCTTTTTTTTTAGAGACAAGGTATTGATTGCTCTGTCACTCAGGCTGAAGTGCAGTGGCACAATCCGTTGCATCTTCGACCTCGGGCCTCCAGCAATCCTCCTGCCTCCGCCTCCCAAAGTACTGGGATTACAGGCGTGAGCCACCGAGCCCAGCCTGGCGTGATAGTGTCTGCTATTCGGTAGGTGCTATATGGTTGTTTAATGAAACATACAAAGAATCCTAGCATGTAGCTGGGTGCAGTGGCTCACGCCTGTAAGTCTCAGCTCTTTGGGAGGCTAAGGCAGGAGGATCGCTTGAGCCCTGGAGTTCGAAACCAGCCTGTCTCAAAACAAAACAAAACAAAACAAAACAAAGAAAAGATCAGTGCTGACTCTAACGAGCTGGTTCCATGCTAGACACTGGTATTTCTGCAAGAAATGGTTAAGATGTTAAGATGGCATTTTTTTTTTTTTTTTTTTTTGAGACGGAGTCTCACTCTGTTGCCCAGGCTGGAGTGCAATGGCGCGATCTCGGCTCACTACAACCTCCGCTTCCTGGGTTCAAGGCATTCTCCTGCATCAGCCTCCTGAGCAGCTGGGATTACAGACACCAGCCACCACGCCCGGCTAATTTTTTGTATTTTTAGTAGAGACGGGGTTTCACTATGTTAGCCATGCTGGTCTCGAACTCCTGACCTCGTGATCCGCCTGCCTCAGGTTCCCAAAGTGCTGGGATTATAGGCATGAGCCACCATACCCAGCCTGACATCATTTTTATGTGTGCTACCACCTAAAGAACATCTCGTTGCTTTCCTATGATTTTTTTTCTTTTCTTTTTTTTTTTTTTTTCTTTTGAGACAGTTTCACTCTTGTTGGAGAGTGCAATGGCATGATCTCGGCTCACTGCAACCCCCACCTCCCAGATTCAAGTGATTCTCCTGCCTCAACCTTCAGAGTAGCTGGGATTATAGGCATGCATCACCACGCACAGTTCATTTTGTATTTTTAGTAGAGACAGGGTTTCTCCATGTTGGTCAAACTGGTCTTGAACTCCCAACCTCAGGTGATCCACCTGCCTCGGCCTCCCAAAGTGCTGGGATTACAGGTGTGAGCCACTGTGCCCGGCCTTCTTTTCTTCCTTTTTTTTTTTTTTGTTTGATATGGGGTCTTGTTCTGTCCCCCAGGCTGAAGTGCTGTGGCTCAGGTGATCCTTTCATTTCAGCCTTCCAAGTAGCCGGGACTACAGGTGGGTGTCACCCTTTGGTGCCTGAGAGCATGGCTTCTAGAACCAGCTGTGTGATCTTGGCATAGAATTCACCTTCTTTGTGCCTAAAGGCAGTGAATAACAATTATGCAGAGTGAAAGCAAGAGGGGATAAGACCTTGGGTTCACTTTCTGACGCTGCAGTTTACCTGTGACCTTGGCAGGTTCCTAACCTTTCTAAGCCAGAGTGGCTAAAGATAGCCCTTTCTTATTAGCTGCCAGGAGGTGTCCCGGAGATAAGCCAGGCAAGATTGTGCAACTCGAGCCTGATAGATATAAAGGCTCCTGTGGAAAAATGCCACCCGCCCACCTCCCTTCCAAAAAAGCAAAGCGAGAACCACTTCACAGCCATTAGGATGGCTACTGTCCAAAACCAACCAACCAGCCAAGCAACCTGGAAAATAACAAGTGTTGATCAAGAGGTAGAGAAATTGGAATACTGTGTACCCTTGCTGAGAATGTAAAATGGTGCAACTGCTGCGGGAAACAGTATGGCAGTTCCTCAAAAAATTAAAAATAGTATTACCATATCAGCAATTCCACTTCTGGGTATATCCCCAGAAGAATTGAAAGCAGGTTGTTGGACTAGGCTCAGTGGCTCATTCCTGTAATCCCAGCACTTTGGGAGGCCAAGGCGGTCGGATCACCTGAGGTCAGGAGTTCGAGACTAGCCTGACCAACATGGAGAAACTCCATCTCTGCTAAAAATACAAAATTAGCCGGGCGTGGTGGCACGTGCCTGTAATCCCAGCTACTAGGGAGGCTGAGGCAGGAGAATCGCTTGAACCTGGGAGGCGGAGGTTGCGGTGAGCTCAGATCACGCCATTGCACTCCAGCCTGGGCAACAAGAGTGAAACTCTGTCTCAAAAAAAAAAAAAAAAAAAGAAAGAAAGGAGGTTGTAGGACATATATTTGCAAGTCCATGTTCACAGCAGCCATTATTCACAATAGCCAAAGGGTGAAAACAGCACAAGTGTCCTTAGATAGAAGAATTAATAAACAAAACGTGGGCCGGGCGCGGTGGCTCAAGCCTGTAATCCCAGCACTTTGGGAGGCCGAGATGGGCGGATCACGAGGTCAGGAGATCGAGACCATCCTGGCTAACACGGTGAAACCCCGTCTCTATTAAGAAATACAAAAAACTAGCCGGGCGAGGTGGTGGGCGCCTGTAGTCCCAGCTACTCGGGAGGCTGAGGCAGGAGAATGGCGTGAACCCGGGAGGCGGAGCTTGCAGTGAGCTGAGATCCGGCCACTGCACTCCAGCCTGGGTGACAGAGCCAGACTCCGTCTCAAAAAAAAATAAAATAAAATAAATAAATAAATAAATAAACAAAACGTGGTTCATCTCAACAACGCAATTTTTTTTTTTTTTTTTGAGATGGAGTCTTGCTCTGGTGCACACGTGTAATCCCTGCTACATGGGAGGCTGAGACAGGAGAATCACCTGAACCCGGGAGGTGGAGGTTGCAGTGAGCTGAGATGGCACCACTGCACTCCTGCCTGAGCAACAACAGTGAAACTCCGTCCCCACCCCCCACAAAGAGAAAGGAAATTCTGACACATGCCACAAGGTGGATGAAGACATGTTCAGTGAAATAAGCCAGACACAAAAAGACAAACACTGTGTGATTCCACTTATAGGAGGTCCCTAGAGTCGTCAGATTCATAAAAGCAGAACGTAGAACGGTGGGTCCCAGGGGCTGGGGAGGAGGATGGGGAGTGAGTGTTTCATGGGGACAGAGTTTCAGTTTTGCAAACTGAGAAAGTTCTGGAGATGGATGGCGGTGATGGTTGCACAACAGTGTGAATGTGCTTAATGCCATTGAACTCTGCACTTCAAAATGTTTAGAGTGGTACATTTTATGTCATGTATATTTTACCACAATTAAAATTAAAAATCTACTAAAAAAAAAAAAAGCAAAGCAAGAAACTGCATGACGGGGAAATACGGTCTTAAGGGTGAGCTGAACGAGAGAAATAAAGATAATGACAAATGGAACTGGCAATTGCTTTGTGAGAAACAGTTTATTTCCTAAGACAAGGGCTTCTTGGCTCACAAATCCAGAGGAAATTAACAAGAGTAATGGACCTTCTGCCTAGAAACACACTCTTTAGTATAACATTTCTGGGGCTTTCTAAAACCTTCTGTTATCTCCTGGCTGAACAGCCTAGCGGATAAACAGAGGAAATGAGAAGTCAGGAGATATGATCACCGCTGGAAGATCTGAGGGGAGGGGCCCGTGGGCTGCTGGGGCCAATAATACTCCTTTTCCAGTTCTGGTGCCGGTGACTTAGGCGTGCCGTTTGCAAAAAAGTCATGGATGGAGCTTAACACTTTTGTGCACCATTTGTGCACTATATATATATATATATATACACACACACACACAAACACACACCCACACACACACATACTTTTTTTTTTTTTTTTTTTTTT
>NC_037687.1:10937751-10955791 GCF_003255815.1 Theropithecus gelada
CCCAGGCTGGAGTGCAGTGGCGCCATCTCGGCTCACTGCAAGCTCCGCCTCCCGGGTTCACGCCATTCTCCTGCCTCAGCCTCCAGAGTAGCTGGTACTACAGGTGCCCGCCACCACACCCGGCTAATTTCTTTTGTACTTTTAGTAGAGACGGGGTTTAACCGTGTTAGCCAGGATGGTCTCGATCTCCTGACCTTGTGATCCACCCGCTTTGGCCTCTCAAAGTGCTGGGATTACAGGCGTGAGCCACCAAGCCTGGCTTTTTTTTTTTTTTTTTTGTGAGACGGAGTCTCACTCTGTCACTCAGGCTGGAGTGCAGTAGCGCGTTCTCAGCTCGCTGCAACCTCCGGCTGGGGTCAAGCGATTCTCCTTCCTCAGCCTCCGGAGTAGCTGTCACCATGCCTGTCACCGTGCCCGGCTAATTTTTTTGTATTTTTAGCAGAAGTGGGATTTCACCATCTTGGCCAGGCTGGTCTTGAATTTCTGACCTCAGGTGATCCACCCGCCTCAGCCTCCCAAAGTGCTGGGATTACAGGCGTGATCCACTGTGCCCAGCCAAAATATATTCATTTTATACCTCAAGAAAAAAGAACTGTTAAAAAAAAATTAAGATCAAACATATTGGAAAAAGATTTGGTAGGAGATGCTCCAAACTGTCGACAATGGTATCCCTACCAAGTGGGATTATGGCACCCTGCAAGGACACCAAACACTGCTCTATTGTTTGAATTTTGAGTATTTTTTTTTTAGATGGAGTTTCTCTCTTGTTGCCCAGGCTGGAGTGCAATGGTGTGATCTCAGCTCACCACAACCTCCGCCTTCCAGGTTCAAGTGATTCTCCTGCCTCCTCCCGAGTACCTGGGATTACAGGCATGTGCCACCATGCCTGGCTAACTTTGTATTTTTAGTAGAGACAGGGTTTCACCATGTTGGGCAGGCTGGTCTCCAACTCCTGACCTCAGGTGATCCGACCGCCTTGGCCTCCCAAAGTGCTGGGATTACAGGTGTGAACCACCGTGCTCAGCCCGAATTCTGACTTTTTTATTGAGATGGAGTCTCTCTGTTGCCCAGGCTGGAGTGCAGTGGCACAGTCTCGGCTCACTGCAACCTATGCCTCCCAGGTCCAAGCGTTTCTTGTGCCTGAGCCTCCTGAGTAGCTGGGATTACAGGCGTGTGCAACCGCACCTGGCTAATTTTTTTATTTTTAGTAGAGGCGGGGTTTCACCATGTTGGTCAGGCTTGTCTCAAACTTCTGACCTCAGGTGATGCCCACCTTGACCTCCCAACGTGCTGGGATTACAGGGGTGAGCCACTGTGCCCGGCTGGATTTTGACTTTTATAATAAATCGCTGTAAATTATTTGGCATTAGAACACAAAAGTCACTTAAGAGCTATTTTTTAGGCCAGGCATAGTAGCTCATGCCCGCAATCCCAGGACATTGGGAGGCTGAAGGGGGCAGATTGCTTGAGCCCAGGAGTTTGAGGCCAGCCTGGGCGCGATAGAGAGACCTCGTCTATACAAAAAATAAAAAAAAATTAGCCAGGCATGATGGCACGCACTTGTAGTCCCAGCCACTCTGGAGGCTGAGGTGGGAGGATTGCTTGAGTCCCGGAGGTCCCGGAGGTTGAGGCTGCAGTGAGCTATGATCGCACCACTGCACTCTACCCTGGTAGGCAACAGAGTGAGAACCTGTCTCAAAAAAATAAATAAATACATAAATAAAAAGATCTTTTTTTTCTGAGGTGTTCACAGTAGGTGTTCAACAAAATTTTGTACGCTGGCAATATTCAGTATCTGCAAGTCGGTACAGTAGCCACCAACCACGTAAAGCTGTTGAGAACTAATTATAATTCATTGACTTTATTTATTTTTGAGTTGGAGCCTCACGCTGTCGCCCATGCTGGGGTACAGTGCTGTAATCTTGGCTCACTGCAACCTCTGTCTTCCAAGTTTAAGTGATTCTTATGCTTCAACTTCCCCAGTAGCTGGGATTACAGGCGTGCACCACCATGCCCAGCTAATTTTTTTGTATTTTTAGTAGAGATGTGGTTTCACCATGTTGGCCAGGCTGGTCTTGAACACAAACGATCCACCTGCCTCAGCCTCTCAAAGTGTTGGGATTATAGGCGTGAGCCACCACGCCCGGCATAATTCATTTACTTAAAAAAAATTTTTTTTAGAGACAAAGTCTCACTCTGTCACCAAGGCTGGAGCGCAGTGGGGTAATCACAGCTCACTGCAGCCTCGAACTCCTGGCCTCGAGTGATCTTCCCACCTGCCTCAGCCTCCTGAGTAGCTGGGACTACAGGCACAAGCCTGCTAATTATTATGTATGTATGTATGTATGTATGTATTTATAGATGGAGTCTTGCTCTGTTGCCCAGGCTGGAGTGCAGTGGCGCAATCTCAGCTCACTGCAACCCCTGCCTCCTCGGTTCAAGTGATTCTCTGGCCTCAGCCTCCTGAGTAGCTGGGACTACAGATGCCGGCCACCATGCCCAGCTAATTTTTTTGTATTTTTAGTAGAGACAGGGTTTCATGATGTTGCCCAGGCTGGTCTTGAACTCCTGACCTCAGGTGATCCACCTGCCTCAGCCTCCCAAAGTGCTGGAATTACAGGCATGAGCCACCACGCCCAGTCTCATTTAACTTTAAATGAAAATAGCCACATATAGCTAGTGGCTATGCTATTGTTGGGTGCTGGTCTAGGACAGAGCATGAAGGTGTTTACTGTGATATTCTTCAACTGTTCTGTAGCTTTGAACACTTTCCAAAATAAGTCCATTTTGAAAAAGAGATTTGCAGCAGCTCATGTGTATAATCCCAGCACTTTGGGAGGCCGAGGCGGGAGGGTAGCAGGGGACCGGAAGTTCGAGACTGGCTTGGGCAACATAGCAAAACCCCATTTCTACAAAAAATTTATAAATTAGGCCGGGCGCGGTGGCTCACGCCTATAATCCCAGCACTTTGGGAGGCCGAGGCGGATGGATCACTTGAGGTCAGGAGTTCAAGACCGGCCTGGCCAACATGGTGAAAACCCATCTCTACTAAAAATACAAAAATTAGCTGGGTGTGGTGGTGGGTGCTTCTAATCCAAGCTACTCAGGAGGCTGAGGCAGGATAATTGCTTTAGTCCACAAGGCGCACGAGGCGGAGGTTTCAGTGAGCCAAGGTCGCACCACTGCACTCCAGCCTGGGCGACAGAGGGAGACTCCGTCTCAACAACAAGAAGTCAGGGGTGGTGGCGCAAGCCTGTGGTCCCAGCTAGTCAGAAGGTTGAGGTGGGAGGATCGCTTGAGCTCTGGAGGTAGAGACTGCAGTGAGCTAGGATTTGTACCACTGTACTCCAACCTGGGAGACGGAGTGAGACTCTCTCTCCAAAAACAACAAAAAGCGGTGGTTCATGCCTGTAATCCCAGCACTCTGGGAGGCTGAGGCGGGTGGATCACCTGAGGTCAGGAGTTCGAGACTAGCCTGACCAACACGGTGAAACCCCGTCTCTACCCAAAATACAAAAATTAGCCGGGTGTGGTGGCGGGCGCCTGTAGTCCCAGCTACTCGGGATAATCGAGGCAGGAGAATTGCTTGAATCCAGGAGGCACAGGTTGCATTGAGCCAAGATCGCGCCACTGCACTCCAGGCTGGGTGACAAGAAGCAAAACTCTGTCTCAAAAAAAAAAAAAAAAAAAAAAAAGGAAAGATTTCTATCTTAAAGCTTAAAAGGGAGCAGAGTGAAAAAAGAAAAGACACAGAATCATCAACATTATTGGTAGCTTTATTAAATTTGTTTACCTTCTAAAAAAACGATTACAAAAAAGAATACTTCAATTAAGTGTAATACTGGCTTTATGGACGTACCGTGATCAGAAAGTGAAATTAAAGCTCATGGATACGCGTGAGAAGAGAATGGGCACAGAGGCACGAGCCCAGTATCCCACGGAGAGAAGGAAGCGTAGAGAGACGCGTGGACCCACCTCAGGGGTCTCGCATTCCTGGGCCAAGAAGTTGCTTCTAAGAGTTTAAAATAAATGCACTGGCTGGCTCCAGGGATGGACACACAGGCACAGCACTCTTGTACCGCTTCTCAAAGCTGCCCAAAACTGCGTCCTTTCCCCTCAGACACCAGCAACTCATTGTTTCCAATCAGCTTTGGTTTTGTTTTCTCTGCAATTTACATGAAAATACCATCCATCCATCCATCTATCCATCCATCCATCCTTCCTTTCTTCCTTCCTGTCTCCTTTGACCAGCCAAGCCCTATTTTGTTTTACGTACATTCCCTTCACTAAAAATCAAAGCAAGCCAATCTACATCAAGCCAAGAAACCTACTTTTCTAAGGAGAGAAACCAGTGCTTTGCCTTCTTTAATGAACCTGCGAGCTCTCGGCGCTTTCTCTTGCTGAAATGTGGCTTTTAAAGCCTTGGGGGCTGAGCTCACTGGCCTCGAAAGGGCAGCGCACATATTTGGTTTGGAGCACACTCCTGATCACAAGGCACATTTTTAGAGGCTTGGAACCCTTCCCTTTCTGTTGCTCACCAAGGAAAAGGCACAAGAAAGAAAATGATGTGGAGATTCTTGGGGGACCAAAACAGGCCACGAAGGAAACTGTGAGCGTCTCTGGCAAGCTCTGTTTCCCGCAGGCTCTGTTCCAGGCAGCTCCGGAAAGCCTCTAGGTTGTTAAAAAGGCCAGCTGGCCCATGTTTGGTTTTCAGCAAAGCCCTGTCTCTTTAAGTTTGCGCCGGGAGGCCTGGGAACGGCCAACTTTTAATCGTGCACACATGGGGTTCTTGGGAGCTGGCCCTGCGTTTTGCCAACAAGCACATGCCCTGTTTTCTTTCCTTTGAGGAGAGAAATTCTGGAGTCCCAGGGAGGAACAGGACGGCCCTGTGACCATACTCCGGGGCCTGGCGGGGGGACACAGAAGTCACCCTGAGAGCCAGATTCTTTTCTTCGTCTCCAGGTCTGAAGGATTTTCTAGGAAAATTAACATTTGCCAAGACCTCCATGTGGGGAAGGGAGGGGTTTCTGGGTAATTTTTTTTTTTTTTTTTCTGGAGACAGGGTCTCGCTGTGTCACCTAGGCTGAAGTGCAATGGCACAGCTCACTACAGCCTTGACCTCCAGGGCTCAGCCTCCCAAGTAGCTGGGACTACAGGTGCGCACCACCACGCCTGGCTAATTTTCACATTTCTTGTAGAGATGGGTCTTGCTATGTTGCTATGGTCTTGAATGTCTAGGCTCAAGCTCTTGCCTTGCCCTCCCAAAGTGCTGGGAGTACAGATGTGAGTCACCACGCCTGGCTGGTAATTTCTCATTGTGAATTGGTTCCCTGTTAAGTCACAGAACTTGTCCTGAGTCCCTTCATTTGAATGAGGGTGAAAAGACTGAGTTTTCTGTCCTGGGTGACAAGGCCAGGATCTGTCTCGTGAAACAACCGGAAGAAAATTCCCCTAACAAAGCCGTCTAGAGGGGGGCAGTGGGCATAACACTATTCTATATCAGACAATTAAATGTGAGGGATGAAGGGTGAACCCCAAACTGGTGCGTAATAACACTTAGGATTAAAATGAAAATATGCAAGTTCCAGTGACTTTCAAATCTGTCAACAAATCCTAAGATTCCCGCCCCCTCCTGCAACACGGATTCAAAAATACAATATTTTTTTCCTCTCCCTCTTCCTCCATCCATAATTACCAGCTGATTGTTCTCAATGTTCTTCATAAAACCCACACCCCAGCATCAGCCCTGGCGCCAATGTATACAAGAATTTTGCTTCGGTCTGCGCTGCGGCCGCTTTGATCCGGGGAGCCAAGAAAACCCGCTTGGAGCTGGAGTCCTGTGGCCGTCGGGGCTCCCCCAGGGAAGCAGAGGGAAAGCTCGCTTGCCTTTCAGCCATGGGCCTTGGGGAGTGTGAGTGGGGTGGGCAGGGAGGAATGGGAACAGGGAGGAGAAGGGGACAAAGGACGGTTTGCTCCGGGGCTGGTGGCCCCCGCCTCCCTCACAGCTACTCTTCTGCCGAGGATGATGTAGGGCTCTCGTCATCTGACATTGGGGCAAACTGAAACGAGAAGCAGAATTCTTTTTGTTCGGGATCCTTTCCAATCCCCCGAGGCGCCGACGTGGTGGCTGGCCTGGTAGATATGGTGGGTAAGCAAGAGGGAGGCATGGCCCCTGGCCCCAAGGAGGTGGCACTCTAGGGGCACCGCCTTGAAGAAACAAATCATGACTGTGGTCGAAGATGTTCACCAGGGGTGAGGGATGCAAAGGAATGAGGGTGGACAGTGGCTGCTCAGGGAGGGTGAGGTCTCAGCTGACTGTGAATGGCATCAAGGGACCAGCAAGCAGGGAAGGGCATTCCAGGCAGTGGAAACATCACGTGCAAAGGCCCTGGGGTAAGTGCAGAGGGGTCGTGGCAATAAGGCCAGTGTGGCTGAAGGGGGAGAGAAACAGTCATGGGAAAGGTGAGGGTGGTTGTGCAGGGCCTGGTGGACTTTGGAGAGGACTTTGGCTTTTTTTTTTCTTTTTCTTTTTTCTTTTTTTTTTTTTTTTTTTTGAGACGGAGTCTCGCTCTGTCGCCCAGGCTGGATTGCAGTGGCCCGATCTCGGCTCACTGCAAGCTCCGCCTCCCGGGTTCACGCCATTCTCCTGCCTCAGCCTCCGGAGTAGCTGGGACTACAGGCGCCCGCCACCACGCCCGGCTAGTTTTTTGTATCTTTTAGTAGAGACGGGGTTTCATCGTGTTAGCCAGGATGGTCTCGATCGCCTGACCTCGTGATCCGCCCGTCTCGGCCTCCCAAAGTGCTGGGATTACAGGCTTGAGCCACCGCGCCCGGCCTTTTTTTTCTTTTTCTTTTTCGAGACAGTTTTACTCTTGTTGCCTAGGCTGGAGTGCAATGGTGTGATCTTGGCTCACTGCAACCTCCACCTCCTGGGTTCAAGTGATTCTCCTGCTTCAGCCTCCTTAGTAGCTGGGATAGCTGGGATTATAGGCATGCGCCACCACGTCCGGCTAATTTTGTATTTTTAGTAGAGACGGGGTTTCTCCACGTTGGTCAGGCTGGTCTTGAACTCCTGACCTCAGGTGATCCGCCTACCTCGGCCTCCCAAAGTGTTGGGATTACAGGCGTGAGACACTGTGCCTGGCCTAGATTTTTTTTGATTAAAGACAGGGTCTTGCTCTGTCACCAGGCTGGAGTGTAGTGGTCCAATCATAGCTCACAGCAGCCTTGACCACCTGGGCTCACGCAATCCTCCCGCCTTAGCCTTCCAAGTAGCTGGAACTATAGGCATGCACCACCACGTCCAGCTAATTTTTTTCTTTTTTTTTTTTTTGAGACGGAGTCTCGCTCTGTCACCCAGGCTGGAGTGCAGTGGCGTGATCTCAGCTCACTGTAACCTGCACCTCCCAGGTTCAAGCAATTCTCATGCCTCAGCCTCCTGAGTGGCTGGGATTACAGGCGCCCACCACCATGCCCAGCTAATTTTTGTATTTTTAGTAGAGATAGGGTTTCACCATGTTGGCCAGGCTGGTCTCGAACTCCTGACCTCAGGTGATCCGCCCGCCATGGCGTCCCAAAGTGCTGGGATTACAGGCGTGAACCACTGAGTCTGGCCTGAATGCTCCTTAAATACATCAGGCACACCCCTGCCTCAGGGCCTTTGCACTGCCTGTTCCTGCTACCTGGAAGACCATATGATTCACTCCCTAACTTCTCCAAGTGTTGACTCAAATGTCATCTCTTCTCTGAGGGCCTCCAATAGCTTCCCCATCACTTGCCATCCCACGTCCCTTGGGTTTTTTTTTTGTTTTGAGACAGAGTTTTGCTCTTGTCACCCAATGGCATGATCTCTGGCTCACTGCACCCTCTGCCTCCCAGGTTCAAGTGATTCTCCCACCTCAGCCTCCAGAATAGCTGGGATTAAAGGCATGTGCCACCACACCCAGCTAATATTTTGTACTTTTTTAGTAGAGATGGAGTTTCACCATGTTGGCCAGGCTGGTCTTGAACCCCTTACCTCAAATGATCCGCCCGCCTTGGCCTCCCAAAGTGCTGGGATTACAGGCATGAGCCACCATGCCCGGCCTCTTTTTTTTTTTTTTTTCAGACAAGGTGGCACTCTGTCACCATATAGTGATGCAACCACGGCTCACTGCAGCCTTCACCTCCTGGGTTCAAGTGATCCTCCTGCCTCAGCCTTCCGAGTAGCTGGGAGTACAGGCATGCACCAACACACCCACTCATTTTTGTATTATTATTATTATTATTATTTTTTTATTTTTTATTTTTTTTTTTTTAGACGGAGTCTCGCTCTGCCGCCCAGGCTGGAGTGCAGTGGCCAGATCTCGGCTCACTGCAAGCTCCGCCTCCCGGGTTTACGCCATTCTCCTGCCTCAGCCTCCCGAGTAGCGGGGGCTACAAGGCTCCAGCCACCGCGCCCGGCCGATTTTTGTATTTTTTAGTAGAGACGGGGTTTCACCGTGTCAGCCAGGATGGTCTCGATCTCCTGACCTCATGATCCGCCCGTCTCGGCCTCCCAAAGTGCTGGGATTACAGGCTTGAGCCACCGCGCCCGGCCAATTATTATTTTTTTTTGAGACGGAGTCTCGCTCTGTCGCCCAGGCTGGAGTGCAGTGGCGCCATCTCGGCTCACTGCAAGCTCCACCTCCCGGGTTCACGCCATTCTCCTGCCTCAGCCTCCCGAGTAGCTGGGACTACACGCACCCGCCACCATGCCCAGCTAACTTTTTTTTTGTATTTTTTAGTAGAGACGGGGTTTCACCGTGTTAGCCAGGATGGTCTCAATCTCCTGACCTTGTGATCCGCCCGCCTCAGCCTCCCAGAGTGCTGGGATTACAGGCGTGAGCCACCGCACCTGGCCTCATTTTTGTATTTTTGCGGAGACAGGGTCTTCCTATGTTGCCCAGGCTGGTCTCAAAACTCCTGGGGTCAAGCAGTCCTCCTGCCTCAGCCCCCCAAGATGCTGGGATTATAGACGTGAGCCACCACACCCAGCCTGATTGTATCTCTTACCAGAATGCCCACTCCACAAGGGTGGATACTGTTTTCTGTTTTGATCAGTGCTGTGACCACTGGGGACTACCCAGAACTGGGCCTAACACACAGCAGGCACTCAATAAATATTTTTCAAATGAGTGAATGATGACTAAGTTACGCATTTGGAACCAGACAGACCCAGGCGCGGATACTGCTGTGCCAACCATGGCCATGAAGCCTCTCTGTGACTAATTTCCTCACTGGGGCACTATGAAGGTTCAGCAAGCAGCTGACCATATCCTGACTTTATCCTTAGCATGGACCCCGTGCACAATCAGCTCTTCATAAACATCCGTCTCCTCTGGCCAGGCGCAGTGGCTGACCCCTGTAATCCCAGCACTTTCGGAGGCCGAGGAGGAAGCATGGCTTGAGCCCAGGATTTCAAGACCAGCCTGGGCAACAGAGTGAGACCCAGCCTCCACAAAGAATAGAAAAAAAATGGCCGGGTGCGGTGGCTCACTCCTGTAATCCCAGCACTTTGGGAGGCAGAGGCGGGCAGATCACTTGAGCTCAGGAGTTCAAGACCAGCCTGGCCAACACAGTGAAATCCCATCTCTACTAAAAACACAAAAATTAGCTGGGCATGGTGGTGTGTACCTGTAATCCCAGCTACTCTGGAGGCTGAGGCGATACAGGTTGCAGTGAGCCAAGACTGCGCCACTGTACTTCAGCCTGGGTGATAGAGCAAGACTTTGTTTCAAACAAAACAAAACAACTCAGCCAGGTGTGGTGGTGAACACCTGTAGTCCCAGCTACTCAGGAGGCTGAGGTGAAAGGATCACTTGAGCCCAGGAAGTGGAGGCTGCAATAAACTAAAATTGTGCCACTGCACTCCAGCCTGGGTGACAGAGTAAGACTCAGTCTCGAAACAAAAACAAGGCTGGGCGCAGTGGCTCATGCCTGTAATCCTAGCACTTTGGGAGGCTGAGGTGGGCAGATCACGAGGTCAGGAGTTCGAGACCAGCCTGATCAACATGGTGGAACCCCATCTCTACTAAAAATACAAAAATTAGCTGGGCGTGGTGGTGCACGCCTGTAATCCCAGCTACTCAGGAGGCTGAGGCAGCAGAATCGCTTGAAGCTGGGAGGCGGAGGTTGCAGTGAGCCCAGATCGTGCCACTGTGCTCCAGCCTGGGCGAGAGTGAGACTCCGTCTCAAAAACAAAAAGAAAAACAAATCTCTCTCCTCTCAGAGCCCCACCCACCCCACGCCTCTCCGGCCGGGTTGAGACTCACCGAGCATTTGATGTTCATGCGGGAATACAGCATGGACGCAATCTCACTCTGCCCTGCGTCCAAGGCCACCATCAGAGCTGTGCTCCCATCCTGCAAAGTATCCGGTGCTATGAATGACGTCCCCACGCTGTGCTCCCGCCCTCCCCGGGGTGCACCTGGTTGGAGACTCACGCGATCTGTGAGTGAGATGTCACAGCTGGGTACGGCCAGCAGCAGCCCTGCAATCTCCTTGTGGCCGTGCTCACAGGCGCACATGAGGGCCGTGGAGCCATCATCATCTTGCACATTGATGTCTGCCTCACAGGCCAGCAGGGCTTTGACAACGTCCACCCGCCCGTGGCTGACTGCCAGCATCAGGGCCGTCTGTCCTGCCTGGGGAGGGCAAGGAACAGGATTATGGCTCATGCAGGCCCCAGAGCAGGACACCCCCTGCTCTAGAACCTGCTGTAGCTCCCACATACTCTGATGGTGAAATGTACCCTCAACTCGCTCCTCTCCCCCTGAATCTCAAACAACCCTCCCACCACCAGGGGAGTAATCAATCCATAGAGACAGAAAGCAGATGAGTGGTTGCCAGAGGCTGGGAGAAGTGGGGGCAGAGGAAATGAGGATGAATACAGGTTTCCTTTGGGGGTGAAGAGAACGTTCTGGAACTAGATGGAGGTGTTGGTTGCACAACAGGGTGAATGTATTTCACGCCAGTAGGGCTTTTGGTTTTCTTTTGCTTTATTTTAGAGACGAGGTCTTGCTCTGTTGCCCAGGTTGGTGTGCAGAGGCACGATTGCAGCTTGCTACAGCCTCGACCTCCCCAGGCTCAGGCGATCCTCCCACCTCAGCCTCCCGAGTAGCTGAGACTGTTGGCACGCACCACAATGCCTGGCTAATTTTTGTATTTTTTGTATAGATAGGGTTTTGCCATGTTGCCCAGCCTAACTGTTCACTTTAAAAGGGTTAATTATTTTTTTTTTTTTGGAGACAGAGTCTCGCTCTTTCGCCAGGCTGGAGTGCGGTGGTGCAATCTCAGCTTACTGCAACCTCCGCCTCCTGGGTTCAAGCAACTCTCCTGCCTCAGCCTCCTGAGTAGCTGAGATGATAGGCGTATGCCACTACGCCCACCTAATTTTTGTATTTTTAGTAGAGATGGAGTTTCACCATGTTGGCCAGGATGGTCTCGATTTCTTCACCTCGTGATCCATCAGCCTCGGCCTCCCAAAGTGCCAGGATTACAGGCATGAGCCACTGTGCCCAGCCTAAAAGGGTTAATTCTGGGCACTGTGGCTTACACCTGTAATCCTGGCACTTTGGGAGGCCGAGGTGGGAGGACTGCTTGACACCAGGAGTTAGAGATCAGCCTGGGCAACAGAGCGAGACCACATCTCTAGCAAAAAAATAAATAAAATACAGCCTGGGCAACTTGGCGAAACCCCATCTCTTAAAAAAAAAAAAAAAAAAAAATTAGCCGGGCATGGTGCCACATGCATGCTTGTAGTCCCAGCTACTTGGTGGCCTGAGGTGGGAGGACTGTTTGATCATGAGAGGTCAAGGCTGCAGTGAGCTGTGATTGTACCACTGCACTCCAGCCTGGGTGACAAAGTGAGACCCTGTCTCAAAAAATAAAAAATAGAAATAAAATAAAATAAAAAGTTAGAAATAAAGGGGTAAATCTTATGTTTTGTGAATTTCACCTTCTTTTCTTTTTTTTTTTAATAGAGAGGAGGTATGCGGGGGGGAGCGTCTCTAGGTTCCTCAGGCTGGTCTCGAACTCCTGACCTCAAGCAATTCTCCCGCTTTGTTTTCCCAAAGTGCTGGGGTTACAGGCATGAGCCACCTTGGTGAGCCTCACCTTAATTTTTTTTTTTTTTTTTTTTTTTTTGAGATGGAGTCTTGCTCTGTCACCCAGGCTGGAGTGCAGTGGTGCGACCTTGGCTCACTGTAACCTCTGCCTCCTGGTTCAAGCGATTCTCCTGCCTTGAGTAGCTGGGATTACAGGTGCATGCCACCACGCCCAGCTAATTTTTGTATTTTTTTTTTTTAGTAGAGATGGGGTTTCACCATGTTGGTCAGACTGGTCTCGAACTACTGACCTTGTGATCCGCCTATCTCGGCCTCCCAAAGCGCTGGGATTACAGGCGTAAGCCACCGCGCCTGTTTTTTGAGACAGAGTCTCACTCTGTAGCCCAGGCTAGAGTACAGTGGTGCGATCTCAGCTTACTGCAACTTCTACCTCCCAGGTTCAAGTGATTCTCCTGCCTCAGCCTCCAGAGTAGCTGGGATTACAAGCAGGTGCCATCATGCCCAGCTAATTGTTTTATTTTTTAATAAAGACAGGGTTTCACCATGTTGGTCAGGCTGGTCTTGAACTCCTAACCTCAGGTGATCCACCCACCTTGGCCTCCCACAGTGCTGGGATTACAGGCATGAACCATGGCACCCGGCCTTAATTTTTTGAAAATGAAGCCACTAAAAAAATCTCTTGGAAATTAAAACAAAATTAAATCAATAAAGGTAAAGCAGAGTTATGCCTGCTATGGCCTGTCACAGCTCCCTGTTTTGTTCCTTTGCTATCTTCAGGCTGTTGGCAATCCCTCTCCTCACTGTCCCCAGTGGGTCCTGGCTTCCCTGCTCTTTTGCCCACACACCTGTCCATAAGCCCCAGTCACCTGCACAGTACCTGTTTCTGCTTCCCAACACACAGCCAAAGAGTGCGCTCAGACCAGGAATCAGGCCACGCCACTTCTGCGTAAACTCCCCTGGTGGTTTCCTGCAGCCCTGAGTCCAAACTGGCTCAACTCCCGGTGCTCCCTGAAATGCTTATGGCTTGAAGCACGGGCTAGTTAGTGAGCTTCAGGAGACCATGCCTGCTTGTTCACCGTTTGAATCCCCAGTGTCCAGCCCACGGAACCCAGCTGCTGCTCAATGAACTGTCCAGCAGGATGTGGGACAGGGTCATATTAAGAAAGGGAAGGACCCCCATATCCTCCACTCCTTCCAGTTTCCACAAGAAGGTCCTGTGTCAGAGACAGCCTGGCCATGAAGAGCAGGGCTCTGGAGCTAGACCACCTGGGTTTGGGCCTGTCACTCAGCCGGGATGTCATAAAGTAGGAAGAACAGCCTGGTTCTGCAGCAGCAGGGGGTCCCATACCTGGCTGGCTTTGGCATTGACGTCACCGAGCCGGAAGAGCTGAAGGACAGTCTCGATGTCGTCCTGGGTCTTCAGGGTGGCCAGAGCGGTGAGCATAATAGGGCTGTAGCCAGCACGGTTCTGTTTGTCCACCTTGCAGACACCTAAGAGGGGTGGTGTGAACCCTCAGACCAGGCATCTCTGCTAGTGGACTGCCCCAAGCAACGTGGGTATCCTGTCTCCTCCATCAGTCTAGGCATGCCCTAATCCCTCCCTTTTCTCAGAGGACCCCACTCTACCCCAGAGGCCTCCATCTCCATTGGGTCACCCCATTACACCAGGGGCTCCTAAAGTTGGAGACGGTCCCTCCTCCATCAGATTTGGGGCCCCGATGCTGGCATCTATATTTAGGGCTGAGACTAGGAACTGGGTCTCCCCCGTTAATTTTGGAACAGCCATTTACCCTCAGACTGGCCCATGTCTCCCCCATCAGATTGTGGGCCCTGAGTCCTTCATCAGCCTGGGAGGCTGTCTCCCCCAGTCGAAGAGGGAAGGGCAAGTTTCTTCCTGCCAAACCGAGGGCCACATCTTCTTTCTAAGCCCGAGACGTGAGGACGCATCCTTCTCTTAGACCAGGGCTCCAGAGATGTCGCCTCCATCATGCAGGCGTGTTTGGGGATGCTGGAGGGCCACATGTTTTCCTTAACATCATTTCTGCCTTTTCAATTACGCTGGCTAAAGGTAGGGCCCGTGCCTCCCCCACCAGACTGGGAAGGCAGTGTCTCCTCCATCAGACTGGGAGGACAGCATCTCCCGCATAAGACCAGGAGGGTGGAGTCTCTGCTATCAGACTAGGAGAGTTATGTCTCCCTCGTTAGACTGGGAAGGTGGTGTCTCACTCATTAGACTAGGAGGGCAGTGTCTCCACTATCAGACTGGGAAGGCAGCCTCTCCTCTATCAGACTGGGAGGGCCACATTCCCCCCACAATGAGCTGGGAAGGTGTCTCCTCCATTAAACTAGGTAGTGGTGTCTCCTCCATCAGCCTGGAAGGGTGGCATCTCCTCCATCAGACTGGCAAGGCAGCATCTCCTCCATCAGACTGGGAGTGCCATATACCCCCACCATTGAACTGGGAAGGCGCTGCCTCCTCTATCAAACTGGAAGGCTGGTGTCCCTCCACATCTGAGTGGAAGGTGGACTGGGAGAGAGGTGTTCCCTCTATTATACTGAGAAGGCCGCGACTCCTCCATCACCTTCCCCACCAGACGGGGAGGGCAGCGTCTTCCCTATCAGACTGGGCATGGCGGACAGCCGGCTGCTTTAGAGTCGCCTTGTCCTCCCCGCTGGGCTCACCGCTGTCGAGCAGCTGCTGCACCACGGGGAAGTTGGCATGAGACACGGAGTAGTGCAGCGCCGTGTTGCCGTTGCTGTCGGCGATGTTGACCACGTAGTCCAGCAGCCGCGCAGACATGGCCCGGAACGTGACCAGGTGCCGCCGCACCAGCTCGGGGTGTGCATCGCTGCGGCAGGCCAGGCGCAGCCACTCCTGCAGCACTGTGGTGTAGGCCACTTTCTGTAGGCGAGTCAGGTGGGAGAGGACATGAGGGCGGGGGAGGCCCACTGGGACACCCCCAACCCCAGACGGGCCCCCCTGAAGCAAAGCGTGGTGCCCTTGTCCTGGAAAAGGATCTCAAGGGAAGTGCAAGCGCTCCCAGAGGGAAGTATAGACATCTCTATCCCAATAAGATCCTTGGAGTGGGGTGTGGACTTTGCAATCCCCAACATGTTCCCCGAGGAAGGTGTGAGCACCTCCAGCCTGGATATAATTACTCTGTCTCTCTCTCTTTTTATTTTTTGTGAGACAGAGTCTCGTTCTGTTGCCTAGGCTGGAGTGCAGTGACATGATCAGGACTTACCGCAGCCTCAACCTCCTAGGCTCAAGCCATCCTCTCGTCTCAGCCTCCCAAGTACCTGGGACCACAGACATGCACCACTATGCCCGGCTAATTTTTTTTTTTTTTTTTTTTTTTTTTTTGAGACGGAGTCTCGCTCTGTCGCCCAGGCTGGAGTGCAGTGGCCGGATCTCAGCTCACTGCAAGCTCTGCCTCCCGGGTTCACGCCATTCTCCTGCCTCAGCCTCCTGAGCAGCTGGGACTATAGGCGCCCGCCACCACACCCGGCTAGTTTTTTTGTATTTTTTAGTAGAGACGGGGTTTCACCGGGTTAGCAAGGATGGTCTCGATCTCCTGACCTCGTGATCCGCCCGTCTCGGCCTCCTAAAGTGCTGGGATTACAGGCTTGAGCCACCGCGCCCGGCCCTCTAATTTTTAAAAGAATTTGTAGAGGCTGAGTGCAGTGGTTCACGCCTGTAATTCCAGCACTTTGGGAGGCTAAGGCAGGCGGATCACTTGAGGTCATGAGTTCGAGACCATCCTGCCCAACATGGTGAAACCCCGTCTCTACTCAAAATATGAGAAAATTAACCAGACGTGGTGGCACACTCCTGTAGTCCCAGCTACTTGGGAGGCTGAGGCAGGAGAATTGCTTGAACCTGGGAGGCGGAGGTTGCAGTGAGCCGAGATTACACCACTGCACTCCAGCCTGGGTGACAGAGCAAGACTCCATCTCAAATAAATAAATAAATAATAAAATTAAAAAAAGAATTTGTTTATAGAAATGGGGTCTCACTATGTTGCCCAGGCTGGTCTTGAACTCCTGGCCTCAAGTGATCCTCCTGCCTTGGCCTCCCAAAGTAACAGGATGACAGGCATGAGCCATCACGCCCGGCCCTGGTTATAATCTCCAAAGTCAAGTGTAGGTGCCCCAAAAGGGAAATCTGGATGCCCCGCCCCTGAAGCCCCCAGGAAGAACAGCAACCTAAGGCCAGGCTTGGCCAGTGAGCGTTCGTCCTCCCCATCTCCCTCGCCTCTCTCTGAGGCCCATTACTTGAGCACCACCCACCCCCAAGCTCTGGGCTTGGGTCTCAGGGTCCCCACTAGGCAGAAGCAGGAAGTCACTGAGGATGAGAAGAGGCCACGGGTGGGGTGGAGGTAGGAGTGCGGGTGGGGATCGTACCAGCTCCCGCTCCGTGAGGGCGTTGGGATTGTCCAGGTACTTTTCCAGGGCCAAGCAGGCTGAGATGAGGTCAGGGCTTAGCTCCATCCTGCCAGGAACAGACAAAGCAGGGGACTAAGTAAGCCCCCAGCCCCCTGCATTCTCCCCCAAAATCCTCACATCCCGCTGTGGTGCCTGGGAAGGGACTTGACATTCTGCACCACGTCACTCACACTAGGGTCACCGGAATGGTGGCATCTCAGACCCTCCTTCACCCAGGACACACATTTACATTGCACCCCAAGGGGCAGATGTGGGGAACATGCAGACCCCCAAGGGAGAGTGGACACCAAGCCAAAGTTTATTCCAAATGCCCACTGGCAGACGGAAAATATTTCCCAAGGGCAAATTTTTTCACCAGGGGAATGAAAAAGAGACATAAATAGAACAGGCAGGTAGAGGAAACGTCCCAAAGTAGGTGGGTGACTTCAGGATAAACTTTGGCAGGCCCCCCAAATCCTAACCCGGGCAGCCCAAAATACTTCCACCAGGCCCTTTAGCAAAGCCTCCAGAACTTCAGATGCCCAGAAGGGGCAAGTGCTTGTTTGCTAATTCAGACTAAAGTATGCATGACTGATAGGAAGGTCCTTCGAAGGGCTTGAATGGTGGGGTTTGAGGCAGAGGTCATCCACCCCCGGCCCTGTCTGAATCCCTCCCACCCAGAAAACGGACCTGATCTCCTCCTCCGTGTTTGATCCTGATGCCCCCTCAGCAGTGGGTATGTGCTGAGATTCTCGAGATAGCTGGCATTCCTGCCGGCTAGTCTTGGCCACGGCCGTCCCAGCAGGCCTGAGCTGGGGGGCTTCAGCCACACTCGGAACCCTCTCCCTTGGCTCTGGGGCCTCGTTCTCTGTGCTGTCGTTGTCTGAGATGTTCTCTGCCGTGCTGGAGTCCTCTGATGATGACTCATACCTGGGGAGGTACAAGCGGGGCAGGGGAGACGCTGCAGACGGGATGAGAAATGGTGGGAAAGGAAGGCAGGAATCCGGTGACCTGACCTCTGTGGGCCTCAGCTTCCCCATCTGTTCAATGGCAGTGTTGACATTCCGGGGCTGTGCCATGTGGTTTATAGCAACTGGTATACAGTAAGCGCTCAATAAACATTAGCAGTGATTGTGATCATGCTTGGGGGGAGAGGCACTGCTTTTCACCTGCTGCCCTTTGACACTTCTAGCATACCCACCCTCTTTTTTTTTTTGAGACAGAGTCCTGCTCTGTTGCCCAGGCTGGAGTGCAGTGGTGTTCACTGCAACCTCCACCTCCTGGGTTCAAGCAATTCTCCTGCCTCAGCCTCCCGGGTAGCTGGGATTACAGGCGCCTGCCATCATGCATGGCTAATTTTTGTATTTTTAGTAGAGACAGAGTTTCACTATTTGGCCAGCCTGGTCTCGAACTCCTGAATGCAAGTGATCTGCCCACCTCGGCCTCCCAAAGTGTTGGGATTACAGGTGTGAGCCACTGCACCCAGCCATATCTCCAGCCTTTTTTTTTTTTTTTTTTTTTTTTTTTGG
>NC_037687.1:10960700-11004089 GCF_003255815.1 Theropithecus gelada
TCTCCTGACCTTGTGATCCGCCCGTCTCGGCCTCCCAAAGTGCTGGGATTACAGGCTTGAGCCACCGCGCCCGGCCAACTCTGCCTCTTTAAAAAAATAAAAATAAAAATAAATCAGATAAAAACACGTCTTCGCTGCCGGGCACAGTGGCTGATGCCTGTAATCCCAGCACTCTGGGAGGCTAGGGCGGGCAGATCATGAGGTCAGGAGTTCAAGACCAGCCTGGCCAACATGGTGAAACCCTATCTCTACTAAAAATACAAAAATTAGCTGGGCGTGGTGGGGTGGGGATGACTGTAATCCCAGCTACTAGGGAGGCTGAGGCAGGAGAATTGCTTGAACCAGGGAGGCAGAGGTTGCAGTGAGCCGAGATCACACCACTGCACTCCAGCCTGGGTGACAGAGTGAGACTCCATCTTGAAAATAAAAATTAAAAAAATTAAAAAAAAAAACACATCCTGACTAAAAAAACGAAACAAAACAAAAGACAACAAAACACCCACCCAGGTTGGTCTGAGGACAAAGGTGACTTCCTGGACGCTGAGGTCCTGGACTGCCAGTCACGGCGTGGAATAAAAGTCGTTTCCTTTTCGTGTAGCCACCAATGTCTTGGAATCCACTCAGGTCCCCCCAGGCTGCTTTTTAAGACCGGGTTTCACTCCCTTCACCCAAGCTTGAATGCAGTGATGCGATCTCGGCTCACTGTAACCTGTGCCTCCGGAGTTCAAGTGATTCTCCTGCCTCAGCCCCCGAGTGGCAGGCAGTAAAGGCACATGCCACTGTGTCCGGCTAATTTTCTGTAATTTTTGTAGAGATGGGGTTTCACTATGTTGCCCAGGCTGGTCTTGAACTCCTGAGCTCAAGTGATCTGCCTTCCAAAGTGCTGGGATTACAGGCTGAGCAGCACCGCCCAGCCCATGAGTGCCTTCTGTGTCAGCATTTCCTCGGGGCTTCCCCTTCCTGTCCCCCGGGGCGCCAACTCTGAAGACCAATTAATTTGAATTCCCTTTAATGGATAAAAAGGTTGTTGGTTTTTTTTTTTTTTTTTTTTTTTGTGACAGGGTCTTGTTATATTATCCAGGCTGCTCCGGAACTCCAGAGCTCAAGGGATCCTCCCACCTCAGCCTCTCACATAGCTGGGATTATAAGCGTGAGCCACTATGCCCAGCCTTAAATTTGTTTTGCCATATACAGTGACTTATGAGGCCCAGAGGCAACATTCAACTTTAGTACAGAACGGTGACCAAATGCTGGACACAGGCAAAGAGTAACATAGACAGGGCTGGTTGCATGAGACACTCGGTCATCAGCACGGCCAACAGCATCCCCAGACCAGGGTGTGGCCAGCTCAGACCACAGAAAACATAAAAACCATGCCAGAGCCAGGGCTTGAACTCATGAGTGGGGAACCGAGCGAGAGGAAACGCCAGTTGCTATGTCAGTCTCTTGATTTTTCTTTTTAAACTTGGCAATAAATTCACATGAAATAAACAAACATACTGCGTGGCCAGGAGACGGATTCACAATGTCAATCTCTGCCCAAAGTGCAGGGCGCCTAACTTGAAATCCTGGGAGAGGCCGGGCGCTGTAGCTCACGCTTGTAATCCCAGCACTTTGGGAGGCTGAGGTGGGTAGATCACTTGAAGTCAGGAGTTAAGAGACCAGCGTGGCCAACATGGCAAAACCCCATCTCTACTAAAAATACAAAAATTAGCCGGGCATGGTGGTGCACATTTGTAATCCCAGCTACTTGGGAGGCTGAGGCAGGAGAATCGCTTGAACCTGGGAGGCGGAGGTTGCAGTGAGCAGAGATCATGCCACTGTACTCCAGCCTGGGGGATAGAGCGGGACTCTGTCTCCAAAAAAAAAAAAAATCCCGGGAGAGCCAAAAAATGAGGTGGAGCAATGTTATGCTAAGTGAAAGAAGCCAGATGCAAAAGGGACAAAAACATTGCATGATTCCATTCACAGGAGGTCCCTAGAGTTGCCAAGATTAATTATTATTATTATTATTATTATTAGATACAGTCTTGCTCCATCGTCCAGGCTGGACTGCAGTGGCGTAATCTCGGCTCACTGCAACCTCTGCCTCCCAGGTTCAAGTGATTCTCCTGCCTCAGCCTCCTGAATAGTTGGGACTACAGGTGCCCACCACCATGCCTGGCTGATTTTTGTGTTTTTACTAGAGATAATGTTTCACCAAGTTGGCCAGGGTGATCTCGAACTCCTGACCTCAAGTGATCCCTCTGCCTCAGACTCCAAAAGTGCTGGGGTTACAGGTGTGAACCACTGCGCCCTAGAGTTGTCAGATTTAAACAGACAGAAAATAGAACGGTGGGTGCCAGGGGCTGGGGGAAGGAGAATGGGAGTGAGTGTTTAATGGGGACAGAGTTTCAGTTTGGAAAGATAAGAAAGTTCTAAAGATAGATGGTGGTGATGGTTGTGCAATAGTGTGAATGGGCTGAACATGGTGGTTCACACCTATAATCCCAGGACTTTGGGAGGCTGAGGGGGGAGGATCACTTGAGCCCAGGAGTGTGAGACCAGTTTGGGCAACATAGGGAGATCCTGTCCCTAACAAACACAAGAAAAAACACACACAAACAAACGATGCAAATGTACTTAATGCCATTGAATTATATACTCAAAAATGGATAAGATGGTTAAATTTTTTTTTTTTTTTTGGACGGAGTCTTGCTTTGTCGTCTAGGTTGGAGTGCAGTGATGTAATCTCGACTCACTGCAACCTCTGCCTCCCGGATTCAAGCAATTCTTCTTGAGTAGCTGGGATTACAGGCGTGTGCCACCACGCCCAGCTAATTTGTATTTTTAGTAGAGACGGGGTTTCGCCATGTTGGCCAGGTTGGTCTCGAACTCCTGACCTTAAATGATCCGCCCGCCTCAGCCTCCCAAAGTGCTGGGATTACAGCCGTCAGCCACCATGCCTGGCCAGATGGTAAATTTTATGTTTTATCTATGTTACCACAATATTTTAAATGGTGAAAAAATTTTGAGAGGCTGAGGCAGGAGGATCGCTTGAGGCCAGGAGTTTAAGACCAGCCTGGGCAACAGAGCAAGACTCTATCTCTACAATTAAAAAATTAGCCAGGTGTGGTGGAGTGTGCCTATGGTCCTAACTACTTGGGACTATACTTGGCTGAGATGAGAGCATTGCTTGAGCCCGGGAGTTTGAAGTTACATTGAGCTATGACAGCACTGCTGTACTCCAGCCTGGGTGACGGAGTGAGACCCTATATTTTTTGTTTTTTTTTTTTTTTTGAGACGGAGTTTTGCTCTTGTTGCCCAGGCTGGAGTGCAATGGCGTGATCTCGGCTCACTGCAACCTCCACCTCCCAGGTTCAAGCGATTCTCCTGCCTCAGCCTTCCCAAGTAGCTGGGATTATAGGCATGCGCCACCAAGCCTGGCTAATTTTGTATTTTTAGTAGAGATGGGGTTTCTCCGTGTGGGTCAGGCTGGTCTCGAACTCTTGACCTCAGGTGATCCACTCACCTCAGCCTCCCAAAGTGCTGGGATTACAGGCGTGAGCCACTGCGCCCAGCCTAGACCCTATATTAAAAAAAAAAAAAGGCAGGTGCAGTGGCTCACAACTGTAATCCCAGGACTTTGGGAGGCTGAGGCAGGCAGACCACAAGGTTAGGAGATTGAGAACATCGTGGCTAACATGGTTAAACCCCATCTCTACTAAAAATATAAAAAATTAGCCAGGTGTGGTGGCACGCACCTGTAGTCCCAGGTACTTGGGAGGCTGGGGCAGGAGAATCGCTTGAACCCAGGAGGCAGAGATTGCATTGAGCCGAAATTATGACACTGAACTCCAGCCTGGGTGACAGAGTGAGACTCTGTCTGAAAAAAAAAAAAAAAAAAGTGAAAAAAATAAAAACAAACAAACTAGAGTAGAACCAAAGCCCATTCTGCCCCAACAGAAAAGTAGGCAGTGACTTCAAAACCTGGGATGGCTCCTTCCAGTCTAAGGAATTCAAGGTTAGACACAGAATGCTAAAATAACAACAACAAGTAATAATAAAATTGATCATACTTCTTATTGTTATCCCACTGGGGAATGGTGCCAACTGATACTAAAATTCACACAAAAGAACTAAAGTCCATTGATGAGCTAAGACAATCCTACAGAAAAAGAGCAAAGATGGAGTTGTTGGTCTGTGAGAGAGTTAAACATATTTCAAAGTCACAACCATGAGAACAGAAGGGCATTTTTGCATTAACAAATGGACCAATGGGAGAGAGAAGACAGCCCAGCACAGGCTCCAATCTCTGGGCACTGAGGGTAAGACAGAAGGGGTTACCACAAGCCAGTGGGAGACGGTGGATTCTGTGGTGTGGTTTTGGGAGAAGCAGCTTACTTTACATGAGAAGAGCCAAGCTGGATCCCTGTCTCACACCGTACACAAGAAAGAAATTGTGAAGAATTAAGATGAAAGTACAACTACAAAGCTAAAGGGAAATAATGTAGCAGAGTATCAGGGACTCAGGAAGGGGAAAGATTCATTCATTCATTCATTCATTCATTCAGTGACAGGGTCTCACTCTATTGTCCAGGCTGGAGTGCAGCGGCATGATCACAGCTCACTCCAGCTTTGAACTCCTGGGCTCAAGTGATCCTCCCACTTCAGCCTCCCGAGTAGCTGGGACTACAGGCATGCACCACCATACCCGATTAATTTTTTGTTTTTTTGAGACAGAGTCTTGCATTGTCACCCCAGGCTGGAGTGGAGTGGGGCCATCTCAGCTCACTGCAACCTCCGCCTCCCGGGTTTAAGCGATTCTCCTGCCTCAGCCTCCCGAGTAGTAGCAGGTGCCCACCACCATGCCCGGCTAAATTTTTTGTATTTTTAGTAGAGATGGAGTTTCACTATGTTGGCCAGGTTGGTCTCGAACTCCTGACCTCGTGATCTGCCCACTCTGGCCTCCCAAAGTGCTGGGATTACAGGCATGAGCCACCGTGCCCGGCCAATTTTTATATTTTTTGTAGAGAAGGCGGCCTTACTATGTTGCCTAGGCTGGCCCTGAACTCCTGGACTCAAAGCAATTTTCCCACCAAAGTGCTGAGATTACAGGTGTTGAGTCAATGTGGCCCGTTAAGATTCTTTTAAAAATTCCTCCAGGCCGGGCTCGGTGGCTCACGCCTGTAATCCCAGCACTTTGGGAGGCCAAGACAGGCGGATCATGAGGTCAGGAGATCGAGACCATCCTGGCTAACACAGTGAAACCCTGTCTCCACTAAAAATACAAAAAATTAGTCGGGAGTGGTGGTGGGTGCCTGTAGTCCCAGCTACTCGGGAGGCTGAGGCAGGAGAACGGCATGAACCTGGGAGGCGGAGCTTGCGGTGAGCCAAGATCACGCCACTGCACTCCAGCCTGGGGGACAGAGCGAGACTCCGTCTCAAAAAAAAAAAAAATTCCTCCAAGCACAATAATGGTTTTAATTATATTCAAAACGAAGACCTCTGGCCAGGCGCGGTGGCTCACGCCTGTAATCCCAGCACTTTGGGAGGCCAAGGTGGGCGGATCACTTGAGGTCAGAGTTTGAGATCAGCCTGGCCAACATGGTGAAACCCAGTCTCTACTGATAATACAAAAGTTAGCCGGGTATGGCGGCAGGCACCTGTAATCCTAGCTACTTGGGAGGATGAGGCAGAATTGCTTGAACCAGGGAGGTGGAGGTTGCAGTGAGCTGAGATCGTGCCACAGCACTCCAGCATGGATGACAGAGCAAGACTCCGTCTCAAAAACAAAAACAAAAACAAAAATGAAGACCTCTAAGATCTTCATGGGTGCAGTGGGGGAGTGCCGGAGATTGGCACAGGCAAAAGTTGGCAAGGGATAATCTTCTAGAACAGGGTCAACAAACTTTCTGGGGAGGGCTAGATAGCAAACATTTTTGGTTACGTCACACACAAGGACTTGGTTGCAACTGCTCAACTGTGGCATAGTTCTAATACAAAACCAGCCACAGACAGTATGTAAATGCTTCCGCGTGGCTGTATCCAATAAGTGTGAATTTCATATTATCTTGTTCATGTCAAGAAATATTATTTTTTTTGAGACAGGGCGAGACTCTGTGTCTTTTTTTTTTTTTTAATGTGAAAAAATCCATAAATAAACTAGAGCAGCACCCAAAGCCCATTCTGCCCCAACAGAGAAGCAGGCAGTGACTTCAGGCACCTTTTTTTTTTTTTTTTTTTTTTGAGACGAAGCCTCGCTCTTGTTGCCCAGGCTGGAGTGCAATGGCGTGATCTCAGCTCACTGCAACCTCCACCTCCCGAGTTCAAGCGATTCTCTTGCCTCAGCCTTCCAAGTAGCTGGGATGACAGGCACCCGCCATCATGCCCGGCTAATTTTTGTATTGTTGTAGAGACAAGTTTCACCATGTTGGCCAGGGTTGGTCTCCACCTCCTGACCTCAGGTGAGCCACCATGCCCAGTCTACTTCAGGCAACTTCTGTTGCCCAGGCTGGAGTCCAATCATAGCTTGCTGCAGCCTCAAAATCCTGCGCTTGCTGGGCATGGTGGTTGACGCCTGTAATCCCAGCACTTTGGGAGGCTGAGGCGGGTAGATCGCTTGAGCCCAGGAGTTTGAAATCAGGCTGGGCAACATGGTGGAACCCCATCTCCACAACAACAAAATTCCTGGGCTCAAGGAATTCTGCCGCCTCACCTTCCTGAGTAGCTGGGTCTACAGCTGCAGGCCACCATGCCAAACTAATTGTTTTACTTTTTTTGTAGAGACGGGGTGTCACTATATTGCCCAGGCTGGTCTCAAACTCCTGGCCTAAAGCAATCCTTCGGCCTCGGCCTCCCAAAGTGCTGGGATTACAGGCATGAGCCAGTGTACTTGGCCCAAAATATACTTTTTAAATCGTTCAACCATTTAAAAAAAAAAAACGTAAAAATCATTCTTAGCTGTGGGTTGTAGAAAAACAGGTTTTGGGCTGTATCTGGCCCACAGGCCGTAGTTTACCAGTTTTGACTCTGGAAGATACCAGGAACTTCTAAACACTGCTCAGAGAAAAAATGGAGAAAGGCTACAAGTAATTGACTTACAGAGGAACCTTATTAGGCACACACAGAGAAGCCGTATCTCTCACTGCCTATCAGAGCTATGCCAATGAAAACAATAAGGAGGGCTGAATTCCAAGGCTCGCATCTCTAATCCCAGGACCTTGGGAGGCTGAGATGGATCACTTCAGCCCTGGAATTTGAGACCAACCTGAGCAACAAGCAAGACCCCATCTCTACAAAAAATTACCTGAATGTGGTGGCACATGCTTTTAGTCCTAGCTACTCGGGAGGCTGAGGTAGAAGGATCTTGTGAGCCCAAGAGGTTGAGGCTGCAGTGAACTGTGACTGTGCCACTGCACTCCAGCCTGGGTGACACAATGAGACCCTGTCTCAAAAAACAAAACAATGAGGAGATACCATTATGTAGCAGCTATCAGATGGATAAAAAAAATTAGAAAGATAGGGCCGGGCGTGGTAGCTCACACCTGTAATCCCAGCACTTTGGGAGGCCGAGGTGGGCGGATCACCTGAGGTCGGGAGTTTGAGACCAGTCTGGCCAACATGGTGAAACCCCGTCTCTACTAAAAATACAAAAATCAGCCAGGTGTGGTGGCACGCCTGTAATCCCAGCTACTGGAGATGCTGAAGCACAAGAATCGCTTGAACCTGGGAGGCGGAGGTTGCAGTGAGCCAAGATCGCGCTACTGCACTCTAGTCTGGGCAACAGAGCAAGACTGTCTCAAAAAAGAAAAAGAAAAAGAAAGAAAGAAGAGGCCAGGCGCAGTGGCTCACGCCTGTTAATTCCAGCACTTTGGGAGGCCAAGGCAGGCAGATCAACTGAGGTCGGGAGTTGGAGACCAGCCTGACCAACATGAAGAAACCCCGTCTCTACTAAAAATACAAAATTAGCTGGGCGTGGTGGCGCATGCCTGTGATCCCAGACACTCAGGAGGCCGAGGCAGGAGAATCGCTTGAACCCGGGAGATGGAGGCTGCAGTGAGCCGAGATCGCGCCACTGCACTCCAGCCTGGGTAGCAAGAGTGAAAACTTTGTCTCAAAAAAACAGGGAAGAAAAATTAGAAAGACAGATAAAGCTGTATGTTGGTGAGGATATGAGAAAATGGACACCTTGAACCGGAGCATGGTGTTAGGAATGCAGACACGGAGAGTCTTTTTTGGAAAGGATCAGACAGGACTTGGAGTGAAGTTGCAAATCCTCTAGGAATGGGCAGTCCCACAGGAGGGGATGTGTGACGATGACTCCAGCATTGTTTGTGGTGGCTGGAAATTAGAAGTAACCAGATACCCACTATGAGGGGATTAGAGAAGAGGGTAGGTGGGTGCAGTGGCTCACACCTGTAATCCCAGAACTTTGGGAGGCCAAGGCGGGCAGATCATGAAGTCAGGAGTTCGAGACCAGCCTGGCCAACGTGGTGAAAACCCCGTCTCTACTAAAAATATAAAAATTAGCCAGGCGTGGTGATGCATGTCTATAATCCCAGCTACTTGGGAGGCTGAGGCAGGATAATTGCTTGAACCTGGGAGGCGGAGGTTGCAGTGAGCAGAGATCACACCACTGCACTCCACCCTGGGCGACAGAGTGAGATTGTCTCAAAAAAAAAAAAAAAGGAAGAAAAAAAAGAAAAAAAGTGACAAACTAGATTTACAAACATCAGTGTGGAGAGTTCAAAAATAGCGTAAGGAGAGGAAAAAATAAGAAACAGAAAGAGATTTTTGTTTTTCTGAAGCACACCACCATTTAAGGAAATGAAACACGAACGAGGCATATTTTTCAAGGACACTCAAATGTCTAAATAAGTTTCTGGAAGGTGGATTGTAAGGAATGGTATTAGATGGGGTGGGGGTGGCACTGATGGTAGAGAGTGGAGGGTGGTGAGCTTCAACCTGTGGGTGCTGTTTTCACATTTTTAAATGGATGGGAAAGAAGAATTTAATTTGGGACTCATGAAAAGTATGTGAAATAGAAATTTCAGGGTCTGTAAATAAAGTTTTATTGGAATGCGGCCATGTTTGTTCATTTCCATATTGTCTATGGCTGCTTTTGCAACTGCAAAATGAAGGCACTGAAGCACCAAACTCAAAAACGTATACATTAAATATGTGCATTTTTGGGGCATATTAAGTATACGTCAGTAAAACCAGAAAAAGTTGGGCGCCTGTAATCCCAGTTACTCAGGAGGCTGACGTGGAAGGATCACTTCAGTCCCTGAGTTTGAAGCCAGCCTGGGCAACATATTGAGACCTCATCTCAACAAAAAGGATAAAAGGAATAAAAATAAAGTGGGGAGGAAAAAAGAACGGAGGCAGAGTTGAATCAGTGCAATAGAGACTGTATGACCCGCCAAAGTGAAAATATTTACTGACCTTTAGCACTGAAGGGTGAAGGTGGAGGTTGAAGGTGAAAAAATAATAATACAAGAAAAGTGGTCTGCGCAGGCTAACGTGGATGGTTGTCAGGAGCTAAGGAATGAGATGAACTCAGTTTTGGACTCCTGCAGGCCAAAATACAATTTTTTTTTTTTTGAGATGGAGTCTCAGTCTCACTCTGTCACCCAGGCTGGAGTGCAGCGATGCGATCTCAGTTCACTGCAATTTCCACCTCCCCGGTTCAAGCGATCCTCCTTTCTCAGCTTCCCAAGTAGCTGGGATTATAGGTGTGTGCCACCACGCCTGGCTGATTTTTGTATTTTTAGTAGAGATGGGGTTTCGCCATGTTGCCCAGGCTGGTCTTGAGCTCCTGACCTCAGGTGATCTGCCCACCTCGGCCTCCCAAAGTGTGGGGATTATAGGCGTGAGTCACCGCACCTGGCCCAAAATAAGTTTTTTTTTTTTAAATTTAGGCTGGGTGCAGTAGCTCATTCCAGTTTGTTCAACCCCTTGATAAGCCCGAGCCTCTGCTTATCTCAGGGCCTTTGTCCCTGCTGTGCTCCTCCTTGGACCATTATTTTTTCCACCTCTTTTGGTGACTTCTTTCCTTTCACGTCTTTGTTCAAAGAGGCTCCTTGGAGGCCGGGTGCAGTGGCTCACACCTGTAATCCCAGCACTCTCGGAGGCCGAGGCTGGCAGATCACGAGGTCAGGAGTTCGAGACCAGCCTGGCCAACATAGTGAAACCCCACCTCTACTGAAAGTACACAAAAATTAGCTGGGTGTGGTGGCGGGCGCCTGGAATCCCAGCTCCTTGGGAGGCGGAGACAAGGAGAATCTTTTGAACCCGAGAGGCGGAGGTTGCAGTGAGCTGAGATAGCGCCATTGCACTCCAGCCCGGGCAGCAGTGAGAGACTCCATCTCAGAAATAAAAAGATGCTCCTTTGAGAGGCTATAGAGCCAAGAGCTGACCTTCGGCACCAACTATCAACACACCCCTGGTAGCATGGTGAACACTTGACATGAATTGGTTCTCGCCCTCCTACTCCCACCCACAAGATTGGTCTTGCCCAGGCTGGAGTGCAGTGGTGTGGTCACAACTCACCGTAGCCTCGACCCACTGGCCTCAAGCAATCCTCCTGCCTTGGCCCCCCAAAGCTCTAGGATTACAGGCATAAGCCACTGCGCCCAGCCAAATTGACATATTAAAGCCTCACATTATTCCAGTGATACTGTGCCGTCAGGACCCCCAATTTGCAAATGAGGAAACTGAGGCACAGAGAGATTAAATCATGCTCTAAGGCCCAGTCAGTTGGATCGCCTGAGGTCAAGAGTTTGAGACCAGCTTGACCAACATGGTGAAACCCCATCTCTACTAAAAATACAAAAATTAGTCAGTTATGGTGGTGCCTGCCTGTAATCCCAGCTACTCGGGAGGCTGAGGTTGCAGTGAGCCGAGATTGCATCACCGCACTCCAGCCTGGGCGACAGAGCAAGACTTCGTCAAAAAAAAAAAAAAAAAAAGAAAATATAGAAATGAATTAAGACATTCCAGCTCAGCCCAAGCAAGGCAGAGATTGGGGCTGCCTGCAGCAAAAGGGAATAAAATGAGACTCCAGGCAGAACTTTCAGGGCAGCAGCTTGCATGCAAAGAAGGTGGACATCGCTCTGTCTGTTCGTCCTGCAGGCAGAAGGCCTCCCAGCTGCTCTGGGAGGCACGTCTGGAATGGTGGTTGCCTCTCAGAGATTCCGAGGCTGAGCCAGGCAGAGCCTCTGGCAGGGGGCCAGAACCTCAGGGTTGGGTGTTTGGGATAGACATAGAACAGGCGGGTGGTGTCCAGAGCTGGCCAGGAACAACACGGGCCGGCGAGAAAACACAGCTGGGTCCGTGCCCTCCAGCCTGTGCCCTCTGGTCTGTCGGTAGGGGCTCTGGCCACCTGACATTCGAGGCTGGGATGAGAACTTGGGCCCTACCTTCAAGCTCTGCGGCAGATTCAAGCTGTCCTGGGTTTATTTTTACTTTTTTTCTTTTTCTGTTTTTTGAGATGGAGTCTCACTGTCATCCAGGCTGGAGTGCAGTGGCGCGATGTTGGCTCACTGCAACCTCCGCCTCCTAGGTTCAAGCAATTCTCCTCCCTTAACCTCCCGAGTAGCTAGGACTACAGGCGTGTGCCACCATGCCCGGCTTATTTTTGTATTTTTGGTAGTGACGGGGTTTCACTATATTGGCCAGGCTGGTCTTGAACCCCTGAGCTCAGGTGATCCACCCCCCTCAGCCTCCCAAAGTGCTAGGATAATAGGCTTGATGTCCTGGGTTTAAATACTGGCTCAGGGCCGGGCGCGGTGGCTCAAGCCTGTAATCCCAGCACTTTGGGAGGCCGAGACGGGCGGATCACGAGGTCAGGAGATCGAGACCATCCTGACTAACACGGTGAAACCCCGTCTCTACTAAGAAATACAAAAAAAAAACTAGCCGGGCGAGGTGGCGGGCGCCTGTAGTCCCAGCTACTCAGGAGGCTGAGGCCGGAGAATGGCGTGAACCTGGGAGGCGGAGCTTGCAGTGAGCTGAGATCCGGCCACTGCACTCCAGCCTGGGCTACAGAGCGAGACTCCGTCTCAAAAAAAAAAAAAAAAAAAAAAAAAAAAAAAAAAAAAGAAAAAAAAAAAAAAATAAATACTGGCTCAGTTGAGCCACTTCCTGGCTGTGTCACACAGGACAAATGAATCTCCTCAAGCCTCAGTTTCCCCAGGTATAAACAGGGTTGACCAGAACATTATCAGCAGAAGCAGCAACCAGTACTTAACCATGTGCATTAATTCATAAATTCTCCACCTCTCTAAGACGGAGAGCATTATCATGCCACTTCACAGATAGGGATGTTTAGGGCTAGAGAGGTGACGTTGCTTACCCAGTATCACACCGCATGAGTTTGAACCCATCTGGCAGAGCCTCCCTGACCATGTTTCAAGAAGAACAGCTGTCATTATCATTATTATTATTTTTGAGACACAGTTTCACTCTGTTGCCCAGGCTGGAGTGCAGTGGCATGATCTCAGCTCACTGCAACCTCCGGCTCCCAGGTTCAAGCATTTCTTGTGCTTCAGTCTCCGAAGTAGCTGGGATCACAGGCACCCGCCAACATGCCCGGCTAATTTTTGTATTTGTAGTAGCGACAGGGTTTCACCATGTTGGCCAGGGTGGTCTTTTTTTTTTTTTTTTTTTTTTTGAGACGGAGTCTTGCTCTGTCACCCAGGCTGGAGTGCAGTGGCCGGATCTCGGCTCACTGCAAGCTCCGCCTCCCGGGTTCACGCCATTCTCCTGCCTCAGCCTCCCGAGTAGCTGGGACTACAGGCACCCGCCACCTCGCCCGGCTAGTTTTTTGTAATTTTTAGTAGAGACAGGGTTTCACCGTGTTAGCTAGGATGGTCTCGATCTCCTGACCTCGTGATCCGCCCGTCTCGGCCTCCCAAAGTGCTGGGATTACAGGCTTGAGCCACCGCGCCCGGCCGCCAGGGTGGTCTTGAACTCCTGGCCTCAAGTGATCTGCCTGCCTCTGCCTCCCAAAGTGCTGGGATTACAGGCATGAGCCACCGTGCCTGGCCAGCTGTCATTATTATTATTAATTATTTTGAGATACAGTTGCACTCTGTTGCCCAGGCTGGAGGGCAGTGGTGTGATCTTGGCTCACTGCAACCTCCGCCTCTGGGTTCAAGCGATTCTCCTGCCTCAGCCTCCGGAGTAGCAGGGACTACAGGTGCGTGCCACCACGCCTGGCTGATTTTTGTTATTTTTAGTAGAGACAGGGTTTCACTGTGTTGGCCAGGCTGGTCTTGAACTCCTGGCCTCAAGCCATCCGCCTGCCTCGGCCTCCCAAAGTGTGGGATTATAGGCATGAGCCACCGCGCCCGGCCCAGCTGTCATTATTATGAATCATTTGTGTGGCTTCTCCCAGGGACCTCAGGACAACCCGGCAGCTGATATTCTGCACAGCCGGCATCCCCTTTCCTGGCATCAGGACTCAGTACTTCCTCTGGGAAGCACCCCCTTCCTCCCTCAAAGGCCACAGGGCTTGGGTGGGGCTCCCATACCCCCAGTGTCCATGGCTAGGCAGACAGGGACACCACACTGTGACTGGCTCAGCAATGGGCACATGACCCAGGCCAGCCAATGAGGGCCCCCTCTGGGATTTTTACTGGTGCTCTTTGGACTGAGGAGCTCCCTCTGCACTAAACGGAACAGACAGATGCCTGGAGCAGTGAGGTCACCTTCCCTCGCCTGCCTGAAAGAGAAGCTCCCAGGGTAAACAAAAAATGAAAGGCATCAAGTTAGATTCCTGATGATACCTGAGCACTGAGGCCAGCGTGGTGGCTCATGCTTGTAATCCCTGCACTCTGGGAGGCCAAGACAGGAGCCCAGAAGTTTGAGACCAGCCTGGGCAATATAATGAGGCTTTGTCTCTACAAAAAATTAAAAAAAATTAACACGGCACTCGTTAATTTTCTTCCACCAGACACATCACTCCAACTCTTAGAGAGTCTCTGTCTTGTCATCCACAAAAGGGGAAGAATTGTGCAGCCAACCTCAGGGCTGTAGCAACCATGCAGAGAAATTAGGTGACTGCCACTTTGTCAGTATCCAGAAAGCGGGAGGTATTTGGGGGAAAGTTCCCCAAGGCTGTTGGTTTACCAGGCAGAAATCCTCCCTGTTTATTCAGTAAGTGGCAGGAATCAATCTTGGACCAGTTTAAGCAGTGAAAAGGAAATGTGTTGTTATGTAACTGATGACAGCTTCAGGCATGGCTGGATCCAGGTGCACAAATATCTTGTTGTTGTTGTTATTAAGAGATAGAGTCGGCCGGGCGCGGTGGCTCAAGCCTGTAATCCTAGCACTTTGGGAGGCCGAGACGGGCGGATCACGAGGTCAGGAGATCGAGACCATCCTGGCTAACACGGTGAAACCCCGTCTCTACTAAAAAGTACAAAAAACTAGCCGGGCGAGGTGGCGAGCGCCTGTAGTCCCAGCTACTTGGGAGGCTGAGCCAGGAGAATGGCGTAAACCCGGGAGGTGGAGCTTGCAGTGAGCAGAGATCCGGCCACTGCACTCCAGCCTGGGTGACAGAGCGAGACTCCGTCTCAAAAAAAAAAAAAAAAAAAAAAAAAGAGATAGAGTCTCGCTCTGTTGCCCAAGCCGGAGTGCAGTGGTGCAATCACGGCTCATTGCAGCCGTGACTCCTAGGCTCAAGTAATCCTCCCGCCTTAGCCTCCCAAGTAGCTGGGTCTACAGGCACTGCAACCTCTGCTTCCCTGGTTCAAGCAATTCTCGTGCCTCAGCCTCCTGAGTAGCTGAGGTTTCAGGTGCGTGCCACCACACCTGGCTAATTTTTGTATTTTTAGTAGAGATGAGGTTTCACCACGTTGGCCAGGCTGGTCTTGAACTCCTGACCTCAAGAGGCCTGCCTCGGCCTCCCAAAGTGCTGGGATTACAGGCATGTGCCACAGCACCCCGCCTGGATCCTGGCATTTTGAGGGTCCAGGATGAGCCATGGGAAGAAAGAGGGCCCCCCCACCCCCAGCATTTCTCCCCGCCTGAGACCGCTTACCTGCCGTTCCATCACAGCTGCGATCTGTGATGCTAATCTTCTTCACCATATGGACGTTGCTGGTAGCCGCAGCAGGCACTGGGCACATCGTCTCCACCACCTCCTGGCTGCGGAACACAGGTGGGCTCTCAGGCCCACCAGGCATTGCCAGGGCCCTCAGCCCTGCCCCATAAGGCTCCAGGCTCTGGGCCCGCTGTGCAGGGGTGCCAGCGGCTGTGCTGGCCACCACCTCCACCTCCCGTGGCCCTTCTACCACCCGGACGGTATCCACGCGAACCGGGCTGTCTGGCGGTGGCCAGGCCTGGGGCTGGGGGTCGGCCTGCCGGGCCTGAGCTGCCTGCAGCTCCTGCAGTGCCTTCTTGAGCTGGGTCTCCAGCACAGCGACCTTGGCAGTGAGAGCAGCCTCCCCATCAGGCATGCCCAAGTCCCGTTCTCGGACCCAGGTGCCCACACTCCGGGTCTCAAGTGCCACTGGGTCCTCTGGGGGATCGGGGAGGTCCAGGCAGAGCTCGCTGCGGCCCCGGCCCGCTGTGGGGTGGCCCAGGAACTTCTGGCTCTTAAGTTGCACTGTGAGCTGCCGCTTTTCCTCCTGGAGCACTGAGAGCTTCACCTGGAGCACGGGGATGAGCTTCACCTGCTCCTCCAGCTGCCGTAGCTTCCGCAGGGCACCCGCCATCTGCTCTCGCACGTGGGCCAGGTGCCCGGCACTGGGAGGCACCGGCGTGGACAGTCCCGAACTCCGTGGCGTCGGGGGTGGCAACCCCACACCCACCAGGGAGGCCGTCGAGCCGGCCGCACTGGGGGTCAGGGAGCCCAGGCCGGCGGGTGTGGCCGCCTGGTCCTCGAGACGGCGACGGGCGTCCAGCAGTGTGCGTTCCACCCGCGGATTGAAGCCACCGCGGGTCTCCAGAGCACCATACTGAGGATAGAAGCCACGGCCGCAGTAGGAATAGGCTGAGTGGCGGCTGTCCCCACTGGCATTGGAGCACAGCGACTCAGTGGACGTCCACCAGGAGCCAGGGCCACGGGGCAGCGAGCTCAGGCGGGGGCGGCGCTGTACCGCCACGCGTCGCAGTGTGTGGCCCTTCTCGATGTCGTCCACGTACTTGAGGAAGTCCAGGTCCAGGCGATAGCCATAGGGGGTCTCCACAGAGTAGGGTGGGTCGGGGTCCTTGGCAGGGAAGGCAGGCGGGGAGGCCGGGCCAGGGGTCCCTGGGGGTGGGAGAAACACCAGGACCTTTGAATCCTCTTGTCCCCATACTCAGAGTGAAGACTGATGCCTGGGGAGAGTTGGGGTTTATTTGCCCAAGAGATGGGAGCCCACCTGGTACTCAACTGCGTTTGCTCTCAGACCCTCCCAGCGCAGGGCTGTGCCTCCCCATCAGACACCTGGGGCAGGACTCTGCCTCCTCCCTCAGACCTCTAATCGTTGGGCTGCGTCCCACCCTCAAAGTCCCCAGGGCAGAGTCCCCGGCCCCTCAGGCCTCCAGAACTGAAGCTCCCCAGGGCAGGGCCCTCTTCCCTGAGTCCCCTGACCTGGGAAGGGGGCAGGCACGTGCAGGACCTGGGCCATCTTCTTGTCTGCAGATGCTCCTTGGAAGTCACTTGAGGGACTGTGAGTCAGACTGCCTGCAGCACTGACTGAGGCTTACCTGGGGAAAGGGAACCATGGCACCGGGAGTTAGGAGTCTGTAGGGGGAGGGAAGGAGATGGGGCCAGTCCCCTCTACTTCTGGCTCACCCAACCCCCCACCCAGGTCTGGGACCCACTCATAGACGCACACCCGGCCTGGCTGCGGAAGGGCTCCCCCCGCACCGCAGGTCTGGAACAAAGAAACCAAACCTCACTGCCTGCATGAACATCTGTCCAGCCCCTGGACAGGCTCCAGCTGTTCCCACAGCCCGGCCTCCACATAGCTCTGGGGCTGGGGGGCCCCAAGCCCAACAGGCCCCACCCTTCCTGCATCCCCTCCCCTCAGCCCAGGCCTGGAGCTGGCCACAGGGAAGGATGGGGGTTGAGGCGCTAAGGGGTTGGGGAAGACGGGAACCTCATCTTCCTGCAAGGATCTGAGGAAACAGAGATGGAGGGGAACAAAGAGAAGCAAAGCATGGCGAAGGGGACCCCCAGTGACCCCAAAGCTGACAGCTGGGTCAGGCCTGGACTAGGTAGGGGGGAAGGGGTAGGGAAAGTTGGGGAGGCAGCTAGGAGTGAAGCCTTTCCCCTTTATGGAAACAATTTTCTCTAAAAATAAACAGTTTCACTGCCGGGCTACACAGAACTTCCTGCCTGCCTAGGATGCGTCCGGGCTTAGGGGCGCAGTAGGGATAGAGGGCCGGGTGGAGGCCCAGGAAGTCCTGGGGGTGGAGGGGAGGAAGTAAGACGGGGTGCCTGGAGGCTGCAAAAAGGAGGGACAATCAGAGCCTCTCACTAAACCCCCCTCAGCCCTGGAGGCTGGCCAGGGCTCTCTTGTCCCCAGTATAACCCGTCTGAACTTGGCCGGTCCTTTCTGTTATCTGACCTCCAGCCATCATGCTGCAGAGGCCCCAGCCCATCCCGCCATCAGTGAATCCTTTCTGGCCTTTGAGTGCGGGGGCAGCAGGTACCTTGGGAGGATGGGCCAGGTAGCGCACCTGCTGGGCATGAAGGCAGGGCTGGGGCTCCGGGGCACCTGAGCTTGTCCTTGTTCTCCTGTCCTGTCTTGCTTTGTCTCTCTCCAAGTCTCTCTGTGTCTCTCCACGTCTCTGTCTCTCTGTGTCTCTCTCCGCGTCTCTGTCTCTCTGTGTCTCTCTCCGCGTCTCTGTCTCTCTGTGTCTCTCTCCACGTCTCTGTCCTTCTACGTCTCTCTCCGTGTCTTTCTCTCTGTCTTTCCACGTTTCTGTCTTCGCGTCTCTGTCTTTCAACACCTGGAACACATGATCACCAATTGCAGGAAATTTGGTTTTCCATTTGCCTGGAGACTCGCCCCTGAGCAACAGGAAGTTGATTGAAAATATTTTCTGGTCACCAAAGAGAGATGGAGATACAGGGAGCAAGCGGGATTAGAGCAGGATTGGAATAGTCAGGGGGAGGGGGGGCAGGGGAGTGAGGGTGCTGCCAGGCAAACAGTATACTAACAGTAATAATAACACCAACTCTTTTTTTTTTTTTCTTCCTGAGACGGAGTTTTGCTCTTGTTGCCCAGGCTGGAGTGCAATGGCATGATATTGGCTCACCGCAACCTCCGGCTCCCAGGTTCAAGCGATTCTCCTGCCTCAGCCTCCTGAGTAGCTGGGATTACAGGCATGTGCCACCATATCTGGCTAATTTTGTATTTTTGGTAGAGATGGGGTTTCTCCATGTTGGTCAGGCTGGTCTCGAACTCCTGACCTCAGATGATCCACCCACCTCGGCCTCCCAAAGTGCTGGGATTACAGGCATGAGCTACCGCACCCAGCCTAACATCAACTCTTTTAATTGTCATGACAATTCCATGAGATGGGCAGTTATCCCGTTTCACAGACAGGGGATGCAGAAGGCACAGAAAGGTACAGTGGCTTGCCTAGGATCCTTGGGGCCACGGGGAAGTAGCTGGGCCTGAACGTGAACCTAAGGCTGGTGGATCCCGCCAATGCCCACCAAGTCACCACCCCCAGACTCCACACCAGATATCTCTACCCGTTTCCCAGATATTGAGGTCTGAGGGTCCTCAGTCATCTGATCGCCCTCGATCAGGACCAGCGACTCCCGAGTAAGGGGAAGAGAAAGGAGATGAGGGGGTGTGGTGGGGGAGATGGATGTCTGTGGCTGAAACCCTTCTCTCGCTATGGGACCCCTGGGGAGTGGGGAAGGGGTGACAGGATAAGACACAGATGGAGAGACTGGAGCCTACAAGAGGGGACAGGTAGGGAGTTCAGGGAAGGGGCGCGGGTCTCCCCAACCCACCACCCAAGACCGGCCTGCACATCTTGGAGGTGGCGGGGGCGCGGGGGGTCTTTCCGCCCTAAACTCGGGGGGTTGGGGGGGCGGCGAGAAGGACCCCGCCCCGTGCAGGGAGGGGGCGGGGCCTGTGGATCCCCGGCTAATGGCAAACAGCTGCCGCTCCCCACGCCGGCCCAGCCGCCAAGCCCAGGCCCAGCCCGGCCGGACGCCCGGCCGCCTTCCCGCCGCCTGGGGCATGGCCGCGGAGGAGGGTGAGGGGGGACAGTGCGGGGAGTGGGCAGAGCCGGGCGGGGAGCAGAGGCAGAAAGGGGGACACAGATAGGGGAGAGGGGGCAGAGGGGAGCCAGGACAGGGGAGACGGGCAGGGCACGAGGAATCGATGGGGGTACTGGGAGGAATCGATGAGGGTATGGGGTCATAGACGGGGAGGGAGCAGGGACGCGGGGACAGAGACAGTCCAAGTCTGGAAAGTTTGGGCATAGAAGGTGGAGTTGGAGGCAGCGGCTCGTTGAAACCAGCGAAGTCGTGTCCCGGGGTTGGAGGCGGGGGGTAGGGTAGTAGGTGGGGGGGCGGTGCACAGTCGATCCCCGAACCGGACTTGAACCCCTACCCAGCCCCGGGTCCCACTCGCCTTGCGCGCTCCGGCCGCTGCCTTCCCTGCGTCCAGCCGCCCGAGCGTCCTCGCGCGCGCCGCCGCCTGGGCGCCCGGCCCTCGGAGGTGGCTCCGCCCGCACTACGCCCCCTCCTGCTGGCCCCGCCCCTCCAGTCGGCCCCGCCCCCTCCCGCCGCCCGGGCGCCCAGGCCGCGGTGGGGGGTGGGGATGCAGAGACGCTAGTTGGAGACTGGATCTCACCTGGACAGCAGGTGTGTGTGTGCGCGCCGGGCTGTCCGGCCTCGTCCTTCCTCCCTCCTTAAGTCCCCAAAGCAGGGTCCCCCCCCGCCGGCCGTCCCTGGGCCGCTGCGGGGGGCGGAACGGCTCGGCGGCAGGAGGGGGTGGAGCTGGCCGGGGCCCAGCTAGGGGAGGGCGCGCGGGGGGGGGGGGCGCGGCGGCGGGAGGTCACCCCTCCCCCACGCGGCCCAGGGCTGGATGCGGCCCAGCGCAAGCCTGGCACACGGTGGCGTGACCGCCGCGCGAGAGGGGAGGCTGCACAGGCCTGGGCGCCGGAGCCAGCCAGACCTGGACTCCCATCCCAGACCCACCAAACTTGCTGCTCTGTGCCTCAGTTTGCCCATCTGTAAAATGGAGATGATCATGTTAGCTACCTGATAGGAGTGTTGAGAAGATTCACTAACCATTGAGAAGGGGCCTAACCATTAGGAAGGAGGTCCCTCGGGTTAAAAAGTCTCATAAATGGAGTGTCCTACTTTTTTTTTTTTTTTTTTTTAGACGGAGTCTCGCTCTGTCGCCCAGGCTGGAGTACAGTGGCCGGATCTCAGCTCACTGCAAGCTCCGCCTCCCGGGTTTACGCCATTCTCCTGCCTCAGCCTCCCGAGTAGCTGGGACTACAGGCGCCCGCCACCTCGCCCGGCTAGTTTTTTGTATTTTTTAGTAGAGACGGGGTTTCACCGTGTTAGCCAGGATGGTCTCGATCTCCTGACCTTGTGATCCGCCCGTCTCGGCCTCCCAAAGTGCTGGGATTACAGGCTTGAGCCACCGCGCCCGGCCTTGGAGTGTCCTACTTTTGCAGAGATCTTTCTAGGAGCCCTTTAGTACACAGCCAGCCACTCAGCAAGGGCTTAATAAATATTATTAGGCCGGTGAGGTGGCTCACACCTGTAATCTCAGCACTTAGGGAGGCCGAGGCAGGAGGACTGCTTGAGCTCAGGAGTTCCAGACCAGCCTGGGAAACGTAGCAAGACCCTGTCTCTACAAGAAAAATTTTTAAGTGAAAAAAAATTAGGCCAGGCGCAGTGGCTCATGCCTGTAACTGCAGCACTTTGGGAGGGCAAGGTGGGCGGATTATTTGAGCCAAGGAGTTGGAGACCAGCTTTGGCAATATGACAAGGCCCCATGTCTGCAAAAAACAAAATAAAAAGAAACCACCTGGGGCCGAGAAATGGCTCACACCTGTAATCCCAGCACTTAGGGAGGCTGAGGCGGGTGGATCACCTGAGGTCAGGAGTTCAAGACCAACCTGGCCAACATGGTGAAACCCCGTCTCTATTAAAAATACAAAAACTATCCAAGCATGGTGGTGCACATATATAATCCCAGCTACTCGGGAGGCTGAGGTAGGAGAATAACTTGAATCTGGGAGGTGGAGGTTGCTGTGAACCGAGATTGCGCCACTGCACTGCAGCCTGGGTGACAGAGCGAAACTCCGTATGAAAAAGAAAAAGAAAAGCCAGGCATAGTGGCATGTGCCTATAATCCCTGCTACTCAGGAGGCTTGAGCCCCGGAGTTTGAGGCTGCAGTGAGCTATGATTGTGACACTGCATTCCAGCCTGGGGGACTGAGAGAGAGCCTGTCTGTTAAAAACAAAGAAACAAGAACCAGGTATTATTATTCCCGGTAGGCATGTGACATTATTTGTGTGTTGCCTTCCCCGCTAGAACGTCAGCTCCACAAGGGCAGGAATTTGTGTCTGTTGTCACCATGATGTCCCTGGCACCCAGTATGTTCTTGGTGTCTCCATTGATGATGCAGGGATGTGTGGATGTGGGGCAGTGGACTGTGAGCATGTCATGAGCATGTGACCCAGCCCCTAGTGACCGCACCACATGGCACAGGTAGCTTATAAAAACCATTTTAAATTAAAAAAGGGAGGAAGCATCAGTGCATACAGATGGGGACACAGGGGCAAAGGGCCCAGCACCGAGTACAATGTGGTCACCCCATGGCCCAGTGGGCACCAGGGGAGACTCCCCTCGCAGCACAGATAGCTGAGGGCCGGGTGCTGGTTCTTCTAGGTGCAGCTTTGGTCCTTGTGGGCTCAGAGGTCTGCTTTTCGAAAACTTGCTCTGTTCAAGGAGTTCCTGGGAAAAGAATGAGGGTGGGTCAGCATGGCCGTGGGGCCCCCAACTCCATAGACCTCCCAGCCCACATCCTCATCCTCTTCCTCTTCATCTTCCTTTGAGGATCCTTCTGGGGTCTCTCCTATCCCTGATCCTGCTGTGGGATTCTCAGATTCTCTCTTGTAGTCCACCACGGAAGGTATGAATCATCCCCATTTTACAGATGTAGAAACTGAGGCTCAGAAAGATGAATTCATGTATCTGGGAAATGACGGCTCGGAGCCTGCCCTGCCTTTGTACATCTGAATGACTTATTCAGATGCTTATGCAAAGTTGAAGCAGCTCATGCTATAATCCCAGCACTTTAGGAAGGCAAAGCGGGTGGATCACCTGAGGTCAGGAGGTCGAGACCAGCCTGGTCAACATGGTGAAACCCTGTCTCTACTAAAAATACAAAAAATTAGCCAGGTGTGGTGGTGGATGCCTGTAATCCCAGCTACTCAGGAGGCTGAGGCAGGAGAATCGCTTGAATCTGGCAGGTGGAGGTTGCAGTGAGCTGAGATTGTACCACTGCACTCCAGCCTGGGCCACAGAGGGAGACTCTCTCAAAAAAAAAAACCAGAAACACAACAAAGTCAAACAAAGTCCAAGCTACCAGGAAACATGTTGCTGTGCACGTGTACAACAGCCCCCATCCTGTATCTGTCCTGGTCTGCCTCTGCATCCCCTCTCTAGTCTCTAGGATGGGGGCACCAGGTCAGGCACCTGAGGCCAGGTGGGGTGGGTGCCAGCAGCTGGGGCAGGCGCTGGGTAAGCAGGGGCTGCAGAGCCTCCCGCAGGCGGCAGTAGTTGCGCTCTAGCTCGCGGTGGTACTCCTTCTGGTCCGGCCCAATCAGGGCCTTATTTTTCCGCAGCGCATCTTCACATCTGAGGGCCAGAGGGTGGGAGATGCTAAGAGACTCGCACACGGGACTGAAAGCAAGACTAGGGGTGGGGGCATCCGTAAGGCGGGGCCAGGCCTGCTGAAAGACCCACAATAGGAGGTCAGGTTGGGAGAATGGACTTAATGGGAATCGGGCAGATGGGGGAGCCATGCGGAGATCAGGTGGGCAGAGAGCAGGTCTATGCAGGTTAGGCAGGCATGAGACCCTCCTGCGGGGTTTTGCGCCTACTTCTTGCAGAAGTCCTTGAAGCAGAGCCGCAGTTTGTTGTGATGCCGGAAGAGCTTGGGGTCTTCCGGGATCTCTGCTAAAAACACTTGGGCCACCTCCAGGGGACCCTGTGGGGTGAGAGGGACTGGTGAGCCAGCCTGCATGGCACCTGGAGTCCCCCGTGCGGCCTGCATCCCCCTTCCACCAGCCGTGCCTGATTCACGGTGGGCCCCACAGAGCCCTGAAGCACCATCTGTAGCATCTTAGCATCTGGTGGGTCCTGCTCGGTGGCGAAGGCCAGCTCCCGTGTTTTCTTCTGCATGTCCTCGATAGCCACCTCCACTGGCGTCAGCACCGTCTATGGGGTGAGGGGAGGGGTGTGCACTCGCTGGGGCCTGAGGAGGTCCTGATCGAAGCCAGTCGGGGGCAGCTCAGACCCCGCTGGGAGCAAGAGGGGTCCAAGAACCCAGGCAATCACCAGAATCTGGGGTCCTTCCTGGGTCTGACTCTGGGGGGGTCCAGCCTTGGGTCTGCTGAGTCTGGTGCCCTGGGGTTTAGTGGCTTCACATCTGGGGTCTCCAGACTTCCTTGGGTCTGGAGGTAGAGGTTTGAGACTGGAAGTTGGAGTTTGGGGTCCCCAACCTGGTTCTGGGGTACATGAGCCAATTTCTGGGTCTAGCGTGTCCACACCTCTCCTCTCTGGGTCTGGGATCCCCAGGCGTCTCCTCCCTGGGCCTTCTTAGATTTGGAGTCCCTGTGCCTCCCCTTTGTGAGTCTAGAATCCCTGGGTCCTCCTGGGTCTGGAGGTACAGGTTTCAGTTTAGAGATTGGAATTCGGGTCTCCATATATTCTCAGCTCAGTTCTGGGGTACCTGGGTCTCTTCCTGGGCCACACCTCTCCTCCCTGGGCCTTCCTAGATCTGGGCTCCCTCTGCCTCCTCTTTCTGGGTCTGGAATCTCTGGGCCACGCTGGGTCTGGGGTCCCTGTATCTTGCCTCCCAGGTCTCCCTGGGTCTGGTCTCCTCCCCTCTCCTCCCTGGGGATCTGGTCTAGGGTCCCTGTGCCACCCCTCTCTGTGTCTGAGATCCATGGGCCACCTTGGGTCTGGGTCCCTGTGTCTTCCCTCCCCTCCCCTCCCCTCCCAGGGTCTGTTGTCCCCTCACCTCCCCACCCCTCCAGGCCCAGGGTCCCCACGCACCTCCTCCCTGTGGCACACACGGATGCGAGTCTTGATGTAGGGGAAGGCGTGGTCGGTGCTGAGCAGCGTCTTACGCTTGTGTTGCTCGGGCAGCTCCCCGTGTGCGCGCCCATCCGGCGTGAAGGGCGTGCAGAACAGGAATGTGCGAAGCCCATAGTTGCGGTCAAAGTAGGTCACCCGGTCCTTGAGCTCGTAGGTATCAAAGTACGGTTCCACATACGTGATCTGGATGTAGGCCTGGGCGCAGGGTCAGGTGTGAGGAGGGTCCCACAGCCCCGGCACGCACAGCCCAGGCCCTGTGCCTGGAGAGAGGGGATCTGGGCATCCCTGGATCTGGGGACTTTGTCACTTCCAGGTCTTCCTATGTCAGGATGTTTGGGAATCCCCCTGAGGAATAGGTTTTGGGGTCCCCCAGTGAAATATGATTTGGGGTTTCCCAGAGAAAGAGGATTTGAGGGTCCCCAGGAAACAAGACTTGGAGTCTCTGTGGATCTAGGATTTTGGGGAAATGGTCGGGGGACCCACCTTCTGTGCGTCAAGCTTGGACTTGTCCACAGGGTTAGAGTCTTTGATAATCTCAACCACGTCGTCGCCAAATCTCTCCGTGTAGAACTCCTGGAGACACAGGGCTGACTCGGGGCCACCCAGGGACAGCCCCTACTCCAGCCCCAAGGCAGCCCCATGCCCCGTTCCACCCCCCACCACAAGGACATGCCTCCAGCCGGTGTGAGATCTCTGCCAGCTTCGTGATCGATGGCTCCTTGTACACAAACTCCTGCTCATCCAGGTCGCCAAAGCGGGCGCCGTAGAAGCCCACGCGGAAATACGTCCCGAACACGCGCTGGAGCTGTGAGAAAGGGTGTGGTTGTCCGGGAGGCCCCTGCTGGAGGTCTGCCTGCCCCAGAGATAGGGGTCTCGAATATCAGGATGGGAGTGTGAGGACCACGAGAACATCCGGGCATGGGCACAGGCAGGGGGTCCTGAGAACATCGGGGCATGGATTGCAATATGAAGTTAGGACTGGGGCTGTATTGTTCACAGGTGTGTCCCTGATGCCCATGGGACAGGGTATATAGCAGGTACCCAATAAATGCTTGGATGGCTGAGGAGAAGGATGGCTGCCTGTCACTCTAGGACAGAGGCTCTGACTCCTTTGTTCTAGGGCATTCTCCTTCCCGTGCCCCGATGCCCGCAATGGGTATACAGTAGGTGCCCAATAAGTGCTTGGATGGCTGAGGGAAGGGATGGCTGTCTCTCACTCTAGGACAGAGGCTCTGGTTCCCTTGTTCCATGGCATTCCCCTGCTCCTGTCCCCGGCCCTAAGTTTGGAAGAAGGAACCCCCTCCCTATCACCCCAAAACCACCACCCCATGACTGGAAAGGAAGTGGAATGGCTGGATGTTCACTTACCAAGGCCGATCCGGGGAGGGTGGGGCAGACATGGTGGGGTCAGAGGTGTGGGGGACAGAGAGACAATGTCATGGGAGAGGTCAGAGGTCAGAGTTCCCTCAACCCCCAGGGTCCTGGTTAACACTGCCCCGTGAGAATCATTCCGTGGGGAGAGAGATCAGAGATGGGAGATGGGTGGGGGCGAAGAGGACCTGCCCTCCCCGCCCAGCTCCCACCCGGCCTGCCTGCCTGGGCTCTGGGTTTCTGCCATCTTTGGCCAGAACATTCTCCACAAACTAGGAGATGCCTAAAAATAGACCTAAGCAGAGCAGAAGCGGGATTGGGGTGGGGGGAGTGCTGCTGGAGCGGGGGGACACATTAACCAGAAATGAGGAGCAGAGGAGAGCCTGGGGGAGGCTGGAAGCTAGAGACGCAGGGAGAGACAGAGACTAAGAGACAGAGAGATACCAAGATAGGGAGAGCCACGTGATAGATGGGGAGAGATGAGAAAGAGACCATGAGGGAGTCAGAGCCACCCTGCCACCCCCCTGCAGTGACCAAGCTGGCCCTGGCAGCGGGAGGGGTGTCTCTGGAGAGCTCCCAGCTGGGTGAGTCACAAGCTGCCCTCGAGATCTGGGGCGGGGGGGGGGGGGCGCATTTTTAGGGAAGGGAGGGAAGTGATGGGGTGGGTGCCTTGTGGCCACAGCCCCAGCCCCAATGGCCAGCGGCCATGCTCCTCTGGCGCCCCCTGGTGTTCACTGATGGCTGCTGGCCAGTCATCACGGGGGTCCCAGAGGCAGGTGGCTGTCCACTGAAGCTGACTCACCTCCCAGCCGGAACTCTGTCGGGAGAGAAGGGTCAAGGTCAGCATATCCCTGGAGGAGTGGGGCTGAGGGTGGGGTCTGGGGAGGGGTCCTGGGCCCACCTGGTGCATGATCTTGGTGAAGGCCTCCTGCAGTTTGCCGTGCACCGCGGCCAACTTCTTGTAGTCACGGTGGGCTTCCAGGATGGGGATGAGGTTCTTGTAGACCTCATTCACCGCCTCGTAGAGTCCACCCTGAGAGTGAGGTGGGGTCAGGATTCCCCAAACTGTCTTCTCCTCTCCACTGTGCTCCTGTCTACCCATCTCCCTTGTGATCCTGTGCTCCATCCTACCCACCCTCCATCACCTCCTCCAGGAAGCCCACCCTGACCACCCCCATCCCAGATAGGGACTGAGCCTTTCCACTCAGCTCCCACAGAGGGCTCCATGGTCTTCACCGCTACTTATCTGTTTTGTTTTTTTGAGATAGGGTCTCACTCTATCGCCCAGGCTGGAGTGTAGTGGTACAATCACAGCTCACTGCAGTCTCCAACTCCTGGGCTCAAGAGATCCTCCCACCCTAGCCTCCCACGTAGCTAGAAGTACAGGCACATGCCACCATGCCCAGCTAATTTTGTTTTAGTTTTTGTAGAGTCAGGGTCTCACTATATTGCCCCGGTTGGTCTTGAACTCATGGGCTCAAGTGATCCTCCTGCCTTGGCCTCTCAATTAGCTGGGATTACAGGTGTGAGCCACCACTCCCCCAGCCCTTCACCACTTTTAACAACAATATTCTATGGCACAGGTACCATGTACATCTGCACTTCACCCATCTGTGTTCCCTCATTGATGGGAGAAGCAGTTTTTTTTTTCCCCTATTCCTCAAAGAGGAAAGTGAGTTTCAGAGATATGGAGGCAATCCCCAGGGCCAAGACCCGAACACAAGCCCATCTGGCCCTGTGCCCGTGACCTCCATGCCCAACTGCCTCGTGGCGTGTGGTAATATGCCCCTCACCCCCAGCGGGTGCTGGCATTGAGCCTGGCTCAAAACAGGCACCCTGTGAGGTTTGCTGACTGTCAGAAGGCCTGTGTCCACCCCCTGGTTTCTTCCCCTGAGGCCTTTGTGTGTGTGTTTTTTAAATCTTTTTTTATTATTATTATTTTAATCTTTTTTAAATTATTATACTGGTTCTGACATGTGTGAGCCACCGCATTCAGCCCTCCCTCCGAGGACTTCGTCTCCAAGAATCCAGCAAAGTGACAATAATGAAGTTCTGGGGTACATGTGCAGAACGTGCAGTTTTGTTACGTAGGTATACATGTGCCACAGTGGTTTGCTGCACCCATCAGCCTGTCACCTACACTAGGTATTTCTTCTAATGCTATCCCTCCGCTAACCCCCACCCGTGTTTGTTTTTTTGTTTTGTTTTGTTTTTAGATGGAGTCTTGCTCTGTTGCCCAGGCTGGAGTGCAGCGGTATGATCTCAGCTAGCTGCAACCTCTGCCTCCTGGGTTCAAGCAATTCTCCTGCCTCATCCTACCTAGTCACTGGAACTACAGGCGCCTGCTACCATGCCTGGCTCATTTTTATTTTTTTGAGACAAGAGTCTTGCTCTGTCACCCAGGCTGTAGTGCAATGGCGTGATGTTGGCTCACTGCAACCTCTGTCTCCCGGGTTTAAGCGATTCTTCTGCCTTAGCCTCCCGAGTAGCTAGGACTACAAGTGCCCGCCACCATGCCCGGCTAATACTTGTATTTTTAGTAGAGACGAGGTTTCACTATGTTGGCCAGGCTGGTCTCAAACTCCTGACCTCGTGATCTGCCCACCTTGGCCTCCCAAAGTGCTGGGATAACAGGCATGAGCCACTGAGCCCATGCCCAGCTAATTTTTTTGTTTTTTTGGTTTTTTTTTGTAGAGATGGGGTTTCTCCATGTTGCCCAAGCTGGTCTTGAACTCCCGACCTCAAGTGATCTGCCCTCCTCGGCCTCCCAAAGTGCTGGGATCACAAGTGTGAGCCACCGCATTCGGCCCTTCCTCTGAGGACTTTGTCTCCAAGAATCCAGCAGAGTGACAATAATGAAAACAATGTCGGCCGGACGCGGTGGCTCACGCCTGTAATCCCAGCACTTTGGGAGGCTGAGGCAGGCAGACCACGAGGTCAGGAGATCGAGACCATCCTGGCTAACACGGTGAAACCCCATCTCTAATAAAAATGCAAAAAATTAGCCAGGCGTGGTGGCGGGCGCCTGTAGTCCCAGCTACTCAGGAGGCTGAGGCAGGAGAATGGCGTGAACCCGGGAGGCAGAGTTTGCAGTGAGCCGAGATAGTGCCACTGCACTGCAGCCTGAGCGACACAGCGAGACTCTGTCTCAAAAAAAAAAAAAAAAGAAAACAATGTCACTAGTGTCACTAGAGGGCCAGCATCACAGAAGAAATCTCACTGGAACACCTGACTTCAAATGTGACCTTGAATCTCACTGAGCTCTCAGATGTAAATGCCAGTTCCCCAAAATGTGAGGAACTGAGAAACAGGTGAAGTGACATCACATGGACACAGCCAGCCCCACACAAACCAGAAAAACACGCGGAGCAAAGGCCCCAGGGCTCCTGCAAGTCAAATGTAGAAGCCACCACCTGCCCTCATACAAACAAGCAAACTAGAGAAGAAAACCCCTTTTCAACAGTGGAAAATCAGTTGCCAGGCATGCTGGCTCATGCCTGTAATCCCAGCACTTTGGGAGGCCGAGGCGAGAGGGTTGCATGAGTCCCGGAGTTCAAGCCCAGCCTGGGCAACATAGCAAGACTCCATCTCTTTAAAAAAAGAAAAAAAATTGGCAGGCACGGTGGCTCAAGCCTGTAATCCCAGCACTTTGGGAGGCCGAGACGGGCGGATCATGAGGTCAGGAGATGGAGACCATCCTGGCTAACCCGGTGAAACCCCGTCTCTACAAAAAATACACAAAACTAGCCAGGCGAGGTCGCGGGTGCCTGTAGTCCCAGCTATTCGGGAGGCTGAGGCAGGAGAATGGCATAAACCCAGGAGGCGGAGCTTGCAGTGAGCTGAGATCTGGCCACTGCACTCCAGCCTGGGCGACAGAGTGAGACTCCGTCTCACAAAAAAAAAAAAAAAGAAAAAAAATTAACAAAGAAAAAAAATTAGCTGGGTGTGGTGGTGCGCACTTATAGTCCCAGCTACTTGGGAGGCTGAGGTGGGAGGATCACCTGAGCCCAGGACATTGAGGCTGCAGTGAGCCAGGCTGCACACTGCAACCTGGGTGAGAGAGTAAGACCCTGTCTCAAAAAAAAAATTTAAAAAAAGAAAAAGAGACTTAGGATACAGATCAGCCACAGCCATTGTGGGCCCTTATTGGATTCTGATTCAAACCAAGTAACCCCAAAAAAGATACATCAGAGATGATCTGGGACATCTAAATATAGAGGGCAATGAAATGACATCAATGTCATTAAAGGATGACCATTAACTTGGCCACGTGGGATACGAGTTTTGTAAAAGGGTCTTTATCAGGAAGGGTTGCACAGCGGGTACTTGTGGGAGTGGTGGGAAAATACCTGGGATTTGCTTTTTTTTTTTTTTGGAGACAGAGCCTTGCTCTGTCCCTCAGGCTGGAGTGCAGTGGCATGATCTCAGCTCACTGCAACCTCCGCCTCCTGGGTTCAAGCGAGTCTCATGCCTCAGCCTCCCAAGTAGCTGGGATTACAGATGCCTGCCACCACGCCCGGCTAATTTTTGTATTTTTAGTAGACATGGGGTTTCCCCATGTTGGCCAGGCTGGTCTTGAACTCCTGACCTCAGGTGATTCACCCGCCTCGGCCTCCCAAAGTGCTGGGATTACAGGAGTCAGCCACTGCGCCCAGTCTGGGATTTGCTTTAAGCTGGAGCTTCTCCAACTTGAAGATGCATGTGAATATCCTGTCTTTATTTTATTTATTTTTTGAGACATGTCGGTTTCACTCTGTCACGTAGACTGGAGTACAGCGGCACGATTATAACTCATTGCAGCTCCAACCTCCTGGGCTCCAGTGATCCTCCCGCTTCAAGCTTCCTGAGTAGCTGGGACTACAGGTGCGCGCCACCACACCCAGCTAGTTTCTTGTATTTTTTGTAGAGACAGGGTTTTGCCATGTTGCCCAGGCTGGTCTCAAACTCCTGGCCTCAAGTGAGCCTCCTGCCTCAGCCTCCCAAAGTGCTGGGATTACAGGCAGATTACAGGCAGGAGGCTCCTGCCTCAGCCTCCCAAAGTGCTGGGATTAGGTGGGAGGACTGAGTGAGGCCAGAAGTTTGAGACCAGCCTGAGCAACATAGTAAGACTCCCTCTCTATAAAAAAATTAAAAATTGGCAGGGTGTAGTGGCACACACCTGTAATCCCATGACTTTGGGAGGTTGAGGCAGGCAGATCACTTGAGCTCAGGAGTTCAAGACCAGCCTGGGAAACATGGGAAAACCCCATCTCTACAAAAAATTACAAAAAATTAGTCTAGTGATGTGTGCCTGTAGTCCAGTTACTCAGGAGGCCAGGGTGGGAGAATCACCTGAGCCGCCCTGGAGGCCCAGGTTGTAGGGAGCTATGATCACGCCACTGCACTCCAGCCTGTGTGACAGAATGGAGGCCCTGTCTCACAAAATATCACAAAGAAAAAATATATATAATAATTTAAAAATTGGCCGGGCATGGTGGCACATGCCTGCCGTCCCACCTACTTGGGAGGCTGAGGTGGGAGGATTGCTTGAGCTCAGGAGTTCGAGGCTGCAGTGAGCTATCATCGCACCACTGTACACCAGCCTGGGCAAAAGAGCAAGACTCTGTCAAAAACAAACAAATAAAAAAACAAGAAAGGAAAAAAGAAAACAAAGGAAAATTGAAAGCATCTCCAGCGTATGGAAGGTTTGCTATATCAAGCCTGCATCAAGGGTCTCATGGAGACATAGGCAAGTTACAGGGCCTCTGAGAAACCCAATTCTCCTTCTTGCTTTTTTTTTTTTTTTTTGAGACAGTCTCCCTCTGTCGCCCAGGCTGGAGTGCAATGGCGCAATCCCGGCTCACTGCAACCTCTGCCTCTCTGGGTCAAGTGATTCTCCTGTCTCAGCCTCCCGAGTAGCTGGGATTACAGCTGCGTGCCACCATGCCTGGCTAATTTTTGTATTTGTAGTAGAGACAGGGTTTCACCATGCTGGCCAGGCTGGTCTCGGACTCCTGGCCTCATGATCTGCCCGGCTCAGCCTCCTAAAGTGCTGGGATTACAGATGTGAGCCACCGCGCCTGGCCCAGTCTCCTTCTTTCTAAATCCCCTGCTGGAAGGGTCTAGGAAGCAGATGTGATGGCGCCTCCCTGGCCCGAGCCCCCTCTCCTGCACCCAGTCCCCAAGGCCTCACCATGGTGAAGTAGCCGGCTGCCTGTTCCAGCAACCCTACCAGCCCCAGCTCAGTGAAGTGCTTCCCGGAGCAGAAGCCCTCCTCGTCGGGCGACAGGATGTCATCGGAGATGGCGGACTCCTCTAGCACGTTGGACGAGATGTTCTGGGGCAGAAGAGATGGCATCAAACCCTCGTCCCCACTGCACAAGTGCTGCCCACCGCCTGCCGCCCCCTGGCCTCTCACCTGGAAGGAAACACAGCCCACGGGCAGGTGGCGGTGGTCCTCAAGCAGGGCGAGGTACTCAGCCACAAGGGCGGCTGCATGCACCATGCACTGGGCGGCCTCGGCATGGTTGCCCAGCTCCGCGTGCTTCCCGGCCATGTTCTGTAGCCAGGTCAGCCGCAGGTCTGGTGAGCCCTGGTAGCCCCGGGCAATTCTGGAGTCCAGGTGAGGGGGGATGTGAGGAGGGGACTCACCTGGTCCTCCCCCTGCCTCCCACTTGTCCACCCCCTTCACTGGTTACCCCCATATCTGCCCCAAGGACCAGCCAATCTCCTCACCTGTACCCCGTCGCCTCACTCATTCCGTCACCTGGCCATCCCTCACCTGTCTTCCCCTTCGTCTGTTTTCTCACCTGCTGGCCAGTCATCTGTCTTCACCTGTCTCCTCCCCTGCCTACCTTACATATTCCTTTAGTCATTTTTCTCCTTACTTGTCCTGCTGTCTGCCACTGACCAGTCAGTCTCCTTACCCGTACCCTACTCACCTGTCTATCCCCTCACCTGTCCACTCCCTTACCTATCCACCCTCTCACCTGCCCATCCTTCACCTGTCCATCTCTTCAGTTGTCTATCCCCTCACCTGTCCACTCCTCACCTGTCCATCCCTTCACTTGTCTCTCCCCTCACCTGTCCACCCACTCACCTGTCCATCCCTTCACTTGTCTATCGCCTCACATGTCTACCCCTCACCTGCCCACCCCTCACCTGTCCACTCTCTCGCCTATCCACCTCTCGCCTGTCCACCCTCTCGCCTATCCACCTCTCACCTGTCCACCCTCTCGCCTATCCACCTCTCACCTGTCCACCCCTCAGATGTCTATCCTGTCTATCCCCTCATTTGCCTATCCCCTCACCTGTCCACTCCCTCACCTGTCTATCCCCTCACATGTCCACCCACTCACCTATCCATCCCCTCACCTGTCCGTCACTTCACCTGCCCATCCCCTTACCTGTCGACCCTATCACCTGTCCACCCTTTCACCTGTTTATCCCCTCACCTGTCTGTCCCTCACCTGTCCACCCTCTCACCTGTCCATCCCTTCACTTGCCTATCCGCCACTTGTCTATCCCCTCACCTATCCCCTCACATGTCCACCCTGTCACCTGTCTATCCCCTCATCTGTCCACCCCTTTACCTGTCCACCCCTCACTGTCTCTTCCCCTGTCCACCCCCTCACCTGTTCATCTCACCTGGCCATCCCTTCATCTGTCTCCTTATCTGTCCACCTCCTCACCTGTTCATCTTCTCATCTGGCCATCTCTTCACCTGTCTATCCCCTCACCCGTCCATGCCTTCACCTGCCCATCGCCTTACCTGTCCACCCCCTCACCTGTCCATCCCTTCACCTGTCTATCCCCTCACCTGTCCACCCTCTCACCTTTCTTTCCCCACACCTGTCCACCCTCTTACCTGTCCATCCCTTCACATGTCTATCCCCTCATCTGTCCACCTCTTTACCTGTCTACCCCTCACCTGTCCATCCCCTCACTGTCTCTTCACCTGTCCACCCCCTCACCTGTTCATCTCACCTGGCCATCCCTTCACCTGTCTCCTTATCTGTCCACGTCCTCACCTATTCATCTTCTCATCTGGCCATCTCTTTACCAGTCCGTCCCTTCACCTGTCTCCTTGCCTGTCCATCCCTCACCTGTCAACTCCCTCACCTGTCCATCCCTTCACCTGTCTCCTTGCCTGTCCACCTCCTGACTTATCTACCTCCTGACCTGTCCATCCCCTCACCTGTCTATCCTGTCCCCTATGTCTTCACATGTCCATCCCCTCACTTGTGTCCTCACCTGTCCATTTCTTCACCCACTCACCTGCCTGTCCAACCCTTTTCCTGTCTTCCCACTTACCTGTCTCCTCACCCATCCATCCTACTCTCCTTGTCTCCTCACCTGTGTAGCATCTCCCCGCTTCCTCTATTCACCTGTCTCTTCGCTTATCTAACCCCTCACCTGTCTGTCCCTTCATCCCCCTGCCCCACCTTTTCATTTCTCACTTGACCCTCTGTTCATGAGTTGACTCTACCTGTGGAAACTTGAGTCACCTGAACTGTTTCCCCTTCCTTGTGCACCATCTCACCTGTCTATCCACCTATCCCTCCCATATGCCCCAACTTCCCCATCTCCATCACCCATCCACCCCTCTTACACTCCTCAACAGGTCTAGTCTCTGGATCTCATTTCCCTTCACCTGTGAGCCCCTCACCTGTCCCCCTCACCTGTCCTGGCTCTCATCTGTCATCCTCATCAGTACATTCTTCTGGCATCCTCTTTACCTGTTTGCTCACCTGTTCTCTCCTTACTTGTGCCCTCATTTCTGCTCACCTGTCCCCCTCACCTGCCTCTGTTAGAGACTGTACGCTCCCCTGCTCCCTCCTCACCTCCTCAGACATCTACTCTCATCCCTGTTCTCCCTGCACCTGTTGGGGCGTGGGCGCGGCTGAAGGTGCCGGCTGGCCCGCCTCACCTGTACATGAGGTCGATGAGCATCTCAGGGTCCTCCTGGTGTTCCTTCATCTTCACCGTGTCCGTCAGGATCATGTGCAGGTTGAACATCAGGTCCTGGACCTGGAGCCGGGGAACATTCAGGGGCCAATGAGGGCATTAGGAAGTGAAGGGAGCCAAGGTGATGGGGTCAGGGATTATACGAAGGGAAGGCAGCGCGGGGACCCAGCAGGTGTCACCTGCTCAGCGAAGGTGCTGTCCCGCAGCCCCACGTCCTCCTCAGCATAGGTGAGGATGGTTTTGAGTGAACGTCGCAAGTGCTCTTCACTGAAGTTCTGTGTTGTCCCCACCAGGGACGAGAGAGACATGGTGACCTGCATCTTCACACGGGCAAAGTTCTGCAGGGACGGGAGGGAAAGTGGAGCCGGGAGTCTCAGACCCCAGACACCACACCAGGGTCTGCTCAACCTGCCGACATGGCCCTTGCATTCTTTATTTTTTATTTTTTTTATTTTTAATATTTTTGAGATGGAGTCTCGTTCTGTTGTCCAGGCTGGAGTGCAGTGGTGTGATCTCAGCTCATTGCAACCTCCGTCTCCCGAGTTCAGGTGATTCTCCTGCCTCAGCCTCCCGAGTAGCTGGGACTACAGGCGCCTGCCACCTCGCCCGGCTAGTTTTTTGTATTTTTTAGTAGAGACGGGGTTTCACTGTGTTAGCCAGGATGGTCTCGATCTCCTGACCTCGGTATCCGCCCGTCTCGGCCTCCCAAAGTGCTGGGATTACAGGCTTGAGCCACTGCGCCCGGCCAATTTTTGTATTTTTAGTAGAGACGGGGTTTCATCATGTTGGCCAGGCTGGTCTCGAACTCCTGACCTCAAATGATCCACCTGCCTCAGCTTCCCAAAGTGTTGGGATTACAGGCATGAGCCACCATGCCTGGCCTCCTTTTTTTTTTTTTTTGAGACAAGGTCTCACTCTTGCTCAGGCTGGAGTGCGGTGGCACAATCATGGCCCACTGCAGCCTCAAACTCCCGGCCTCAAGTGATCCTCTCACCTCAGCCTCCCAAAGTGCTGGGATTACAGGAATGAGCCAGGGCATCTGACCCCCAATTGCATTCTGAGCCCTCCTCCTGCCCATTATGCTCAGTGACTACCTCCCCCTCCCTCACTCCCTGTATGGCACTGAGACCCCGCCGGCCACCCTGACCCGAGCCATGTGTGGACCATGCCTCCTCGCCCCCACTCACGTGGCCGATCTCGAAGTTCTGTCGCATGAGCAGGTACAGTGAGGCGCTGGCGTGCGTGCGGATGGTGCTGATGCGGCTGCCACAGTGTCGTAGGAGCCTCAGGCACAGGTCAGCACACAGCTCCGTGTCCTCCTCAAACAGCAGCTCCGGGAACTGCCCACAAGGACCCAGACAGACACTGTCCAGCCCCTCCCGGTTCTGGCTCAGAAGGGGACTGGCCCAAATGAGGACTGCTTGCGTAGGGGTTTGTGTTTTGTCCTCTTTGGCCAAGTACCACTGGGTTCGGAGTCAGACCTGGGTTTAAGCCCCGTGCTGTGTGACCCTGGGTGAGTGACTTGGCCACTCTGATCCTGCCTTCCTTCCACTGTAAACTGTGGCAAAGCAGTCTGCTCCATGGAGTTGCAGAGCACACAGTAAGTGCTCAATGAATGAGCTACTTTTTTTTGTTTCTTTTTTTTAAGACAGTATTTCACTCTTGTCTCCCAGGCTGGAGTGCAGTGGCGCGATCACAGCTCACAACTCCCAGGCTCAAGCCATCCTCCTGCCTCAGCCTCCCCAGCAGCTCCCTAGTAGCTGGGATCTCAGGTGTGTACCACCCTGCCTGGCTAGCATTTTTTTTTTGAGACAGGCTCTCACTGTGTTGCCCAGGCTGGAGTCCAGTGGCACGATCACGGCTCACGTAGCCTTGACCTCCCGGGCTCAAGTGATCCTCAGCTTTCTGAGAAGCTAGGACCACAGGCACATGCCACCACACTCAATTTTTTTGTAGAAACAGGGTCTCACCATGTTGCCCAGGCTGGTCTCGAACTCCTAGGCTCACATCATCTTCCTGCCTCAGCCTCCCAAAGTGCTGGGATTACAGGTATGAGCCACCATGTCTAGTCCTAGCTAATTTTAAAATGTTTTGTAGAGACGGGCCTCTCTATGTTGGCCAGGCTGGTCTCAAACTCCTGGCCTCAAGCGATCCTCCCACCTCAGCCTCCCAAAGTGCTGGGATTATAGGCATGAGCCACTGTGCTCAGCCTAGAGTTTCTACTGTTTTTCTAAGAATCATGGTTGTTGAGTGGTGCTTACCTTGGACACAAGGGCCCTCTGGGTGGCCAGGCCATGCTGCAAGAAGAGGGCACTCTGGGCACTGCCCAGGCTGTACAGCACAACCTTCAGCACTGCCCCTAAGACGCTCTCCCGGGCTTCTGAAAGCATCACCGTCTGGAGGGGAGGGGGTCAGAAATCCAGGTGTGGTGATAGGGAAAGGGAAGGAGAGGGATTATGGAGCCAGGGATCACAGGGCACTGCAGTTGGGCTCAGAGCGCAAAGCAGATGCTGGATCAAGCCCTACCTGCACGATGATCTCCAGTGTGTCCAGAACTACTAGGCTTGCCTCGGTTGCCAGGTTCCCTTCCACCAAGGCCTCGTGTTCCATTTCATCCTTGGTCCTGGAAGGGGAAGGGAGGTCTTGGGGCCCCACTCATGGTAAGATCCTACTCCATGGCTGAGCTCCCTCCTCCCCCGGCAACCCAGGGGGCTCCGGCTCCCTGGAAGCTGTTGTTTTTGTTGTTTTGTTTTCTGAGACAGGGTCTTGCTCGGATGCCCAGGCTGGAGTGCAGCGGTGTGATCACAGCTCACTGCAGCCTCAACCTCCCAGGCTCAAGTCATCCTCCCACCTCAGTCTCATGAGTGGCTGGGACCACAGGCACATGCCACCATGCCTGGCTAATTTTTAAATTTTTGGTAGAGACAGGGTCTCACTATGTTGCCCAGGCTGGTCTCGAACTCCTGGACTCAAGCAATCCTCCCGCCACAGCCTGAACTGTTCTGAACTCAGCAAACTCCCTCCTGCCCACACCTACTTGTCCACGCGGTCTGAGGTTTGCTTCCAGTGTGTGACGCTCTTCCGCCAGCGCACGTTCTCTGGATTCCCAAATGGGCTCCTCTCTGAGACGCATGAGCGCATGATCACAGATGCGTAAAAACACAGGGCACACGTGAACATCAGGAGAAATGCACAGGCATGAAGATATTCAGGTGGGCTGACCCGTGAGGGCACTGGGTGGAGCAGAAGCCTGCCAGGTGGACGCACAGGGGCAGACACGAGTGACAGATGGGGACGCACAGGCGCACATGTACGGTGATGACGCGTGAACTTCTCTCCAGGAAATGTGAGGCAGAAAGTAAGCTAGGGATGGCCCCCTTCATGGGGTCCCTTCACACAAGGTGGGAGCAGCTGGTGGGATGGGGACACGTGGCTACGTTACCCTCTTACCACGACTTCGCCGAACCATTTCTTGTCGAGCTCCGATGGTGCCCAGGATGGCTTCCTCTAGACGTGCCTTCATATCCAGCGATTTTTTGAATGTGAGGCTGTTGATGCGTTCAAAGGCCTTTTTCCCCTGCGGGGGGACAGAGAACTGGGGTTCAAGGTTGACTCTGCTCTTTTCGGTGGGACCTTGGCTGGCCCCATCCCTTTCTTTGTGCTCTTTCTCACCTCCGGGCCCCTGTGCTTAAAGACAGTTTACCTTTTTCCTCTAAATTCTTAGCACTTACCAAAAAGTGCTCACTGCAACCTCCACCTACTGGGCTCAAGCAATCCACCTCAGCCACCTCCGTAGCTGGGACTACAAGCATGTGCCACCATGCTCAGGTAAGTTTTGTATTTTTTGTAGAGATGGGGTTTCACCATGCTGCCCAGGCTGGTCTCAAACTCGTGGGCTCATGCAGTTTGCCTGCCTTGGCTTCCTCAAGTGCTGGGATTACAGGCGTGAGCCACTGCACCAGGCCTTTTTAAAAAAATTTCTTTCTTTTTTTTTTTCCCGGAGATGGAGCCTCACTGTGTTGCCCAGGCTGGTGTGTAGTGGCATGATCTCAGTTTACTGCAACCTCTGCTTCCCAGGTTCAAGCGATTCTCTTGCCTCAGCCTCCCGAGTAGCTGGGACTACAGGCATGTGCCACCACACCCAGCTAATTTTTTGTATTTTTAGTAGAGACAGGGTTTCACCATGTTGCCCAGGCTGGTCTTGAACTCCTGACCTCAGGTGATCCACCTGCCTCAGCCTCCCAAAGCGCTGGGATTACAGGCATGAGCCACTGTGCCTGGCCTCCACCTTCCAAATTCTATTCACAAAGGCATTTCTGACTTTATTCCTTGCCTCGGCACAGAAACAATCCACCCCTTTACTCTCAGTCCCACAGAGTCCTCTGCACAAAGACAGTCCACCCCTTCCCACTCAGCCTGCAGCACCCTGGGTCCCTGGGTACATCTTTAGCCTGCCTCCCCCATTATCTCCTGCCGACACCCTCAAACCTTGTACTCGAAGGCAGCCAGGCAGAGGTACAGCAAGTCCAAGAGACGTCCCAGCTGGGGGAGTGTCAGGTCAGTGGCCCAGCGCTGCAAGAGCGCCGGCTCGGCATTTTTCAGCACCCACAGCACGCACGCCAGCAAGGTCCGGCTTGACTCAGCAGAGAGGGCACAGCCTGCGCGAGAAGCCTGGGGCCAGAGAGGAATCAAAGTCAATTTCCATTTTCTCCATGTGAGATGAATCCTGGCCAATCTGTATTTTGATACCTGGCTTCCCCCATTCAAAGGGGATGATGTCTATGGGGACAAGTCTCCCTACTCACCGTTGGCGGCCCCTGGGAGATGCTGGCCCGGGAGCCAGGGGCTAGGGGGCCACCAGCAATGGCCATGGCCACAGAGGGGTTGATGGTACCCGCAATGTCCCCTTCGCCTTCTGTGTCTGAGTCAAGCATTGAGGCCAGTCTTGACCGCTGACCTGGACCCTCTGGCAGGGAAGGACAGAGGGAGAAAAAGATAAAGCCTTGGTAAGTGCTGTCCCTGTCTCAAATTTCAGAAGTCTTCCCTCACGGCCAGGCATGGTGGCTCACACCTGTAATCCCACCAGTTTGGGAGGCCGAGGGGGGTGGATCACCTGAGGTCAGGAGTTCGAGACCAGCCTGGCCAACGTGGCAAAATCCCATCTCTACTAAAATTACAAAAAATTAGCTGGGTGTGGTGGCAGACGCCTGTAATCCCAGCTACTTGGGAGGCTGAGGCAGGAGAATGGCGTGAACCTGGGAGGCGGAGCTTGCAGTGAGTTGAGATCGTGCCACTGCACTGCAGCCTGGGCGACAGAGTGAGACTCCATCTCAAAAAAAGAAAAAAAAGAAAATAATAAATGGTACAATAAAAAAAGAAAAAAAAGAAAATAATAAATGGTACAATAATATTTCCCGTCTATTGGAGGCTGACAGTATCTCAGTACTACAGCCCCGCACATTTTCACATAACCTTATGAAGTAGTTGGTGTTATTACTGTCCCCATTACAGGGGAGAAACCTGAGGCTCAGAGATGTTATAACTTGACTAGTCTGTCCTAGCACTTTAACCTTCTCTGCTAATCCTAATGCCTATACTCATATCCCTGACTGTGTTCTCCCACCTTTACTATCCTGAGCCTCCTGTGACCAAGTCCCTGGGTCATGTGAGCCCATCCTCCCCTGGCCCACTGACCAGCAAAGTCATGCAGCCGTGGCAAGGTGTCCCGTGCAATCGATAGCAGCGGCAGGTACAGCTCAGCCACACAAGCCTTCACGGTGGCCTCTGCATAGCGGGGATCAGTGTCATGGCCACATAGCAGGCTGTGCACAGCACTGATGGCCTTCTTGTGCAACAGAAATGCCCTGTGGGGTAATGGGGTGCTCAGGACAGGGTGGACATGGCTCCTGAAATGTCCTACCTGCCCTGGGGCTAGACAGGACCTCTGCTCACCCCTCAGCCTCAGGTTCAAGGGCCAGCGCCAGCTCTGTCAGCAGGAGACCAGCTAGGAAGTGCTGCTGCCGGAATGGTCCACTCAGTTCGAACATGCTGGTCACCTTGGGGTCCGGGGCTTGGCTGGAGAAGGTGGAGCTCTGCAGAGAGTGGGGTAAAAATGGGGGATGCCAGCGGTCAAGGGTCAGAGGTGGGAGGTCACCATTAAAGCCATCTTGGAGGTGACAGAAATCATGGTGCTAATAGCCACAGATGAGAGACTGAGGTTAAGTCATCTGGAGGTGACAGCGGGTATGGGTTTCAAGCCCAGAAATGAGAGGCGGACGTTAACCCATCTGTGATGTAACAGGGCATGGGGTCAAAAGTCAGAGGACTGAGAAATAGCACATGGAACACTGGGCTGGGAGTTAGGATTTAGGGGAGAGAAATCAGAAGTTAGTCCTTCTGGGAAATTGCTGAGAATGACAGGAGAGGTGAAGGGTCAGAGGTCAAAAGTCAAACATAAGGGATCAATTCACCTAGGCAGTGGTCCACCGTGAAAGGGACAGAGATGAGGGAACCATAGGAGATGGACTGAAGGTGAGAGGTTGTAGGTCAAAGAGAGGAGGCAGAAGTGAAGCCAGCCCACCTGGGACGTGGTGGAGGACACAGAGGGGGAGGGCGAGGCTGGGGGCGACAGGGGGCAGCAGGGGAGGTTGAGGGTCACGTAGTGCTCGTGGCTGCATAGGATGCGGGTGAATTCCATGCGCAGGGTCAGCAGGGCCGCTGGATTAGGGGACGACTGGAGCCGTGTGGCCACCTGCAGGAGAGGGGTGGCCAGCAGTGAGGTCAACATTGCTCCGCCTTCCATCCATGCCATGTCCACCCTGCCCACGCCCACTCCTACCTGCTTGTAGTGGGCCCGGACCAGGCTGAAGACAAAGCCCCGGTCCACCAGGGACAGAAGGTCACTGAGGAAGAAGGCCAGGCTGGCATTGAGGCGCTCGGCCAGCTCCACATCCTGAGGACACAGGGGCCTGTCAACCCACACAGCCATACCTCCTCCCCAAACCTCAGCCCCTACAGGGGCTTGGGTTTTTTTTTTTTTGAGACAGAGTCTTGCTCTCTTGCCCAGGCTAGAGTGCAGTGGCACGATCTCGGCTCACTGCAAGCTCCCCCTCCCAGGTTCACGCCATTCTCCTGCTTCAGCCTCCCGGGTAGCTGGGACTACAGCCACCTGCCACCACGCCCGGCTAATTTTTTGGTATTTTTTAGTAGAGATGGGGTTTCATCAAGTTAGCCAGGATGGTCTCGATCTCCTGACCTCGTGATCCGCCCGTCTCGGCCTCCCAAAGTGCTGGGATTACAGGCGCGAGCCACTGCACCCGGCCAGGGGCTTGACTCTTACCAGAGTCAAGATCATCTGCCACACCTAGGAGCTGCATCACTGCCCCAAAGCCTTTGTCTCTGGGCTGTGGTGACCCTGGGACTTCCTGGTTGCCCTCCTCAGGCTGCCTTCCTCTCCCATGCTCCTTAAGACACCAAGGCAGATATGGGCTGACTCCCCGCAAGATCCTCTTGCCCTCTCTGTCCAGAGTTCAGAGCTGGGGAGAGACTATTTCCCAGCCTCCCTTGCAGTGGAATCACATGACCAATTCTGGCTAATGGAATTTGAGGGGAAAGTGAGGTGGCCACTTACATGGCAGAAGCAGGTGGGTGCTGGGGAACTGCCAGGGCCAGGCCCACACAGTGATATCTCCATAACCTACTTAATGCTCAGAAATAAGCTTTGGTTATTTAAATCACTTGTGACTGTGTTGAAGCGAGTTAGCCTCTGCCCTAACTGATCAACTCCCAACATCATTTATTTTTATTTTAATTAATTAATTAATTAATTTATTTATTTATTTATTTTTTTTTTGAGACGGAGTCTGGCTCTGTTGCCCAGGCTGGAGTGCAGTGGCCAGATCTCAGCTCACTGCAAGCCCCGCCTCCCGGGTTCACGCCATTCTCCTGCCTCAGCCTCCCGAGTAGCTGGGAGTACAGGCGCCCGCCACCTCACCCGGCTAATTTTTTTTGTATTTTAGTAGAGACGGGGTTTCACCGTGTTAGCCAGGATGGTCTCGATCTCCTGAACTCATGATCCACCCGTCTCGGCCTCCCAAAGTGCTGGGATTACAGGCTTGAGCCACCGCGCCCGGCCAATTAATTAATTAATTTATTTATTTTTTGAGACGGAGTCTCACTCTGTCGCCCAGGCTAGAGTGCAGTGGCACGATCTCGGCTCACTGCAACTTCTGCCTCCCAGGTTCAAGCAATTCTGCCTCAGCTTCCCCAGTAGCTTGAATTACAGACACCCACCACCACGGCTGGCTAATTTTTGTATTTTTAGTAAAGACGGGGTTTTGTCATGTTGGTCAGGCTGGTCTTGAACTCCTGACCTCAGGTGATCCACCTGCCTTGGCTTCCCAAAGTGCTGGGATTACAGGCGTGAGATACCACACCCGGCCTCTCAGCACCATTTAATGTGAGCTTTACTGAGCATCTACTCTGTGCCAAGCCCTGTGAATGAGGCAGATGCCATCCCCGCTGCGTGTCCAACTCAGTCCAGTGTGTGTGTGGGGGGGTGGGGGGGCAGGGAGACACAAAATAAACAAGAATTTCAGATAGTCAGATAGTTCTATGTGCTTCAAAGACAATATTAGATTGGTGCAAAAGTAATTGCAGTTCTGCAATTACTTTCAATGGCAAAAACCATAATTATTTTCTTTCTTTTTCTTTTTTTTTTTTTTTTTTTTTTTTTTTGGGGGCTCCCTTGGTTTCCCCCGGGGGGGGGGCGGGGGGGGGT
>NC_037687.1:11004237-11060250 GCF_003255815.1 Theropithecus gelada
CCCCCCCCCGGGGGGGGGGGGGGTGGGGGGGGAGAGAAGGGGCCCCCCCCCCCCCCCGGGGGGGGGGGGGGGGGCCCCACTAAAAAAAAAAAAAAAAAAAAAAAATTGGACATTAGGCTGAGTGCAGTGGCTCACACCTGTAATCCCAATACTTTGGGAGGTCGAGGCAAGAGACTCGCTTGAGCCCAAGAGGTCAAGGCTGCAGTGAGGTATGACTGTGCCACTGGACTCCAGCCTGGGCAACAGAATTAGACTCTATCTCTTAAAAAAAAAAAAAAAATAGACATTAGGTTATGCAAAGTTTTGGACTGAGATAGAGGTGGTGGCCACACAGCACAGCATTGTAAATGTATTAATGCCACTGAGCTGGTTAATTTCATGTTTTTTTTTGTTTTTTTTTGAGACGGAGTCTCGCCGTGTCGCCCAGGCTGGAGTGCAGTGGCGCGATCTCGGCTCACTGCAAGCTCCGCCTCCCGGGTTCACACCTCAGCCTCCGAGTAGCTGGGACTACAGGCGCCCGCCACCACGCCCGGCTAGTTTTTTGTATTTTTAGTAGAGACGGGGTTTCACCATGTTAGCCAGGATGGTCTCGATCTCCTGACCTCGTGATCCACCCGCCTCGGCCTCCCAAAGTGCTGGGATTACAGGCTTGAGCCACCGCGCCCGGCCTTTTTTTTTTTTTTGAGACGGAGTCTTGCTCTGTCACCCAGGCTGGAGTGCAGTGGCCGGATCTCAGCTCACTGCAAGCTCTGCCTCTCGGGTTCATGCCATTCTCCTGCCTCAGCCTCCCGAGTAGCTGGGACTACAGGCACCCGCCACCTCGCCCGGCTAGTTTTTTGTATTTTTTAGTAGAGATGGGGTTTCACCGTGTTAGCCAGGATGGTCTCGATCTCCTGACCTCGTGATCCGCCCGTCTCGGCCTCCCAAAGTGCTGGGATTACAGGCTTGAGCCACCGCGCCCGGCCTCTTTTTCTTTTTTTTTTTTGAGACAGAGTCTTGCTCTGTCGCCCAGGCTGTAGTGCAATGGTGTAATCTTGGCTCACTGCAGCCTCTGCCTCCCGGGTTCAAGCGATTCTCCTGCTTCAGCCTCCTGAGTAGCTGGGATTATAGGCATGCGCCACCACCCCTGGCTAATTTTTGCATTTTTAGTAAAGACGGGGTTTCACCATGTTGGTCAGGCTGGTCTCGAATTCCTGACCTCAGGTGATCTGCCCTCCTCGGCCTCCCAAAGTGCTGGGATTACAGGTGTGAGCCAACATGCCCGGCCTGTAATTACTTGTCACCAACCTTAACAGACTGGGGTGACATTTTCAGAGATACTGAAGGATAACAAAGAGCCATGGGGAGAATGGCATCCTGGGTAAAGGGAACAGTCAGTGCAAAGGCCCTGAGGCAGGATGTGCCTGGCAAGCCTGGGGAACACTGAGGTGGCTGATGTGGGCCCAAGGCTCAGCTGGTACTTGTTCTGCCCTCGTACTCTCTTGAGCCACTCTGAGACCTCACAAGTTAGCCTCAGTGGCCGTCAAATCCCTGCAACCCAGCCAGGCATGGTGGCTTATGCCTATAATCCTAGCACTTTAGGAGGCCAAGGAGGGCGGATCACAGGGTCAGGAGTTTGAGACCAGCCTGGCCAATATGGTGAAACCCTATCTCTACTAAAAATACAAAAAATTACCTGGGCATGGTGGCATGCACCTGTAGTCCCAGCTACTCGGGAGGCTGAGCCAGGAGAATCGCTTGAACCCAGGAGGCAGAGGTTGCAATGAGCAGAGATTGTGCCACTGTACTCCAGCCTGGGCAACAAAACAAGACTCCGTCTCAAAAAAAAACAAAAACAAAAAAATTAGCCGGGCATGGTGGCACATCCCTGTAGTTCCAGCTACTCAAGAGGCTGAGGCAGGAGAATTGCTTGAACCCGGGAGGCAGAGGTTGCAGTGAGCCAAGATCATGCCATTGCGCTCCAGCCTGGGGGACAGAGCGAGACTCCATCTCAAAAAAAAAAGTGGATTATCACGGGCATTGTTCTTCTCTGGATCTCTTTCTTGGGGTAGTTTCCTCACCATCTGGATCAGCCCCTGGGAATGTCAGTCTTTGGGAAGGCTCCAGTGAGACAAGGCCAGAACCTCTGAGACCAGCTTGGAGGTCATATGCGATTGTGCAAGGGTTGGCCTGGGCCAGAATGCCATTTCAAAAATCTGGAAAGTTCTCATCAAATCCAGAGGTCCCATTTCTCCTTAGAAACCAGGCCATCTCCTGGCATAGGTAACATAGCAAGACCCCATCTCTACAAAAAAAAAAAAAAAAATTAGGTGGTTATGGTAGCATGCACCTGTAGCCTCAGCTACTCTGGAGGCTGAGGTGGGAGGATTGCTTCAGCCCAGGAGTTTGAGGCTACAGTGAGCCTCATATCATGCCACCACACTCTAGTCTGGACAATAGAGCAAGACTGTGTCTCAAACAAAAACAAATATAAAAACAAAAACAAAACCATACACAAAAAACTCCCAGACAATCTGGCCAGGCATGGAGGCTCATGCTTGTAATCCCGGCACTTTGGGAAGCCAAGGTGGGAGGAGCCCTTGATCTCAGGAGTTGGAGACCAGTCTGGGCAACATAGTGAGACCCTGACTCTACTTAAAAAATAAATAAATAAATAACCAATTATGGTGGCTTGTGCCTCTGGTCACAGCTACTTGGGAGGCTGAGGAGGGAGGATCCCTTGAGCCCAGGAGGTCGAGGCTGCAGTGAACTATGATCACACCACTGCACTCCAGCCTGGGAAACAGAGCAAGACCCTATCTCCAAACAAAAACAGCCAGCCAGGCGCGGTGTCTCACGCCTGTAATCCCAGCACTTTGGGAGGCTGAGGCAGGTGGATCACGAGGTCAGGAGATCGAGACCATCCAGGCTAACACGGTAAAACCCCATCTCTACTAAAAATGCAAAAAATTAGCCAGGTGTGGCGGCGGGCGCCTGTAGTCCCAGCTACTTGGGAGGCTGAGGCAGGAGAATGGCATGAACCCAGGAGGCGGCGCTTGCAGTGAGCCGAGATTGCACCACTGCACTCCAGCCTGGGCGACTGAGCAAGACTCCATCTCAAAAAAAAAAAAAAAAACAAAACCACAAACAAACAAAAAAAACAGCCCATCTGGCCATAGCTGAGCCACATTTCTGCAGGGTTTCTGTTGGCTGGATTGAGTGATGGTCACCCCTGTTAGGTGGGACATCTGCCCTCTGCTCTACCATAAGCGCCACTTTCCTAGCTGAAACTGGTATTGACAGTGAGGGGTCAGGAGCTGGTGGCTCAGATTCAAAAACCTCATTCTGCCCCTTCTCAGTCATATGGTACAAGGTTAAGCTACTCATTCATTTGATGCCTCAGTTTCCCCATCAGTAAAATGGAGATAACAATAATACTAACTTCATGGGTTGTTGTGAAAATTTAATGATACGATCCAAGGCCAGGAGCAGTGGTTCAAGCCTGTAATCCCAGCACTTTGGGAGGCCGAGGCGGGCGGATCACCCAAGGTTAGGAGTTCCAGACCAGCCTGACCAACATGGAGAAACCCTGTCTCTACTAAAAATACAAAATTAGCCAGGTGTGGTGGCACATGCCTGTAATCCCAGCTACTTGGGAGGCTGAGGCAGGAGAATTGCTTGAACCTGGGAGGCGGAGGTTGCAGTGAGCCAAGATCGCGCCACTGCACTCCAGCCTGGGCAACAAAAGCGAAACTCCGTCTCAAAACAAACAAACAAGCGCTTAGATACACAGTAAGTGCTTAATAAATGCTCGATATTATTACTCATGATTAGTATTACCTGCCTAGCCCCCGAGGGCACTGGAATTGGTAATCCAGGGCCTGAACAAGTCCACTGTCAGGGTCTCCGAACATCAACATCTATTTATTGAGCACTTGCTGTATACTCTGACTGGGCTAAGGGCTAATGGATCTGCCCTGTCACTTCCCTGCTCTCATCAACCCTCATTTCCTTCCTCATTCACTACAATCTAGCCATCCTTACTGCTCTCCTGGTAGCCCAAGCATGGTCTTGCCCCAGGGCCTTTGCACCTGCTATTCTCCCTGCCTGGAATGTTCCTTCCCCAGACGTTGCATGGAATGATCTCTCACTTTCTTCAAGTCTCCCCTTAAAAGCGAGGGTAAGGATTTGGGTCTGTTTTGTTTCTTGTTATGTTGCTACACCCAGCACAGGGCTGTGCACACCAGAGGCACTCAAGAAACAATGAATGAATGGATCCACCCAGCAAAGGGGATTCCCAGTCTTACAGGCAGGAGGCACTGGGCAGGATTGGCGCCCCCACCTGGCTGGCTCGCTGTGCACACCAGAGGCACTCAAGAAACAGACAATGAATGAACAGATCCACCCAGCAAAGCAGATTCCTGGTCTTACAGCCAGAAGGCACTGGGCAGGATTGGCGCCCCCACCTGGCTGGCTCTATGTCCTCCCTCAGGTTTCTTCCCACATTGAGACCCTGCATCTCCCACCTTGTGGACACGGGTGATGACCTCCAGGCCCACAGAGCCCACCAGGGCAGTGATGTCGTCCAGGAAGCGCCCAGGGAAGCGCAGCTTGCGGGGTGTGTCTAGTCGCTGGCCAAGAAGCAGGTGCAGTGCCATACTCTTCACCTGGGGGTGGAGTGAGAGGGCTGTGGGTGGGGCTTGAAGGGCTGTGGGTGGGGCTTGAAGCGCTGTAGGTGGGGCTTGAAAGGCTGTGGGTGGAGGAGGCTTGACAGAAGGGGTGGGGCTTTAGTAGCAAGGGAGGTGGGCTGAAGGTAGGTTTGAGCCCTGTAGCTGCAGGTAGAAGTTGGGGCCTGAGGGATGTAGATGGGGTTTGTGACCTATGGGTGGGGCTTGAGAAAGCCATGGGCGGATCCTGTGAGCATCCCAGGCCCAATGTAGTGAACGGGAAGGCTGAGAGGGTGTGGGAGGGGCTTATGCAGGTCTCCCCAGGACAAAGTCCAGAGGTGGGACAAAGGGTGGGGCTTGAGGCACTGGATTTGAAGGGAGCTTTACTGGAGGTCCAGAGGGGATGGGGCCAGCAGGCCCTGGGAAGGGGGCTTCAAAGAACCTATTGAAGAGTTTTAGGGACGTCTCTACCTTGATCAGCCAGCTTTCCCTCTTTTTTTTTTTTTTTTGAGATGGAGTCTTGCTCTGTCGCCCAGGCTGGTGTGCAGTGGGCATGATCTTGATCACTGCAACCTCTGCCTACTGGGTTCAAGTGATTCTCCTGCCTCTGTCTCCCATGTAGCTGGGATTACAGGCACATGCTACTACGCCCGGCTAACTTTTGTATTTTTAGTAGAGATGGGGTTTCACCATATTGGCCAGGTTGGTCTCAAACTCCTGACCTCAGGTGATCCACCCGCCTCGGCCTCCCAAAGTGCTGGGATTACAGGCGTGAGCCCCTGTGCCCGGCCACAGCTTTCCCTCTCTATCCAGGAATATCTCTTGCAGGATGGAGGTCTCCTCTCTAGGTGAGGGTCTCTTAATGGTTTCTCTCCTTAAACAGTCTCATGGGGAAGGGAGGCTCTCTCTAAAGGGGGTTTCAGGTACAGTCTCTCCACGGAGACACCACCTTAAGTGCTTCTTACCTCCCTAGGTGGGGGGTCTCTTGGGGCCATTTCTCAAATATCTCAGGTGCAATCTCAGGGGGCTTCTCTCCTTTTTTTTATTTTTTTTATTTTTTTATTTTTTATTTTATTTTATTTTATTTTTTTTGAGACGGAGTCTCGCTCTGTCGCCCAGGCTGGAGTGCAGTGGCCGGATCTCAGCTCACTGCAAGCTCCGCCTCCCGGGTTTACGCCGTTCTCCTGCCTCAGCCTCCCGAGTAGCTGGGACTACAGGCGCCTGCCACCTCGCCCGGCTAGTTTTTTGTATTTTTAGTAGAGACGGGGTTTCACCATGTTAGCCAGGATGGTCTCGATCTCCTGACCTCGTGATCCGCCCGTCTCGGCCTCCCAAAGTGCTGGGATTACAGGCTTGAGCCACCGCGCCTGGCCTATTTTTTCTTTTTTTTTTTGAGTCTTGCTCTGTTGCCCAGGCTGGAGTGCAGTGGCGCAATCTCGGCTCACTGCAAGCTCCGCCTCCTGGGTTCATGCCATTCTCCTGCCTCAGCCTCCCAAGTAGCTGGGACTACAGGTGTCCGCCACCACGCCTGGTTAATGTTTTTGTATTTTTAGTAGAGACGGGGTTTCACCATGTTAGCCAGGATGGTCTCGATCTCCTGACCTCATGATCTACCCGCCTCGGCCTCCCAAAGTGCTGGGATTACAGGCATGATCCACTGCGCCTGGCCAGGGGGCATCTCTCTTTAAAAAAGGAAGGGGCTCCCTTGGGGGTCTCTTGCCACCAGGCAGGGAGGCGGGGGTCTCACCATGAGCTGGAAGAAGAACCAGGCGTGCTGGAGGATGGCCTCGCGTACGGCACTGCTGCTGACCACCCACTGCAGAGCCAGCTCCTCGTGAAGCAGCTGGGGACAGAGGCAGGGGTCACAGAGTGCAAGGTGCCACCCCTTCCCGCACCCCCTCTGGAGGGCATGCCAGGGGAGGATGCAGCCGGAGGGCTCGGGGTTAGTGCAGCAGGAGCCAAGCAGGAGGAGAGGGGTAAGAGGAGTGGACGTGCCCTTTCCCTGGGCTCACCAGACCCCCTTGGGCTCTGGATGGGGGAGGAGCACTGGACCCCTTTGCTGGGGGCCAGGACAAAAATGAAGTCATCCACCCTTCCCCCTACTACCTTCTGCACAGTGGGTCTCGGCTGGGTGGCTGGTGGGGCTGAGGAGGAACCCTCGAGGTAGGAGGAGGCTCGGCTAGAGGTGCGGTCGATGGCCTATGATGGGATGTGATGGTGAGGAGAGGGTTAGTGTGGATGAGGTGAAGGGGTACGTGGTTGGAGGAAAGACGTGTCCATGCAGACAGGGATGGGGGAAAAGAGGTGGGTCAGTGTGAATATAGAGAAAGAAATGCTTCCACATGGATGGGTCAGGGCCATGGACGGGCAGTGGGGGCAGGCAGGAAAGAGAGATGGGTCAGCGTGGGTGGGAAGGGGAGGCTGGTTGGCATGGCCAGGGTGCTATGGGAGTAGACAGAGCAGTGGAGGCAGGGACAAATAAAAGAGTAGCTGGAGAGAGCTGGGTGAGTCAAGATCAAGGTGTGTGGGTATGCGAGAAGAACGTGAGGCTGGGTGGGGTGGCTCAACACCTGTTATCCCAGCACTTTGGGAGGCTGGGGCAGAAGGACTGCTCGAACCCAGGAGTTTAAGACCAGCCTGGGCAACATAGTAAGATAATGACTCTACTGAGAAAAAAAAAAATACGTGTGTATATATATATGGCTGGGCCTGGTGGCGTGTGCCTGTAGTCCCAGCTGCTCGGGAGGCCAAAGCAGGAGGATTGCTTGACCCTGGGACTTGGAGGTTGCGGCGAGCTGTGATGGTACCACTGCACTCTAGCTTGGGTGACAGAGCAAGACTCCGTCTCAAAAAAAAAGGAATGCTGTAATCCCAGCACTTTGGGAGGCTGAGGCAGGTGGGTCATGAGGTCAGGAGATCGAGAACATCCTGGCCAACATGCCAACATGTTGAATCCCCGTCTCTTACTAAAACTACAAAAATTGGCCGGGCGCGGTGGCTCAAGCCTGTAATCCCAGCACTTTGGGAGGCCGAGACGGGCGGATCACAAGGTCAGGAGATCGAGACCATCCTGGCTAACACGGTGAAACCCCGTCTCTATTAAGAAATACAAAAAACCAGCCGGGCGAGGTGGCGGGCGCCTGTAGTCCCAGCTACTCGGGAGGCTGAGGCCGGAGAATGGCGTAAACCCGGGAGGCGGAGCTTGCAGTGAGCTGAGATCCGGCCACTGCACTCCAGCCTGGGTGACAGAGCGAGACTCCGTCTCAAAAAAAAAAAATAAAAAAAATAAAAAATAAAAAAAAAAATAAAACTACAAAAATTAGCCAAGCATGGTGGCAGGCACCTGTAATTCCAGCTACTTGGGAGGCTGAGGCAGGAGAATCGCTTGAACCCAGGAGGCAGAGGTTGCAGTGAGCCGAGATTACACCATTGCACTCCAGCCTGGGTGACAAAAGCGAGACTCCATATAAAAAAAAAAAAGAATGTGATAGAGGTGAGAATAACAATGAAAACACGGTACAGCAGTGACACAGAGTGCGACCACGATAGGCAGGAGTGTGGATGGAGCAGGACCGAGAACACACGAAGGCTGGGAATGGGTGCGTGGTGTGTGGGGTGAAGGCAGAGGAGATGAAATCAGTGTAGACAGCAAGAATGTGTGTGGCCAGAGAAGGTGAGAGTGAGTGTGGATGAGGTGTAGAGTATAACCGAGTCAGTGAGTCTAGAGGACAGAGAGGAGGACGCAGAGGTGCAGGAGGGTGAGTGTGGACAGAGGAGGTTAAACACAAGATGGGGAAGGAGGAGAAAAACAAGGCAGAAAGATAAGGACAGAGGAGGTGAGATGTTGATGAGGTGTCAGGAATAGCAGAGACAGTCCAAGGGTCCAGGCCTGGCCCTGCCCAAGCCTGGCTTGGGCCTTAGTATCCCCATCTGTGAAATGGGTATGGGCAGAGGAGTTCAAGCTCCACTCTTGCTTCCTCCTTCGCTGGTTGGGAGGCGAGGCTGCTCGCAGGAAGAGGAGGTCTGATGACAGAGCCGACCCAACCCCGGGACCTACTCTGACAATTGAGGGCTCTCCAGCTACCCCAGTCCCAGCCATGCCCTGGCAACTCACTGTGCACCACGAGGGCCTTCCATTGAAAAGGCCCAGCCTCAGTGTCACCAGATTTCCAGATTCCCAACAATCCAAGGAAATGACTGCCTTAAGGCCCCCCTGCTTGTTCTGCTAACAGTCCCCTGGGCCTGTCATAGGGTACAGGTTGCCTTGGTGATGGGCACAGAGCTGGAAGAGGCCCTAGGGCCAAGTGTGTAAGGAAGCAAGCCCTGTGGCCTGCTCTCTGTGTGTACAGTCCTCTGACCTTGGTCCCAATATTTGTACATGCCTTTCCCTCTTCCTGCAACACCCACACCCACCCACCCTTCCCTAGCTGACTCTATCTCACCCTTCAGGTCCCAGCAAACGATGTCACCCCCCTGGAGAAGCCCCCAAGACCACCCAGAGAGAAGCTGGTATTGGGTTGCTACGTGCTTCCTTTCCACGCTGTGTGATCATACACTTAAGGCATTTGTTTGATCCATGTCTATTTCCCCAGCTAGCTAGAAGCTCAGGGTCAAGTCCGGACCAAGAATCTATCATCCCAACAAAATCCCACTGCAATGCCCTCAGCCCTAATCAAGCACAGGCTCAGGACTGCTGGGGGAGCACCATATTTTGAGTCCAAACTGCATCTGAAAAATTGGAGTGTTATCTTCATTTTACAAATGCAGAAACTGAGGCTCGGGAAGATGCATCCAATTGCTCAGAGCATGGGGTGAGCTCATAGCAGAGATAGGACGTGAACCCAGGTCTGTTTGGAGGCAAAGCCCTCCACTACACCAGGTACCTGGAAAGAGGCAGGGTAAGTAAGGGGAGCTCTTTGTCTTAAACGGGATAGGGGAGCCGAGAGGTTCTGGTCCAGCCCTTTGAGAATCCCATGATCTGGGTGGATTAAAGGGAGGTGAATAGGCCATGCAGGGCAGTGAGGTTATGGGTGACTGGATTTGCACTTCATTTGCATGCTATTTGCATATCATCCCTGTGCCTTCTGTCTCCATCTGAGACTGTGGGCTATGTGGCAGCAAAAGGCCAGTTAAGATGACCCAGCGATGCCTAAACACAGACTTCACAGCCCCAAACAAAGGCAGGAGAGGGGTCTGCCACCTCCTTCAGGCAGCCCCCTTAGGTTAGTCAGATGCAGCCAGGAAGGTGGGAGGAGCTCATGCTGAGGTGGTGTCACACAAGTGCAGGGACAGGTAGGAAGGGCACCTGTCTGGGGTCGGCCCCACAGTAAGGGGGCGCCCGCCGCAGCACAGCCTTACTGCCTCCTGGAGCATAAGCGGAATTCACCCAGGAGTGTGAGCGATCGATGCCCTGGAGATACACGGAGAAGTGCTAGCATCCCCAGTGAAGGGCAGGGAAAGCAGCATGAAATACCAAGCGTGGACATGGTTCTGGACCATACATGTGCCCACGTATGTATCATCATACGTCCTGAAAATTCTGAAAAATGTGCCCGCGTATGTATCATCATATGTCCTGAAAATCCTGAAAAATGTGCATATGTATGTAGGTCCATTGGGTGCATGCCTATACATACTTGTGTATGTGGGTCCATGGGTGCATGCATACACACCCCTGTACGTCTGTGCATGGGGTGCATGTGTATACACACCCGTATACGTATATGCATGAGGTGAATACGGACCCGTGTACATACAGGCACAGGGTGACTGTGTATATGCACCTGTGTAAGTAGAGGCATGGGGTGAATGTGTATATGCACCCGGGTCTGTATATGCATGGGGCGAACGTGTATATGCACCTGGCTCTGTATATGCATGGGGCGAAACTGTATATGCACCTGTGTCTGTGTATGCATGGGGCGAACATGTATATGCACCCGGGTCTGTATATGCATGGGGCGAAAGTGTATATGCACCCGGATCTGTATATGCGTGGGGCGAACGTGTATATGCGTGGGGCAAACATGTATATGCGTGGGGCAAACATGTATATGCGTGGGGCGAACGTGTATATGCACCCGGGTCTGTATATGCGTTATGCGTGGGGTGAATGTGTATATGCACCTGTGTACATATATGCATGGGGTGAATGGTGTATACACACTTGTGTCCACACATTCATGGGGTGAACATATATATGTGCCCGTGTATATATATGCATACGGTGAACGTGCCCATGTTCCTGTGTAGGTATATGCAAGTGAGGGGTGAATGTGTATATGCACCTGTGGACATACATGCATGGGGTGAATGTGTATATGCACCTGTGTAGGCATATGCATGAAGTGAATGTGTATATGCACCTGCTACACTAGGTACATATTGCTCTTTGTTCAGCCACGCCAAGCTCTGCCATCGTCCTCGGGTCAGTCATGGAGTACAGAGCTCAGTACCAAGTCTGATCCATACCCCACAACCTGCGAGAGCCCAGCCCAACTCTGCTGCCCAGAGTTAAGCCTTCATCCATGTTGTTGTCTCTGTTGTTTCCCATGTTTTATCAGCAGAGATTCTTTGCCCACCCACGTGGCAGCTACAACCACTAAGCCTGGAGATTCCAGGGCCCCCGTTGCCCTACCTTGCTGGCCAGGATGCGGGAAACCTCGTCATCCACAGAGCCAGGGGCCACGGCGAGGTCAGGGTTGCTGCTGCTGATGCTTTTGGAACGCGCCAGGTAGAGGCTTATGGGGCGACCAGAGCCACGGGCCAGTGTGGCAGCCTGCACTGTCACTGGAGGGGCCCCTGAGGATGGAGTGAATAGGGTCAGCCACCTACCCACCTGATGTGATGCCTCCCAGTCCCTTCCTACTTAGCTAATCTTTGCAAAATCACTTTCCTTCTCTGACCTTCCAAATTCCTCATCTATAAAATAAGTATAATGACTGCCGCCTCACAGAGATTTGGGGGGCATTGAAAAACTGAGAATAGGCCAGGTACAGTGGCTCATGCCTATAATCCCAGCACTTTGGGAGGGCAAGCCAGGAGGATCACTTGAGCCCAAGAGTTCAAGCCCAGCCCAGCCAACATAGCAAGACTCTGTCCCTACAAAAAAATTAATGAAAAAATTAGCCGGGCATGGCAGTGCGCACCTGTGGTTCCGGTTACTTGGAGAGGCTGAGGCAACAGGATTACTTTTTTTTTTTTTTTTTTTTTTTTTGAGACGGAGTCTCGCTCTGCCGCCCGGGCTGGAGTGCAGTGGCCGGATCTCAGCTTACTGCAAGCTCCGCCTCCCGGGTTTTCGCCATTCTCCTGCCTCAGCCTCCCAATTAGCTGGGACTAGAGGCGCCCGCCACCGCGCCCAGCTATTTTTTTGTATTTTTTAGTAGAGACAGGGTTTCACTGTGTTAGCCAGGATGGTCTCGATCTCCTGACCTCGTGATCCGCCCGTCTCGGCCTCCCAAAGTGCTGGGATTACAGGCTTGAGCCACCGCGCCCAGCCGACAACAGGATTACTTGAGCCCAGCAGTTTAAGGCAGCAGTGAGTTATGATCGTGACACTGCACTCTAGCCTGGCCGACAGAGTAAGACCCTGACTGTTCCTTTTTTGTTTTGAGAAAGTTTCGCTCTTGTCACCCAAGCTGGAGTGCCATGGCGTGAACTCAGCTCACTGCAACCTCTGCCTCCTGGGTTTAAGCAATTCTCCTGCCTCAGCCTCCTGAGTAGCTAGGATTACAAGCATGCACCACCATGCCCACCTATTTTTTTTTTAAATGAGACAGAGTCTTGCTCTGTCACCAGGCTGGAGTGCAGTAGGGCGATCTCGGCTCACTGCGACCTCTGCCTCCTGGGTTCATATGATTCTCCTGCCTTAGCCTCCCGAGTAGCTGGGACTACAGGCATGCGCCACCATGCCCAGCTCATTTTTGCATTTTTAGTAGAAACAGGGTTTCACCATGTTGGCCAGGATGGTCTCGATGTGTTGACCTCGTGATCTGCCTGCCTCAGCCTCCAAAAGTGCTGGGATTACAGGCATTAGCCACTGCACCCGGCCTAATTTTTGTATTTTTAGTAGAGATGGGGTTTTACCATGTTGGCCAGGCTGGTCTCAAACTCCTGACCTCAGGTGATCCGCCCGCCTCAGCCTCCCAAAGTGCTGGGATTACAGCTGTGAGTCACCACGCCTGGCCAACCCCAACTCTTAAAAAAAAAAAAAAAAAGGCCGGGCGCGGTAGCTCAAGCCTGTAATCCCAGCACTTTGGGAGGCCGAGGCGGGTGGATCACGAGGTCAGGAGATCGAGACCATCCTGGCTAACACGGTGAAACCCCGTCTCTACTAAAAATACAAAAACTAGCCGGGCGTGGTGGCGGGCGCCTGTAGTCCCAGCTACTCGGAGGCTGAGGCGGGAGAATGGCGTGAACCCGGGAGGCGGAGCTTGCAGTGAGCCGAGATCGCGCCACTGCACTCCAGCCTGGGCGACACAGCGAGACTCCGTCTCAAAAAAANGAGGCGGGAGAATGGCGTGAACCCGGGAGGCGGAGCTTGCAGTGAGCCGAGATCGCGCCACTGCACTCCAGCCTGGGCGACACAGCGAGACTCCGTCAAAAAAAAAAAAAAAAAAAAAAGAAGAAAAAAGAAAAAAACCCTGAGAATAATGCCTGACACATAGGGGTTGGTGTTTATTTGGCAAATTAAAAAAAAAAAATCCAACTCTGTAGAGGGATTACCATTTTGTGCTAACCATTTTGTGTGGTTTATGTCATTTACTATGACCAGCGCCCCCATGAGGTGGGTACTATTATTACTGCTGTTTTGCAAAAGGAAAAACAGGCTCAGAGAAGTGACGTCACAAGCTCAAGGTCACAGAGATTGTAGGTGGCAGGGCCAGGATTCGCATCCAGACGGTCCAGCTTCAGTCCCCGCTCCAAGCTACTAAAGAGGCTTGGTGACTGACTAAATCATTTTCCAGCCAAGCAAACAGAAACCACAGCCCAAGGATGGGGCAAAAGTGGGCAAGACATTATCTCTGTTGCAAGTTGCTCAAACCAGCCAAGGCCTGTGAGGCCTCAGGGCCTTTGCACATGCTATTCTCACTACTTGGATGCTCTTCTCCCAGATCTTTCTTTCCTTTTTTTTTTTTTGAAACAGGGTCTTGCTCTGTTGCCCAGGCTGGAGTGCAGTGGCGTGATCTCGGCTCACTGCAACCTCCATTTCTCGGGTTCAAGTGATTCTTCTGCCTCAGCCTCCTCAGTAGCTGGGGCTATAGGCGTGTGCCACCACACCTGGCTAATTTTTTTTTTTTTGAGACGGAGTTTCACTCTGTCACCCAGGCTGGAGTGCAGTGGCATGATCTTGGCTCACTGCAACCTCCGCCTCCCGGCTTCAAATGATTCGGCCCCCCTAGTAGCTGGGATTACAGGCACCTACCACCACACCTGGCTAATTTTTGTATTTTTAGTAGAGACGGGGTTTCACCATTTTGGCCAGGCTGGTCTTGAACTCCTGACCCCCTGAAGTGATCCACCTGCCTTGGCCTCCTAAAGTGCTGGGATTATAGGCATAAGCCACTGTGCCTGGCCCCAGCTAATTTTTGTATTTTTAGTAGAAACAGGGTTTCATCATGTTGGCCAGGTTGATCTCGATCTCCTGACCTCAAATGATCCATCCACCTCGGCCTCCCAAAGTCCTGGGATTACAAGTGTGAGCCACCGCACCCAGCCTCTTCTCCTAGATATTTCTTGTCTCCCAGGGATTTCTACAAACTCACCATCCGGGAGGCTGGGCTCAGTGCCAGGCAGGCGAAATGCGTAGTGGATGTAGGCAGCCAGCTGTGGGCAGTGACCGCGGGCATCCTGGGCTGCCTCCAGGCTCCGGTGGACAAGGCTGACTACATGGGCCATTGCTTCAAAGGCTCCACGGCCCAGGTTCACTGCCGGGCAAAGCAGAGGTCAAGTTCCAGGGCCCAAGGCCTCTCACCTCCCCGCCCACTTTCCAAATATAAAGACATCAGGATTTGAGGGATCATGTGCTCATTAAAGGGTCACAGATTTTTTTTTTTTTTAGATGGATTTTTGCTCTTGTTGCCCTGGCTGGAGTGCAGTGGCATGATCTTGGCTCACTGAAACCTCTGCCTCTCAGGTTCAAGCAGTTCTCCTGCCTCAGCCTCCCGAGTAGCTGGGATTACAGGCACGTGCTACCACGCCCAACTAATTTTGTATTTTTAGTAGAGATGGGGTTTCTCCATGTTGGTCAGGCTGGTCTTGAACTCCTGACCTCAGGTGATCTGCCCGCCTCGGCCTCCCACAGTGCTGGGATGACAGGCGTGAGCCGCCGTGCCCAGCCAAAGGGTCACAGAAGACCTTCTCTGGGTGTAGGGGACTGGGGGTCATTTATCAGATGAGACAAATGGCCTGAGAGGTAAATGGACCTATAGAAGTTCCCTCAGGACCTCAGGACTGAGGAGCCATGTGCTGGATGGGGAAACTGAGGTCTGAGGCCACATCCGCTTACCAATCTGGCCACTGATGATCGGGGGCCTGACGACCAGACGCACGAGCTTGTCCAGCACGTGGTGGGAGAAGGCCACGAGGGGTTCGGGGCTGGCCAGGCGCAGTGCTGCAAGACTGGCCCGCAGCTCCTGCTCCACGTTGCCCTCGCTCAGCACAGCGTCCTTGAGCCGGAATGGGAAGGCCCCCTCCTCCAGGACATGCACCAGGGTGAAGAATTTGTCCAGGTGGGGGTCCTGGGTAGGGACGTGGAGTGAGCAGGGTGGGGCCCCAGGGGACGAAGACCACCCCCACCTGAATCAGCAGCTTCCCTGAAAGCTGGGCCCAGCTGACCAAAGTCACGTCCAAGGCCCGAGGCCAGACCTCCCTGGCCATCGGCAACTGTTACTCAATCCTAGGGCAGGCAAGAGGGGAGCAGGGCAGGACTCTTGGGTTCCCGCCCCACCCCGTACCTGGGGGTGCACAGAGGACACGGCCGTGAGCTCCACACTGAACACGCCCTTGTGACCGTCCACCCAGCGCATGCCCGGCAGCGCCACCTGTGGGAGGGAGGCACCGGGTGGGCACTGGTCAGCCCTCCCCGACTGATCAGGTCACCCAGCGGCCCCAGCCATTGCGACACTGTGGCGTGAGTATAGCCTGGTCTGGGGGTGCAACCAAGCAACCTGACTCCAGCCCTGGTCCCAGTAGACTGAGGGGGTCCACTGGGCAGGCTGGAAAACCCACATGCCAAGGAGGGGGGCAGAGAACGGAGACACAGGGTGAATGAACACTCATTGAGTAGGTCAGGAAACAGGATAGGAGGATTTGAGGCCTCGAGTCATTAATGATGGTGCATTCATGGGGAATGATAAGGTACTGCGGGGGCAGGGGACAGTGATCAGGAAGGCAAGCAGGGTGCTAAAGTGGGAATGGAGCAGAGATGCAACGGGAATCTTTGGGGAGGACAGGTAGGACACAGAGAGGCATTAATAAGGGGATAATGAGCTACACAGGGGCCCTGGAGGCACCAGTAGAGGCCAACAAGCCTCCCAGGATTGAAAGGAAGGAAGGCAGGTGACTCGGGAGTGCTTCTGGGGAGAGTGCATTGGCAGGCAGGCGCTCCGGGGCACATACATCGGGTGTGAGCACGGAATAGCTGGGCGGCGGCTGGTCCACGGACACTGGGAGACAGAAGGGGCCGGTCCTCAGGCGCCCATGCTGCAGCAGTGGGATCCACTGGGGAGAGGCTGAAGGTCAGGTCTGCAGCCAGGCTTGGGGACGAGGAGGGCTCAGGGGGAGGGAGGGAGGAAGGGGACGGCTCACAGTAAAGCCCACGGGTGTCTCCAGGGCAGTGCCCGGCCGGGGCTGGCAGCTGACGTGGTAGAAGGTGAACAGCAGGTGATGGTTCTCTGTCACGCAGGCTGGAAGATGCAGCTTGAACTCCTCGTAGAACTCAGGGGACCTGGGAGAATCAGGCTGGGGGATCTACTGGGGGCTGGGCTCCCCACTGTCTGCCCCATCACCTCTGCCATGCCACACCTGCATTGCTGCTGGGCCTCACTGTCTCTGCTCTCTGCCTCAACTTCCCTCATTAGCACTCTGGGAGCCTCTACCTCTCTTCTTCTTCCTGCCCCCCATCTTCTCATCGATGCTGCCCTATGTGTATATATAAGGGACATCCTCCTATCCCCATGAGTGCCCCCGAGTTCCTCACGTGTCCCCCTACATACTTGTTATGGTAGACCACCGGTGTGAAGGCCTCGCGGGTAAATTCACTGCAGCTGGACTTGCCAAAGATGACCTGGTGGAGTGGATGCATGAGGAACCCATGGGGGATGCCCTCCCCTCCTTCCCTGGGGTGCAGTCACTGACCGGCAGGGCCTGGCTGGGGTCCTCGCCTGTCATGTACTGCACTCGCACGGCAAGGTTGCGCACGGAGCCCTGGCGGCTGCTGAAGTTGAGGCTGTGCGGGTACACGTACAGCAGGTTCCTGTCGGGTGCAGGATGGGGGTGTCAGAGGAACAGGGCCCCTGAAGGTGCACATATGAGGCTGGGGTGATGGGACAAGGCTGGCTGGGAGCACAGACAGTCCGGGAAGAGTGGGTCATGAGGCTGGGGCATTGAGGGCCAGGTGAGAGGTAATACAGGTATCAGGCAGGAGATAGGACAGAGGGCAGAGGGTGGAGGACAAGTGAGTACCCTCAAAGCACGGATTGGGAACAGCGTGGTAGAGGGTGGGAACACAGAAAGATATCGGAGGCACTCATGGACACAGTGACACACAGAAGGCAGAGAAGAACGAAGCACTCGGGGCCAGAGTTCCAAGGTGGCTCAGGTGGCCAGTGGTCAAGCCTAAGCCCCACCCAAGGGCCTGACTGCCCTTCCCCTAGGAGGTCACTAGAATTATGTGGCCTATTTCTCAGGTGCGGAAACTGAGGCCAGAGTCAGAGTCCTACCTCCTTCCCCCAGGGGCAACTCTGTGCAAGCCTTGACCTCTCTCTGGGCCTCAGTTTCCCTGTGTGTATAATGGGCACTTCAGGCCTTCCAGCTGAGCCTTTGTAACGATACTGATGATGATAAATAACAACAATGACAATAACTGCACCAAACACTATTACTACAACAATACAATAATTGCACCTACTGTGTGCCAGGCTCTGTTCTAAGCACTCAACATGAAATCACTCATTTACTTCTGACAAGTAGCTCATGAGGCAGGACTAACATCACCACCATTTTACAGGAGGGGAAACCAAGGTACTTGCACAATCTCCCAGGGAGTAAAATGGCAGTCAGTGGTGATCCGGGTATATGCAGGTCTTGGAGATCAGGCTGTGTGACCTTGGGAGAGTCTCTGCCACCTGCACCTGCCCCCTTGGCTACTAACCAGGCCAATAAAAGCCCTCAATGCTTATAAAATCTTCACTATTGACCAGGCATGGTGGCTCAAGCCTGTAATCCCAGCACTTTGGGAGGCCAAGACGGGCGGATCATGAGGTCAGGAGATCAAGACCATCCTGGCTAACACGGTGAAACCCCGTCTCTACTAAAAAATACAAAAAACTAGCCGGGCGAGGTGGCGGGCGCCTGTAGTCCCAGCTACTCGGGAGGCTGAGGCAGGAGAATGGCATAAACCCGGGAGGTGGAGCTTGCAGTGAGCTGAGATTCGGCCACTGCACTCCAGCCTGGGTGACAGAGCGAGACTCCCTCTCAAACAAAAACAAAAACAAAAACAAAAAACTTCACTATTATTACCATCATCACTGCGATGCCTATTCATAGATGGAGAAACAGGCTCAGCATGGTGAGTCTCAGGAACTCCCAGCGGGGTCTGGGGCCCGTCCTTTCCCAATGCCCCCCACCCACACCTGGCCCTGAGCCCCAGGAAGCGTGATCCCAGCGTGGCCCAGCCGGACATTTGCATGATGCAACTATCGCACCACCGCCAGGCCCTTGTGCAATGCGGGGCACCCGGCTGGCCAGTTAACGATTGACTGGGGATCAGTGGGGGTGTGAGACATAAAAGGCTTCAGTGGCGGTGCTGTGGCTACACACTCAGACCCTCAGTCATGCCAGTGCCTGCTCTGTGCCTGCTGTGGGCCCTGGCAATGGTGATCCAGCCTGCCTCAGCGGCCCCCGTGGGCAGCCCAGAACTGGCAGAGCATGAGGAGCTGACCCTGCTCTTCCACGGGACCCTGCAGCTGGGCCAGGCCCTCAATGGTGTGTACAAGACCACGGAGGGACGGCTGACAAAGGCCAGGAACAGCCTGGGTCTCTATGGCCGCACAATGGAACTCCTGGGGCAGGAGGTCAGCAGGGGCCGGGATGCAGCCCAGGAACTTCGGGCAAGCCTGTTGGAGACTCAGGTGGGCACTGCAGCTGCGACACTATGGGGTGGCCAGGAGTTCAAAGAGGAGTTCATGTCTAGGGTAACCAACCATCCTGGTTTGCCCAGGACTGAGGGGATTCCTGGGATACAAGATTTTCAGCGATAAACTCAGGCAAGTCCTTAGGTACACAAAGATGAGTTGGTCATCCTACTAGTGACCCCCTGTTTATTAAGCAGATGGAGGAGGATATTCTGCAGCTGAAGGCCGAGGCCATAGCCGAGGTGCTGGAGGAGGTGGCCCAGGCACAGAAGGTGCTACAGGACAGCGTGCGGCGGCTAGAAGTCCAGCTGAGGAGCGCCTGGCTGGGCCCTGCCTACCAAGAATTTGAGGTCTTAAAGGTAAGGGGCTCCCCCAGCCCTAGCAGGCTGAGACCCTGATTCCCGGCCAGAACTCGCTTCTGCACCTAAGTCCCAAAGACCTCCCAGATCAGCCTCCCAGCTCTGTGGCCTCTACTCTGCATGTCCCCAGACAAAAACCAAGTCCTTTTGTGTGCCTCAGTTTTCCATTTGCAAATAAGGGCAACACCTGGTGTCTCACAGTAGGGCCAGGTACTCAATGCAGGTGAAATATTCAGCATGGGGCGGGCACACAGTTGGCGCTCAATAAATTCTTTTTTTTTTTTTTTTTTTTTTATCAGAGTCTCACTGTCACCCAGGTTAGAATATGGTGGCATGATCTTGGCTCACTGCAACTTCCACCTCCTGGGTTCAAGTGATTCTCCTGCTTTAGCCTCCAGAGTAGCTGGAATTACAGGTGCGCCAGCTAATTTTTGTATTTTTAGTAGAGATGGCATTTCATCATTTTGGCCAGGCTGGTCTCGAACGCCTGACCTCAAGGGATCTGCCTACCTTGGTTTCCCAAAGTGGTGGGATTACAGGTGTGAGCACCTGGCCAATAAATTCTTACTACTAGAGAAACTAGTAATATTTTGTAAGCACCCAATAAGTACCCAGCACTGTTCTATGCCCTTTAATAATCCATACAATGGCCGGGCTTGGTGGCTCACATCTGTAATCCCAGCCCTTTGGGAGGCTGAGGCGGGTGGATCACTTAAGGTCAGGAGTTGGAGACCAGCCTGGCCAACACGGTGAAACCCCGTCTCTACTAAAAATACGAAAAATTAGCTGGGCCTGGTGGCACGTGACTGTAGTTCCAGCTACTCAAGAGGCTTAGGTAGGAGAATTGCTTGAACCCAGGAGGTGGAGGTTGCAGTGAGCTAAGATCATGTCACTGCATTCCAGCCTGGGTGACAGAGCGAGACTTTGTCTCAAAAAAAAAAAAAAAAAATCCATATGATGTTTATCACCTCCCCATGAAGTGAGTCCTATTTTATCCCCATTGTACAGATGGAGAAACTGAGGCCAAAGAGCATTGCTGACTTGCTGGGTCACACAGATACAATAGGGGGGCCAGGGCAGGGGGTCAGGAGATGGGAGGTGAGGTGGCCGTCAGCTGAGGTTTCCATTCTGACCCCCACAGGCTCACGCTGACAAGCAGAGCCACATCCTGTGGGCCCTCACAGGCCACGTGCAGCGGCAGAGGCGGGAGATGGTGGCACAGCAGCATCGGCTGCGACAGATCCAGGAGAGGTGAGCCTGGCGGGGGTTTGGGAGGCAGGGCAGTTGGATGGGGGGTGCACAGGGCAGCTGAAAAGGGGTCCCCTCACCTGGGATGAGCCACATCTCCCTCCCCAGAATCCACAAAGCGGCGCTCCCAGCCTGAATCTGCCTGGATGGAACTGAGGACCAACCATGCTGCAAGGAACACTTCCACGCCCCATGAGGCCCCTGAACAGGGAGGAGCTGCCTGTTCACTGGGATCAGCCAGGGCGCCGGGCCCCACTTCTGAGCACAGAGCAGAGACAGACGCAGGCAGGGACAAAGGCAGAGGACGTAGCCCCATTGGGGAGGGGTGGAGGAAGGATGTGTACCCTTTCATGCCTACACACCCCCCTTATTAAAGCAGAGTCGTGGCATCTCACCCAGGGTGTCTGTGTGTGTCCTCGGCTTAGGGAGACCCCACCCAGCATGATGTACGAATACCTCGCATTCAAGTGCCCAGCTGGGCCCCAGATGCCGTACCTATAGCTGGTATGGGGGGCATAGACTTCGCGAGCAGGGAACTCCAGGATCTCCTTGGTGGGCCGGCCCCTGGGGTCCGGGTAGGGCTTGATATGAAGCAGCTCGGGGGAGAGGCAGAAGTGGGGATTTTCCGGAGCTGGAGAAATGTCGATCTTGAGCTGGGCTGGGAAGGGAAGAACCGGTTTGCACCCGCCTGGGAGCCTCCCGGCCCAGCCCACCCTGTCTGGGCTGTGGAGTCAGGGCAGGCTCTCCACGATGTTCTCTGAGGACTGGGGGCTGTGTCCCTCAGGTGCCAAGTCCAGAGATTGCCCTCAACTCTGCTGTCTCTCATCCTACAGTTTGTTTTTCTTTTTCTTTTTTTTTTTTTTTTTTTTTTTTTTGAGACGGAGTCTCGCTCTGTAGCCCAGACTGGAGTGCAGTGGCCGGATCTCAGCTCACTGCAAGCTCCGCCTCCCGGGTTCACGCCATTCTCCGGCCTCAGCCTCCCGAGTAGCTGGGACTACAGGCGCCCACCACCTCGCCCGGCTATTTTTTGTATTTCTTAGTAGAGACGGGGTTTCACCGTGTTAGCCAGGATGGTCTCGATCTCCTGACCTCATGATCCGCCCATCTCGGCCTCCCAAAGTGCTGGGATTACAGGCTTGAGCCACCGCGCCCGGCTTGTTTTTCTTTTTAAGTGGAATCGGGCTCTGTCGCCCAGGCTGGAGTGCAGTGGGGCGATCTTGGCTCACTGCAACCTCTGCCTCCCCAGTTCAAGTGATTCTCCTGCCTCAGCCTCCCAGGTAGCTGGGATTACAGGTGTGTGCCACCACACCAGGTGAATTTTTGTATTTTTAGTAGAGACGGAGTTTCACCGTGTTGGCCAGGCTGGTCTCAAACTCCTGACCTCAAGTGATCTGCATACCTCGGCCTCCCAAAGTGCTGGGATTACAGGTATGAGCCGCTGCACCTGGCCCCCAGGCTGGTCTTGAGCTCCTGCACTCAAACGATCTTCCTCCTGCCTCAGTATCCCAAAGCATTGGGGTTACAGGCTTGAGCCACTGCACCCCAGCCTTACCCCTACATTTGATCAACTCTGCCCCCAGGACCCCTGCCTGCCCTGCTGCCATTATCCACCCATTATCCGCCCTATATCCATCTTATTAATTCTGCTTCTAGTCTATGGTCCTCATTAGAAGGCACAGTTAGCCCCCGAGGTCAGGGATTTGTCTATCAAGGTCACGGTTGGGTCTCTGATGCCCCTGGCACAGTAGGTGCTCTCGGTGTAGGTTTGTTGAGTGACTGAGTGAGAGTGATACTTCTTGTGTACGGGGTGTGCCACGCACCAGTCACTGGACGTAGTCGCCGCAGCAGGGACGACGGGCGCCTCATGTCAGCCAGGAACTTGAAGAGGTCCTCGTCACTAAGTCGCTCAGCCTCCTACATGGGACCCGCTCCCGTCAGCCTGGGCCGGGGGGCTAGGGGTCCCCAGGGCTGATGCAGCCAGCGGGGAGAGGGGGAGTCCCTGGTCCCGGGGTAGGACACCTGCTTAAAGAAGTTTGTGACAGTTAGCGTGGCTGGGCGGAAGCCAGAGAAACTGCAGGCGTCGTCCCCACTACTCGCCCGGTCCTGGGGCCCCCGACGGCGGCGGTCTGTCCAAGCTGGCCGGCGCTCTAGAGGAGGGAGTGACAATGACAAAAGGGGGACCAAGATGAAACAAGGAGACTCAGGGGCGGCACAGTTCGGCCAGCAGAGGGCGCACCCCACTCGCTCCGTAGCCCCGCCCCAGGCCTGTCAGCACCACCCTTTAGCCCCGCCCCGATTCCCGCCCCAGGGCTGTTAGCCCCGCCTCCTCACCGCCCTCCGAGTCAGAGTCCCGGTCCAGCTGCCCAGCGCTGCTCACGATGTTGGCCAAGTGCACGGCCGTCCAGGCAAAGGGCATGCGGTAGCGGCCCAGGCGGGTGCAGAACTGCTCAGCCGCCAGGCGCAGCTTCTCTAGCTTCTCTTTGTTCTATGGGGAGACCCCCGTCCCCTGCCAGCTCAGCATCCTAGCCCTGCTGAGTCAGGAATCTGGCCTGCCCCTGGTTCAGCCCCCACACACTTACCTTGGCTGTGTCTACTTCTTTCATCACCATGTAAGGCTCACAGCACTCACTGATGTCCCCTTGCTGAAGCACCTTCTCCAACTGCGGGGCAGATGAATGAATCCAGTGAGGCGCCGCCCGAACGCTCTGTTCCCTCCTACTGACTCCCCAGCCTCCAGGACCCCTCATGGGCCCTCAGACACTCCTATCATATGAAGGCTTTTGCTCCAACACCTCCCATGGCTCCCACTGTCCTTAGGATCAAGGGTTAGTGCTTGACCTGCCTGGTGGCTACTCCCTCCCATTCTTCAGATCCACCCCCAAACTCCAAGCCCACCTTTAGCTGGTGATATTTTCCCTACATTTACTTATTTATTTACATGTATGTATGTATGTATGTATTATACAGAGACAGGGGTCTCGCTATGTTGCCCAGGCTGGTCTCAAACTCCTGGGCTCAAGTGATGCCCCCACCTCTGCCTCCCAAAGTGCTGGGATAACAGGCATGAGCCATCACGTCCCCGGCTTGCCATGCAAATTTTTTTTTTTTTTGAGATAGAGTCTTGCTTTGTCGCCTAGGCTGGAGTGCAGTGGCGTGATGTCCGCTCACTGCAAGCTCCGCCCCCTCCGGGTTCATGGCAGTCTCCTGCCTCAACCTCCTGAGTAACTGGGACTACAGGCGCCCGCCACCACACCTGGCTAGTTTTTTTGTATTTTTAGTAGAAACAGGGTTTCACCATGTTTGCCAGGATGGTCTCGATCTCCTGACCTCGTGATCCGCCCGCCTTGGCCTCCCAAAGTGCTGGGATTACAGGCGTGAGCCACCGTGCCCGGCCTTTTTTTTTTTTTTTTTTTAAAGACAGAGTTTCCCCTGTTGCCCAGGCTGAAGTGTGTGGTGGGATCTCAGCTCACTGCAACCTCTGCCTCCTGAGTTCAAGCGATTCTCCTGCCTCAGCCTCCTAAGTAGCTGGGATTACAGGCATGACCCACCACACCTGGCTTTTTTTTTTTTTTTTTTTGGAAATGGAGTCTCGCTCTATCACCCAGACTGGAATGCAATCGTGCAATCTCGGCTCACTGCAACCTCTGCCTCCCGGGTTCAAGCAATTCTCCTGCCTGAGCCTGAACAGTAGCTGGGATTACAGGCACCTGCTGCTACGCCAGCTAATTTTTATATTTTTAGTAGAGAATGGGTTTCACCATGTTGGCCAGGTTGGTCTCGAACTCCTGGGCTAAAGCGATCCTCCCGTCTCAGCCTCTCAAAGTGCTAGGACTACAGTCATAAGTCACCGTGCCTGGCCTTCCCTACATTTTTCTTTGTTAGTGTAAACAGAGGCCACTCTGGACATGGCTCTGAGCCATGAGGCCTAGACTCCAATCCTGACCACTCAGGGGCTGTGAGACCCTGGGCAGTGGGACCCTAGCTACTCTGTGCCTCAGTTTCCCCAATGGGAACCATAGCACCCCTCCACCTTGGGGCCTGTGGTGAGGACTGAAGGTGGGATCCCTGTGAAGCGTGACCGTAGCAGCACCTGCCTGTGGACACATCATTGCAACCTAATTGAAGATTTTGAGAAAAGCAACTTGTCCTCACTCCCAGAAAGAGAAAATCTCAAATGAGGGTACCAACTAGGTCTTTCATCTGTCCATAAACTTCCCAATAGCATCTCACCTGCCTCCGAGGACCCCAGCCTGTCACATGTGCCCAGGGATGGTTTTTCTTCCCAGGCTGCCCACTTATGGTTCTCAGCTCAACTGTCGCCTCTCCCTGGAAGCCCTCGGTGATTTCTCCCCACCTGAGTTGGGTTAGGGACCTCCTCCCGGCCTGTGTGACCCCGGCAACAGCCCTGATTACCCTTCTTGGTGATGTATCTGTCTCATTCTGTGAAGGCAGGGACTGAACCAGTGACAGGCATTCGGTATTACCACCCCCTTGCCCAGCCCCAGCAGGCACCTTGATGACCAGGAAGATGTCAGGTGAGGGGTAGGTCACGGAGAAGATGGCAGAGCGGGCCAAGGTGGAGATGGCAGGGTGGGTGCCATGAGCCCGAAGCAGCCCCTTTATGGAGTCCGAATTCAGGTCGAAGTAGAAGTTCTCCGAGATCTGGGGACACCAGAGGCAGCTGGGCCACTACCTCTGGGAAGCCCACAGCCCCCCAACAAGGAGGAGGAAGGGGAGGAAAGAGAAAAAAGGGGCTCCTACCTTCTTTTTCTCCCGCACATCATACAGAGCCAAGATCCCAAAGATGGGCTCAATTTCAATCTCAAACCTACAAGTAAATGGGAGGGAGGGGGTTCTCCTTAATACTTCCCGCCATCCACACACCCCACTCCCTCTTGGGGCCCAAGGTGGAGGGCATCTGACTCCCACTGGGCCACATGGAACCGCCACTTAAGGGCTTGCAGAAAAGGTACATCTCATTTTGCAAAAGGGGAAACTGAGGCACTAAAGTTTTTTTTATTTTTTTTTTTGAGACAGAGTCTTGCTCTTTTGCCCAGGCTGGAGTGCAGTGGCGCGATCTTGGCTCACTGCAACCTCTGCCTCCTGGGTTTAAGCAATTCTCCTGCTTCAGCCTCCTGAGTAGCTGGGACTACAGGCACGTGCCACCACGCCTGGCTAATTTTCTGTTTGTTTTTTCTTTTTTGAGATGGAGTATCGCTGTCTCACCCAGGCTGGAGTGCAGTGGTGGGATCTCAGCTCACTGCAAGCTCCGCCTCCCGGGTGCATGCCATTCTCCTGCCTCAGCCTCCCGAGTAGCTGGGACTACAGGTGCCCACCACTGCGCCCGGCTAATTTTTTGTGTTTTTAGTAGAGACGGGGTTTCACTGTGGTCTCGATCTCCTGACCTCGTGATCCGTCCACCTCGGCCTCCCAAAGTGCTGGGATTATAGGCATGAGCCACTGTGCCCGGCCAATTTTTTATGTTTTTAGTAGAGACAGGGTTTCACCATGTTGGCCAGGCTGGTCTCGATCTCCTGACCTCGTGATCCGCCCATCTCGGCCTCCCAAAATGCTGGGATTACAGGCGTGAGCCACCGTGCCCGGCCGACACTGAAACTTTTTTTTCCCCCTTCCTACACCCTTAGTAAGTAACTCACACAGAGTTCCTCCTCCCTGCAACCACAGCCCTTTTTCAGTTGGCATGGGGGCAGTTTTGGGCTCAACAATCCCCACATCTTGAAATTCTCAACTTCTGGGCTTCCTCGTCTCTCCTTTCTGGGGTGTCATCTGCCACCACTGTCACGCTGCATGGAGTTCCCATCTCGCTCACCTGAATGGCCACCATAAGTCCTTCCCTGTCTTACTCTACCTTGCTGGCCTCCGCTCACCATGCACCTCCAAACTGAAACACTGAGTACTCCCCGTTACATCCCTTCCATCCTCTCTATTCAGCCAGTTCCTCTTCCTCACTGAGTCTCCAAGTACACGTCCCTCTGCAAGGGAAGCTGTCCCAGATACCCGCTCCTACCCCTCAAGCTGGGTCAGGAGCCTCCTCCAGGACTCTACACACTTTCAGTGTCACTTATCCTGGCTCTGCGTGGTCATTACATGGTTATGTGTCCTGTATACAGTAGGGACTTCATAAATGTTTTTTTTTGTTTGTTTTTTGAGGCTGGAGTGCAGTGGCACAATCTCAGCTCACCGCAACCTCCGTTCTCCGGGTCAAGTGATTCTCCTGCCTCAGCCTCCTGAGTAGCAGGGATTACAGGTGCCTGCCACCACGTCTGGCTAATTTTTTTTTTTTTAGTAGAGATGGTGTTTTGCCATGTTGGCCAGGCTGGTCTCAAACTTGGCTCTGGTGATCCGCCCACCTCGCTTCCTAAAGTATTACGATTACAGGTGGGAGCCACCGCGCCCGCCCGGCCAGTAAGTGTTTGTTGAATGACTGGATGAGCCCACAGAGCCAGTTCCCAATCCTTGTGTTTAGGGCAGGAGGCCCACCCAGGCCTCAGGCCAGCATGGAGCCTCCCTTTCCTGCCCTGATCCAGGCAGGAACTCGGGGTGGGGAGAGGCAGGGCCAGGCTCAGGTCCAAGTCCACATCCTGTTCAACTCTGTTCCCACGCACTTCTGCTGCTCCCTGGGGGCTGGTGTGGAGGGGGCTGAGAGCCAGGCCCAGGGTCACTAGCACCCGCCCCAAAGCCTCCCAGCCAAACCCTGGATCCCAGCAGCAGGACCGGCAAGCGCCAGACTCCAGCTTCACAAGTTGTATGGTCTTGGCACCATGATGTTACCACTCTGTGCCTCAGTTTCCCCACCTTTGCCCACTTCATGAGGTTGTGGTGAAGATTAGATGGGTTCATATACATGAAAGGCTGAGAACTGATCCTGGCATACAATTGGCACTTAAGAATTGGCGACTTGGGGCCGGGCGCGGTGGCTCACGCCTCTAATCCCAGCACTTTGGGAGGCCGAGGCGGGCAGATCACAAGGTCAGGAGATCGAGACCACGGTGAAACCTCGTCTCTACTAAAAATACAAAAAATTAGCCGGGCGCGGTTGTGGGCGCCTGTAGTCCCAGCTACTCGGGAGGCTGAGGCAGGAGAATGGCGGGAACCCGGGAGGCGGAGCTTGCAGTGAGCTGAGATCCAGCCACTGCACTCCAGCCTGGGCGACAGAGCGAGACTCCGTCTCAAAAAAAAAAAAAGAATTGGCGACTTGGGATAACGAAAAAGGAAGTCTTACTTCCCCCTATCAAAGCCCATAGGTGGCCACATAGGTGACAGGGCCGCACACGGTAATGGCACCACTCATGTAGTGTGTACCCCACCGGAACCCACGTGGTCCTTTCATGCATCTAAGAAGAGGGACACATCGGTACACTCACTTGAGCGACAGACACTTGACCAAGATCCTCTGTCCAAAGTGCTCGCGGGGTGGCTCCGGGCGGCTACAGCGTTCCACGGCTTCGTCCTGCCAGGAGTCGGGGGCAGGAGCTGCGGGGGAGCAGCTGGGACATCCTCCAGGAAGGGTCTGGAGTGCCCAGCTTCAGACCAGCTCTACCCCAGCCTGACTAACCGTCTTCCGGTCCCTGCCTCTGAGCCTTTACACATGCTGTTCCCGTGCCTGGAATGCCCGTCTTCTCCCGCTCCTCCTTGTCTGGCTAATGTCTGCTCACTGTTCATATATACTTCTGCTATATAGAGGTACATAGTAGGTGTCCATGTATAGAAGCTTTTTTTTTTTTTAAATGGAGTCTCACTCTGTCGCCCAGGCTGGAGTGCAGTGGTGTGATCTTGGCTCACTGCAACCTCTGCCTTCCAGGTTCATGTGATTCTCCTGCCTCAGCCTCTGGAGTAGCTGGGATTGCAGCTTAGCCAACCCTTCCTCCAGGAAGTCCTCCCTGATCCCTGAGGCCTGGGCAGGCACCTCTTCAGGTGCCCACAATGTCCTGGTGTAAGGAGCCATGGTGGCTGGGACACTGAGGACCGTGTGAGGGACAATTACCAGCACCTCATCATGGCACTACTCTGTCTGGGTTATAAGCTCCTAGTAGAGAGGTCTCTCCTCCACCAGTGAACTCTGAAGGCAGGGACTGGGTCTCTCTATTCATGGCTATATCCCCAATGCCAACAATACAGTGGGTACCCAAACATGTTAGTCAAATTATTATAGAGGTATACAATAGGTACCTACTAAAAGTTGGTTGGATGAACATAAGCACATACAGAAAGCATCCAATAAATGCTGATTGGCGAAATAGGGATATATACCCAATAAGGCACTCAATAAGTACTGATTGAATAAATATGGGTGTATATAGTAAGCACTCAATAAATGGCTAAATACAAACACAGGAGTATACACTAGGTACCAAATAAATGTTGGTTGGATAAAAATAGGCGTATGTGGTAGGTGTTCAATAAATATTGGTTGATTAAATAGAGAACTATACAGTAGGCATTCATGTATTGAATAAATATAGGGATTATACAGTTGGTACCCAATACATGCTTGTTGGATAAATAATTTTTAAAAATTTATTTTCTGGCCGGGTGCAGTGGCTCATGCCTGTAATCCCAGCACTCTGGGAGGCTGAGGCGGGTGGATCACAAGGTCAGGAGTTTGAGACCAGCCTGGCCAACATGTTGAAACCCCATCTCTACTAAAAATACAAAAATTAGCCAGGCATGGTGGCGCACGCCTGTAGTCCCAGCTACTCAGGAGGCTGAAGCAGAAGAATCGCTTGAATCCAGGAGGTGGAGGTTGCAGTGACCTGAGATCGTGCCACTGCACTCCAGCTTGGGCGACAGAGCGAGACTCATCTCAAAAAAAAAAAATTTATTTTATATATGTTTTTACCTTTCCTATGGTGTTGATGGTTGGATAAATATAGGGGTATATAGTAGGTGTCCACATATAAAAGCTATTGAATAAACTTAGGAGATACAGTAGGTGCCCACTAAATGCTGGTTAGCTAACTATAAAACTATACAGTAGGTGTCCATATACAGAAGCTATCTTTTTTTTTTTTTTTGAGTCTCGCCTCAGCCTCCCAAAGTGCTGGGATTACAGGTATGAGCCACCACGCCCAGCCAGAAGCTACTTTTTTTGTTTTTGTTTTTGCTTTTTTTGAGACAGAGTTTTGCTCTGTTGTCTAGGCTGGAGTGCAGTGATGTTGATCTCAGCTTACTGCAGCCTTGGCCTCCCGGGTTCTGGTGATTCTCATGCCTCAGCCTCCTAAGTAGCTGGGATTACAGGCACCTGCCACCATGCCTGGCTAACTTTTGTATTTTTAGTAGAGACGGGGTTTCGCCATGTTGACTGGTCTTGAACTCCTGGCCTCAAGTGATCTGCCCACCTTGGCCTCCCAAAGTGCTGGGATTACAGGCCTGAGCCACCATGCCTGGCCTAGAAGCTATTGAATAAGCATAGGGTATACAGTAGGCACCCAATACATGCTGGTTGGATATAGCGGTATACAGTAGGTGTCCACATATAGAATCTATTTAATAAACATAGGATATACAGTAGGTGCCCAATAAACGCTGATTAGATTACTATAGGGGTATATAGTAGATGTCCATCTATAGAAGCTATTGAATAAACATGAAGTATACAATAGGCACCCAGTAAATGCTGGTTGGCTGATATCTGGGAAGGGGCACCTACCTCGTCAGGCGCCGGGTAGAGGGTAAGCAGGGCCGGGGGCCGGTGCTGCCGTCGAAGGCTTTCATTGCGCCGGTCCACATCTTCTGGGGCCGCCCGCTCTAGCAGCGAGGGCAGCAATGAGTCAGCTGCCAGGTTCCTCAGGTCGAAGATGCTAGAGGCACCACTGCTTCGAGGGGTGTCTTCCGGGGAGCCTGAGCCGCGCCGGGAGTCATTCTGCCAGTGGACAATGAGCAAGCACTGAGTGCCAGCTGTATACACCCTCACCACACTCTGGTGAGAGTGTCCTCAAACTCATTCTAGAGATGGGGAAATTGAGGGTCAGGGGCTGAGGGTCATCACTCTAAGGATCACGTGGAGGTTTTGCCTACCCTCTTTCCAGAAACTTCTGTCTGGAGAGCCTCCCAATTTTTACCATTGTTGAGGGAGGCTACTCTTTATCCCACATTTGGGGCTTCAGGTGATTCTTATCTGGCCAGTCAGAACACATCCACCCACCCTAGGGGCTGGCTCCAAGGGCCTGGGCTGGGCCAATGAGAGCCTTCCCTGGGACTTTGTTCACTGTTGCCAGAGAAGGAGAGAGTTCCTCCTGACCTTCCTGCACTGGATCAAATCTCAGCTCAGCTCTGTGACACTGAGTCTCTGACCCCCAACTCTAAGGGCCTCAGTTTCCCCATGTACATCTAAACATAATAACAAAATTAGCCGGCATGGTGGCCCATGCCTGTAATCCCAGCTACCCGGGAGGCTGAGGTGGGAGCATCGCTTGAACCCAGGAGGTGGAGGTTGCAGTGAGCTGAGATTGTGCCACTGTACTCCAGCCTGGGTGACAGAGTGAGACTCCATCTCAAAATAATAAATAAACTTACTTAAAATAATAATAATAATGAAAACAACAATAATCTTTGGAATAATTACGGTTGGTATACAGTAAGTGCCCAGTAAATGTTGACTGACAAAATACAGGCTCAAGGCCTCTAAGAACCTTCCTGTGCCTCAGTTTCCTCACCTGGGTGTAATGGCTGCCCTGACTCCTAGGATGAAAGGAGAGGACACATATAAAGCCTTTAGTATACCCTAAGCACTCAATAAATGTTTACAATTATGACCCCTAACTTTTTACTCATGGGGACTGATGCAATTCCTTTTGAGCTCAAGACTGTTCGGGTCATTTCCTGTCACATGTGACCAAAACCTGAGACTGGAGCCTCCACACATACCCCTTCAGTGACCCCAGCCAGGGAATTCCTCACCGAGTCCTCAGGGCCGGACCTCTCATCTCCAGAAGCATCCTGCTCAAAGACCTGGCGGGGGAGGCCCTTCTGTCGCTCTCGCTGTGTCTCCGTGGTGACGGGGCTGTATGCTGCACTCAGGTACTGATACCTAGCAGGAAACGAGGCTGGGCAGGTAGGGAGGGCTGAGGGCCCCCAGGGGCTCCCCAGTGTGTTCCGACACACCTACTCGGCCCCTACGAAGCCACCCTCCTCGTGCTCCACCTGACAAGTTTGCCTGCTCTTGCAGGGACAATGGGCAGATACACAGTAGGACCGGCTGCAGACATCAGCTCAGCCCTTTTGGGTTCCGAACCCCCTGAGCTGTCCCCAAGTCAGACTCACCTTCTGTGGACGATGACCCAGTCCTCGATATACATCTCCACTGCGGCCCTCACCTGAGCATCCAGTTTTCTGTAGCAAAAGAAGATCAGGGTAAACAGAGGCAGGGTCTCTGCGAATCCCTCTGCTAGCCTGTAAGGTTGGCACTGTCCTGCCTATTCCAGACAGGGAGAGACAGAGGCTCAGAGAAAAAGCATGGCTTGTCCAAGGTCACGGCCCAGCCAGAAGCTGAACTCGGGCGGTTGATGTGGATGGCAGAGACAGAGTGGAATCACAGGCTGAGAGGGTGTGGGACTACCCACTCATCCTTGGGGATCCCGGGCTCTGTGGTCCGGCATTCCCGGGGCTGCAGCAGCAGCTCCAAGTCGTCAGCTGGGAATTCGACCAGGTCCCTGAGGGGCCCGGGCTCAGCGTCTGGTGGCCGGCTCAGAAGTACATCCTCAAAGTCCAGGGGCTCGACAACTTCAGTCAGTGGGACCTGGATTGGAGCAAAGTGGCTGTGATCGCACTGCCCAGGAGGCTGAGTGGAGGCGTGAGGCAGGGGTGGGTGCGTGCTGGCTTCAAACTCAAATAGGAGAGCGGTGGGAGCCATGGAGGGTGTTGGAGCTACGGAGGAGCCATGGAGGAGGGTGACCTCAGACTCTCCAGCCCCACCTCAGCTTTCCCTGCCCTGCCCCTCCCTCCAGGGGCTCCAGGAAGGAAATCACACCCCATGCCTGGAAGGGCAGAAACTAACAGTGGAAGGAAAGAAATGTTGACAGAGGCCAGGCAAGACACAATTCCTAAATCCCTCCCACCCCTCTGGGCAACATGGATGGCCCCACCCCTCTTAGGCAAAAGCCACTCCCCTCCCCAACTTCCCTCCTCCATCCCCATCTGGGTGGTCCAGGTGGCTGGAGGTGGGGGACATCAGCGGGGAGCCACTCCCCCTGGACCACCCACAGGGTGACAAGCAGCTGCAGGGAGAGTGGCCACAGGAATTGGTGACAGTACGAGGACCAGGGCAGGGACTCCCTCCCCTCACACTGCTGGGTCTCTCTTGGTTTCCCCATAGGACAGGCCACAGGAGGGAGGGGGTGGGATAGAACCTAGGCCAAGGAAGCCCCTACCTCTGTCTGAGAGAAGGCAGGGGGCTGGAGGTGGACCCCCCAAATACTTACCCCCAGGGAGCTGCTGCAGCGTCTGCTGGAGCTGGGGGAGCCACTGCGTTCCCGGGACACCTGCTTCCGCACCTCTGCGGCCACCGTCCTGCAAAGACAGAGAGGGGGCCATTGGGGACAGGAAAACTCAGGCAGTGGGGCCGACAGATTCCTGCTAGGAGGAAAATGCAACTTGTGGAAAGGAATAAATAGGCCAAGGGCCAAGAGAACCAGGAGTGCTGAGGCTTTAAGAGCCCCCAGCTCCCAGTTCCCCCAACCTCTTCCCCATCAAGCACAGATCAGGAGAGGGGAATGCTGCCACCAGTGGGGTTTAAAGCCATCACGGACTCTCCTTCCCCTCCCAGCTGGGCCTGTGGCCTTCCAGGTCTGCGGGGAGGCCCACGGGTCCCTGGCCTCTGTTCCCTCATCTGGGGGACCTCTGTCCACCCTACTGTTCCCCAACACACCCAGCTCTCCCCCGGGACCCCATCCAGAACATACATCCCTTCCCATCCTTGCTTTGGGGCCTGGATAAGTCATTTCCACCTCTGAGCCTCAGTTTACCCATCTGTAGCTGATGCCCTGACTTCACAGGGCTACTGGGGAGGGCAGAGCCTGGGGCCTGGCCTGAAGTCACAGAGATCTTGAGATGAGGCCATTGTGTCAGAGGTCAACCTGGCCTGGGGGGCCCAGAACTAGGAGGCCTTTTAAGTAACCCCATGCAACCAAGGTGGGCCCTGGGGCCTTCCTGGGCCACCTGGATCTGAGCAGGCCTTCAAAATCAGGGAGGATGGCCGGGTGTGGTGGTTCACACCTGTAATCCCAGCACTTTGAGAGGCTGAGGCAGGCGGATCACCTGAGGTCAGAAGTTCAAGATGGGCCTGGCCAACAAGGGGAAACCCCATCTCTACTAAAAATACAAAAATTAGCTGGACGCCTATAGTCCCAGCTAATACTCAGGAGGCTGAGGCAGGATAATCGCTTGAACCCAGGAGGTGCAGGTTGCAGTGAGCCGAGATTGCGTCACTGTACCCCAACCTGGGCGACAGAGCAAGACTTTGTCTCAAAAAAAAAAAAAAAAAAAAAATCAAGGAGGATGGGGGTAAAGGGGCAAGACTGGCAGTAGAGGGGACTGCAGGAATGTGGAGCAGAACCAATGGGCACAGGGATGGCTCAGGCCTCCAATTCCTCTGGCTGAGCTCAGGAGGGGACGAGAGAGAGCCACGCAGTTAGCTGGGGGTAGAGGGTGCCCGGCAGGGGGCACAGCGGGTACAAAGGACCTGAGACTGGGTTTCATGCTTTGAGTGTGGAGACTCCCGCTCCCTGGGGTCTCTGTGAAGGCAGGAGCTAGGGCTGTGTGTCCCCCAAAGAGGGCCTTGCACATACTAGGCACTCACTCCATTTTTTTTTTTTTTTTTTTTTTTTGAGACGGAGTTTCACTTGTTGCCCAGGCTGGAGTGCAATGGCACAATCTCAGCTCAGTGCAACCTCCGCCTCCCGGGTTCAAGTGATTCTCCTGCCTCGGCCTCCTGAGTAGCTGGGATTACAAGCATGTGCCACCAGCCCGGCTAATTTTTTGTATTTTTAGCAGAGATGGGGTTTAACAATGTTGGCCAGGCTGGTCTCAAACTCCTGACCTCAGGTGATACAACTGCCTCAGCCTCCCAAAGTGCTGTGATTAGCAGCATAAGCCACCGCTGCTGACCTACTTTTTTTTTGAGACAGGGTGGCTCTGTTGCCCAGGCTGGAGTGTACTGGCACGATATCAGCTCACTTCAATCTCCGCCTCCCAGACTCAAGTGATCCTCCTCCCACCTCAGCCTCCCAAGTAGCTGTGATTACAGTGTATACCACCAAGCCTGGTTAATCTTTCTATTTTCAGTAGAGACAGGGTCTTGCCATGTTGCGCAGGCTGGTCTCGAACTCCTGACCTCAAGTGATCCGCCTGCCTAGTACATTTTTTTGATAGAATGAGTGAGTCCCGCTGGGCGCAGTGGCTCGTGTCTGTAATCCCAGCACTTTGGGAGGCCGAGACAGGCAGATCACGAGGTCAGGAGATTGAGACCATCCTAACTAATACAGTGAAACCCCATCTCTACTAAAAATACAAAAAAATGGCCGGGCGCGGTGGCTCAAGTCTGTAATCCCAGCACTTTGGGAGGCCGAGACGGGCGGATCACGAGGTCAGGAGATCGGGACCATCCTGGCGAATATGGTGAAACCCCGTCTCTACTAAAAAAAAAATACAAAAAACTAGCCGGGCAAGGTGGCGGGTGCCTGTAGTCCCAGCTACTCGGGAGGCTGAGGCAGGAGAATGGCGTGAACCCTGGAGGCAGACCTTGCAGTGAGCTGAGATCTGGCCACTGCACTCCAGCTCGGGAGAGAGAGCGAGACTCCGTCTCAAAAAAAAAAAACAAAAAAACAAAAAAATTAGTCGGGCATGGTGGCAGGTGCCTGTAGTCCCAGCTACTTGGGAGGCTGAGGCAGGAGAATGGCGGGAACCCGGGAGGCGGAGTTTGCAGTGAGCAGAGATCACGCTACTGCACTCCAGCCTGGGCGACAGACTGAGATTCCATCTCAAAAAAAAAAAAAAAAAAAAAAAAAGAGTGAGTCCCTTCCAGTCTTCTTCTACAACTTGCCCAAATCTGCTGAGTGAGGGAAAGCCCCAGGTCATCTGGCTGTGTGACTTTGGCCAGGTAGGATACCCTCTCTGGACCTCAGTCCCTCTTAAAATAGAGAAGCTGATTGCCTGGGTTTTCAGGTCTTACTCCCTTCTGCTTCCCAATTCCCTGTGTAATTGTAGATTTTTTTTTTTTTTTTTGAGACGGAGTCTCGCTCTGTTGCCCAGGCTGGAGTGCAGTGGTGCAATCTTGGCTTACTGCAAGCTCCACCTTCCCGGTTCACGCCATTCTCCTGCCTCAGCCTCCTGAGTAGCTGGGATTACAGGCACCCACCACCAAGCCCAGCTAATTTTTTGTATTTTTAGTAGAGACGGGGTTTCACCATGTTAGCCAGGATGGTCTCGATCTCCTGACCTCATGATACGCCCATCTCGGCCTCCCAAATTGCTGGGATTACAGGCGTGAGTCACCACACCTGGCCAGTAAATTTTCATAATAAAAAGTTGTGCTCAGCCAGGCACAGTGGCTCACACCGCTAATCCCAAGTTCTCTGGGAGGCTGAAGCAGAAGGATCACTTGAGGCCAGGAGTTCAAGACCAGCCTGGGCATGCCACTGGGTAAACTGGACCCTGAACAACATTAAAAGTAAATACATGTATCTCTCAGCCACTCATGGACCTAGTGCTCACCAAAGAGCTGGGTTATCAACAAGCCTCCCCAGGTGGGGACAAAGTTGTAGGGAGACCCCATTTCTACAAAAAATTTAAAAATTAGCTACTCAGGAGGCTGAGGCAGGAGGATAACTTGAGTATGGGAGGTAGAGGCTGTAGTGAGCTATGATTGTTGTGCCACTGGACTCCAGCCTGAATGACAGAGCAAGACCCTGTCTCAAAACAAAACAAAATAATTAACCCGGTGCGGTGGCTCACGCCTGTAATCCCAGCTCTTTGGGAGGCCGAGGTGGGTGGATCACTTGAGGTCAGGCATTTGAGACCAGCTTGGCCAACATGGTGAAACCCCATCTCTACTAAAAATACAAAAGTTAGCTGGGTGTGGTGGCACGCACCTGTAATCCCAGCTACTTGGGTGGCTGAGGCATGAGAATCACTCGAATCCAGGAGGTGGAGGTTGCAGTGAGCCAAGATTGCACCACTACATTCCAGCCTGGGCGATGGAGTGAGGCTCTGCCCCAAAAAAGGAAAAAAAAAAAATTGTATGGGTCAAAACCAAAACTTGATCATGACCTTCATACAATGTGGAGGTCTCTAGTTGGAGACCCCGGTCGCCCTCCTCCATCCCCATATTCGATCCATTTTCACTCTTAACGGTCTTGGATTCTTGCTTCTACTGACTGGGGGGTTGAGAAAGGCACTTGTGGGGCATTCAAAGGATGTGAAACATTAGGGCTTTTGTCTTGAAATTCCCAAAGTCGGGCTGCTGCCTCCAGAATCCTGGGCACACAGGGGCTGGGGGATAATTTACAAAAGATGCTGAGACAGGGGACAAAGCTGTACCCTGGTCCCAGCTGTTCTGCAGCTGCTGCTCCAGTGGAGGGAGAGGGGAGGAAGGACGCCTGGGCCTCCAGCTTCATTTTCCCCTTGGCCTTGGAGAGAGGCCCCTGCAGTGGGAAAACGCCAGGCCTGCAACACCACGGCCGCAGAGCCAGCTGACTGCATCACAGGACTCTGAACGAAGCCGCTGAACATGGATGAGTTACCATCAGTCTCTCAGCCTCAGGGCTCTGGCCACTACCCACCTTCTCGAGCTGTTCTGAGTATAAGGCTTTGTAGGCCGGGCGCGGTGGCTCAAGCCTGTAATCCCAGCACTTTGGGAGGCCGAGACGGGCAGATCACGAGGTCAGGAGATCGAGACCATCCTGGCTAACACAGTGAAACCCCGTCTCTACTAAAAAATACAAAAAACTAGCCGGGCGCGGTGGCGGGCGTCTGTAGTCCCAGCTACTCGGGAGGCTGAGGCAGGAGAATGGCGTGAACCCGGGAGGCGGAGCTTGCAGTGAGCTGAGATTGGGCCACTGCACTCCAGCCTGGGCGGCAGAGCGAGACTCCGTCTCAAAAAAAAAAAAAAGGCTTTGTACACAGAAAGTGCTTAATTAGGGCTTGCTGCCACCAGGTTGTCTTCAAAGACAATCCTAGGCAGCTGGGATTTCCGATCCTGTTTTGTTTTTTGTTTTTATTTTTATTTATTTATTTATTTATTTGAGACAGAGTTTTGCTCTTATTGTCCAGGCTGAAGTGCAGTGGCGTGATCTCGGCTCACTGCAACCTCCACCTCCTGGGTTCAAGCGATTCTCCTGCTTCAGCCTCCTGAGTAGCTGGGATTAGGGGCGCGTGCCACCACGTCTGGCTAATTTTTTGTATTTTTAGTAGAGATGGGGTTTCACCATCTTGGCCAGGCTGGTCTCGAACTCCTGACCTCTGGTGATCCACCCGCCTCAGCCTCCCAAACTCCTGGAATTACAGGCGTGAGCCACTGTGTCCAGCCTGTTTTTGGTTTGTGTGTGTGTGTGTGTGTTTTTGAGACAGGTCTTACTGTCACCCAGGCTGGAGTGCAGTGGTGCAATCACGGCTCACTGCAGCCTCAGCCTCCTGTGTTCAAGCAATCCTCCAGCCTCAGCCTCCCGAGTAGCTGGGACAACCGGTGCACACCACCATTCTTGGCTAATTAAATTTTTTTTTTTTTTTTTTTTTTGTAGAAATGGGGGTCTCACTATGTTGCCTAGGCTGGTCTCAAATTCCTGACTTCCCATGATCTTCCTGCCTCAGCCTCCCAAAGTGCTGGGATTACAGGTGTGAGCCACTGTGCCCGGCCTCTGACCCTGTTTTTACACCAAGGTGAGACATAGATGACAACCATGAGAGTCAGGCATGTTGGCTCGCACCTGCAATCCCAGTGCTTTGGGAGGCCAAGGTGAGAGGATCGCTTGAGCTCGGGAGTTTGAGGCTGCAGTGATTGCACCAGTGCACTCCAGCCTGGGCTACAGAGACACTGTCTCTTACAAAAAAAACAAGGCGGGCACCGTGGCTTATGCCTGTAATCCCAGCACTTTGGGAGGCCGAGGTGGGCAGATCATCTGAGGTCAGGAGTTTGAGACCAGCCTGGCCAACATGGTGAAACCCCGTCTCCACTAAAAATACAAACATTAGCCAGGCATGGTGGCACATGCTGGTAATGCCAGCTACTCGAGAGGCTGAGGCAAGAGAATCACTTGAACCCAGGAGGTGGAGGTTGCAGTGAGCCAAGATTGCTCCACTGTACTCCAGCCTAGGCAACAGAATGAGATTCTGTCTCAAAAAAAAAAAAAAAAAAAAAAAAATCCATCTATAAGCCAGGTGTGGTGGCTCATGTCTACATTCCCAGCATTTTGGGAGGCTGAGATGGGAGGATCACACGAGGCCAGGAGTTCAAGACCAGCTTGGGCAACATAGCGAGACCCCATTTCTAATAAACACAAATGTACACACACACACACACACACACACACACAGAGAAAAAACCATCTGTGATTATTAAGCAAGGTTGAAAATATGCCAATCCAACAATTCCACTCCAAGGTGTAGATACTCAGAAGGAAACACATGGCCAAGAATGTTGACATCTCTGACCATGACAGCTCCAAAGTGAAACTCACATGTTCACTGACCAAAGATGGGGAAATAAATGCCCGAGGCAGGGGAGTACTACCCAGCAACGAAAAAGGATGCAGGCAATGGCCCAGCTGAGCCTTTCTGACACGATGCTGAGTGAGCAAAGTTGGGCACGTGGATGCAACATCCCATGATTTAGTTTATATGACAACCTAAAACAGGCGAGATCAGGTAGGGCTGCTGGCATGGGGCAGGGAGCCAAGAAGGTGGAGATGGTCCCCATAGGAAATTGACCAAGTGGCCGTTTCCCTGCCCTTTGCTTTCTAATTATTCTTTGAAATTTCCACTTTTCTTTCTCTCCCTCTCTTTTTATTTTTATTTTTTTCTTTTCTTGAGCTGGAGTCTCTGTCGTCCAGGCTTGAGCGCAGTGGCGCGATCTCAGCTCGCTGCAACCTCCACGTCCCGGATTCAAGCGATTCTCCTGCCTCAGCCTCCCAAGTAGCTGGGATTACAGGCACCCACCACCACGCCCAGCTATTTTGGACATACAGACCAAATTTTGGACATACAGACCAAAATGCAAAGAAACAGACAGCAGGCTGAGCACAATGGCTCATGCCTGTAATCCCAGCATTTGGGAGGCTGAGGCAGGAGGATCACTTGAGCCCAGGAGTTTGAGGCCAGCCTGGGCGAGATAGTGAGATCCCATTTCTACAAAAGGTTAAAAAGTTAGCCAAGTGTTGCAGCATACACCTGTAGTCCCAGTTACTTGGGAGGCTGAGGCAGGAGGATCACTTGAGCCTGGGAGGTTGAGGTTGCAGTGAGCCAAGGTATCACCACTGCCCTCCAGCCTGGGTGACAGCCTGTATTAAAAAAAAAAAAAAAGGCCGGGCATGGTGGCTCAAGCCTGTAATCCCAGCACTTTGGGAGGCCGAGATGGGCGGATCACGAGGTCAGGAGATCGAGACCATCCTGGCTAACACGGTGAAACCCCATCTCTACTGAAAAAATACAAAAATCTAGCCGGGCGTGGTGGCGGCGCCTGTAGTCCCAGCTACTTGGGAGGCTGAGGCAGGAGACTGGCGTGAACCCGGGAGGCAGAGCTTGCAGTGAGCTGAGATCCGGCCACTGCACTCCAGCCTGGGCGACAGAGCGAGCCTCCGTCTCAAAAATAAATAAATAAATAAATAAATAAAATAAAATGCACACCTATGACCCAACAATTCCACCCTCAGAAACTTCTGCACATGCCCCAAGAGACAGTAGAAGAATNCAAAAAAAAAAAAAAAAAAAAAAAAAAAGCCTGGGCGCAGTGGCTCACATCTGTAATCCCAGCACTTTGGGAGTTATGCAGATCACCTGAGGTCAGGAGTTTTTGACCAGCCTGGTCAACATGGTGAAACAACCTCTCTACTAAAAATTCAAAAATTAGCTGGGTGTGGTGGCAGGCACCTGTAATCCTAGCTACTTACGAAGCTGAGACACAAGAATTGCTTGAACCCGGGAGGCAGAGTTTGCAGTGAGCTGAGATTGTGCCATTGCACTCCAGCCTGGGTGACAGAGCAAGACTGTCTCAAAAAAAAAAAAAAGAAAAGAAAAGGAAAAGAAAAATAAAAATAGACAGCCATAATATTTGCATCCTCAGAGATGCCAAAGGTCTAAGACACAATGCCAATTTACAGACAAAGATAATGATAGAACATAAAAATTGCCCAGCCATTATGCCCCAGCCACCAGGTCTCTTCCCTCCTCTGCTGAGAACTCCCCATGGCTTCCACCTCACTTGGGGTCAAAAGTCAAAGTCCCCTGCACAGCCCACAAGACCCTGTACATTCTACTACTACTGTCCCCCTCCAGCTCTCTGTTCCTGCCTCAGGGCCTTTGCACAAACCCTTCCCACTCTTCCCCCACAAACAGGTGTCGATCCCTCCCTCATCTCCTTGAGGTTTTTACTCAAAGGCACCTGCTCATCCAGGCCTTCCTGACCCACCTCCTGCATCTCAAGCAGCCCCCACCCTCCCATCCCCCTTCCCTGTCTTCTTGTCTCCACAGCACTTGTCACTGACAGGTAATCTACTTGATCAGGCTTCTGGTCTCTCTCTGCTACTATATCCCAAGAGGGGGATCTTTTCTCTCCAGGAGACCAGCGCCCAACCCACAGGGCAGCTCTTTCACCTGGGGGCAGACAGGACAGGTCCCCCGGGGAGAGGATACCTTAGTTTCTGAACGCACCCTTGTCGCAAAGACCCGCCCCCGCCAACTGGGGGCGAGGCTTTTCAGCCCCAAAGAGTCTGATATCCCCCTCCCAGGCTGTGACTCTCACAATCCCCAGTGGCCACGGAAATGAATCCCCCAGCGCCTGGGGCCTGTCCCCTCCCTTGTCTGCCCACCAGCTGGTTCTGTCCCCAGCCCCCACTCCCTCCATTCAATCACCCATCCATCCCCAGTGCGGTCCAGCCCGTGCTGGAAGAGCCTGAAGCAGAAGGTGGGGGAGCGCCCACAGCTGTCCCCTTTCCCCCCCCGACAGCTGGGCACCGGACCCTGGAGGGGGAAGGGCACAGGAAACTCCTCAAGGGGTTTCAAACGCCACCAAGGAGCCCATCTCTGTCCCCAAATCTCTGAGCCTGGAGCCCCAAACCAGGCACTGAGGAGGGAACAGAAAGTCCGGCCCACCCCGATCTCCGAGGGCGCGGGGACAGTGAGGGGCCAAGAGAGGCGGACGGGGCGCGCAGGGAGTTCAGGGGGCGCCCGGCATCCGCAACCCCGCGCCACCTCCTCCGCGAAGCCCTCCGGACACACCCCCGAGAGTCACGGAGGCAGAACTGCAGCCGCCATCGCGCTCCCAGCCCCGACGCGACTCCTATCTGGGACCCCCGCCGGGACCCCCGCGGGCCTCCCCGCCTTCTCCCGCTCCCAGCCCCTGCCGGAGGAAGCTGGCGGGACGCGGGCCGAGGCGGAAAGGGGTTTAATTGGGGGCGCCCCGGCGGGGAGGGTCACACCGCCCCGGGGCGGGGCCGGGCCACGTGGGGGAGGTGGGAGGGGGCCCCGCGGCCACGCTACCTGTTGATCTTGTGCGCGAAGGCGCGGCGCTCGGCGGCCGCCATGGTCCCCGCGTCCCGCCGCCGCCGCCGCCCCGCGTCCCGGCCCCGCCGCCGCCGCTGCCGCCTGCCGGTTCTGGGCAGCCGGGGCGGGGCGGGGCCGGCGCGGGGGCGGGGCCCTTCCGGGTGGCCCGGGCCGCTCCGTGCTGCCCCTGCCGGCCGGAGGGGTCGCCTGGCGTCCTGGGGGCTGGGGAAACTGAGGCTGGGGACGGAGAGGAGGCCCCGGGATCCAGGCTGGGTGGGCCCCAGCCTCCCGGGCTCGGGGGACGCTCTTTCTACCCTAGGAGAGGGGCTGGGGAAACTGAGGCTGAGGAGGGAAGTTAGGGAAAGGAGGCGCTGGGACCCAGACTGGGGGTGCCCCAGACTGCCCGGCTGGCGGGGCGCTCTTTCCACCCTGGGGGCTGGGTTGGAGAAACTGAGCCTGAGGCGGGAGGGAGGGAAGGGAGGCGCTGAGACCCAGGCTAGGTGGACCCCAGGCTCCCGGGGTTTAGTGAGGGGAATCTTCCCACCCCAGAAGCAGGGCTGGGGAAACAGGCTAAGGAGGGAGGAAGGGAGGGGAGGCGCTGGGACCCAGGCTGGGTAGGCCCCAGATTTCCGGGGTTTGGGGGGGGCGCTCTTTCTGCCCTCTGACTCCTGGCGGGAAAACAATAACGATGTTCACTTATCTAATAATCATGCCTGTAAGTATAATCGTGGCCGTGCATGATGGCTAACGCCTGTAATCCCAACACTTTGGAAGGCCAAGGCAGGGGGATTTTTTGAGCCCAGGAGTTGGAGACCAGCCTGGGCAACATAATGAGACCCCATGTCCACAAAAAATACAAAAATTAACCAGGCATGGTGGTGTGTGTCTGTAATCCCGGCTACTCAGGAGGCCGAGGGAGGAGGATCGCTTGAGCCTGGGAGGTCAAGGCTGCAGTGAGCTGTGATTGTGCCACTGCAATCCAGCCTGGGTGACAGAGCAAGACCCTGTCTCAAAAAGTGTAATTGCTAAGATGTCATTGAGCCTGGCTCTGCAGTTCACACATGCGGAAGAAATGACTGCTTTCCTCCATTTTGCAGATGAGTAAACTGAGGCACAGAGGTGTTCAAGTGCTTGCTCGGGGTGACTCACAGGGGTCTCTGGCGCCTGCATTGTCCGTGCTCCCAGTCTAGAGCATGGGAGGCAGAGGAACCTGGCTAGGCACTGGGGTGCCAGGAGATGTGCCCCCGGGTCCAGGCGGTGGGACCTGAGTGAGCCAGTTTGGGAGTCTAGACTTGCCGGGGCACCTCCACCAAGAGGAAGAGGTGGGGATGTCTTGGTTAATCTATGGTCTCAAATCTCTCCCCACTGGTCTCTGTCCCAGCACCGCTGCAGCATTTTTAGGGAATTCTCCAGCCCACACGCCCCTCTGGAGGAGCTCACCCCTTTCTCACCTGCATGCCGCTACACCGGCAGGTCCTTCCTCCTGGACAGTCCTTCTTTCCCTGGTCAGCAAATGCCCCAGGGAGAATTTGAGGTTGAATCATACAAGGCTGTGACTCTGCCTCAGGGCCTTTGCATGTGCTGTTCTCATTCCCATCTGTGGGTTGCTGGCATTTTGTTCTCTATTTTTATTTATTTATTTATTTATTTATTTATTTATTTATTTGAGATGGAGTTTCGCTCTTGTTGCCCAGGCTGGAGTGCAATGGTGCCATCTCGACTCACTGCAACCTCTGCCTCCCAGGTTCAAGTGATTCTCCTGCCTCAGCCTCCTGAGTAGCTGGCATTACAGGCACCCACCATCATACCCGGCTAATTTTTTGTATTTTTAGTAGAGATGGGGTTTTACCATGTTGGCCAGGCTGGTCTGGAACTCCTCACCTCAGGTGATCCACCCGCCTTGGCTTCCCAAAGTGCTGGGATTACAGGCATGAGCCACCGCGCCCACCCCGAGTCACCATGCACCCCCGAGACATGGTTTCTTGCCTTGCTGCCCAGTGAATCCATGTCAGACCTTGAACCCACAGGAAGGAGGGCTGGATTGTAGGGGAACCCCCAAAGCCTGCCACTCAGACCCAGGATAGCATCCTGCTAGTCAGGCTGCAGTAGGGTTGCCCACAGCCTGGCATGTCACATGTGCACATAGCCCACGTGCCTGCCTGCAGTGGTCCAGCCACTTTGGCCAGGTGGAGCTCCGCCCATCACTCCCCGCTGTGCCCTACCCAGTGTCCCCGCCTTGCCTCTCAGGCTGCTGGGAGCTAGGCTGGGCAGGAAACATGCAGATAAGCAAAGATTTGCACATTTCTCAGCCTAGTTCCAGTCCAGCCCCCTTTATATCCGGTCTCCCAGCTTCCTTTCTCATCCTCCCGCCAGCTTGTTCCTGCATCAGTGGCCAGGAAGAGCCTGCGAACACCTGCATCACATCAGGTCCTTCCTCTGTTCAGAACCTTCCATGGCTCCCACCTCACTCGGGGTAAAAGCCAAAGTCCTCCCACAACTTGGCTTTGTGGGGGCAGTGCCTCATTGTAATCCCAGCACTTTGGGAGGCCGAGGTGGGTGGATCACTTGAGGTCAGGAGTTCCAGACCAGCCTGGCCAACATGGTGAAACTCCGTCTCTACTAAAAATACAAAAAATAGCCGGGTGTAGTGGTGGGAGCCTGTAATTCCAGCTACTGGGGAGGCTGAGGCATGAGGATCGTTTGAACCCAGGAGGCGGAGGTTGCAGTGAGCTGAGATTGTGCCACTGCACTCCAGCCTGGGTGAAAGAGTGAGACTCTGTCTCAGAACAACAACAACAACAACAAAAACAACCAACAAACAAAACCAAAGTCCTCCCACAACCCACAAGTCCCAGCATGATCAGCCCTGTCACCTCCCTGGCTTGCCTCCTCCTTTTCTTTCCCTCATTCACTCCACTCCAGCCGCACCTGCCTCCTGGATGCTCCTCTAAACACCAGGACACAGCTCCACCCAAGGACCTTTGCATGTCCTGTTCCCTTTCCCATATATGGGTGCTGCCATTAGCCTCCTTTTACAGATAAAGAACACCCAGAGAGGGGATCTGAGGAACACCCGGAGGGGAGACTCGCCCTAACATAGCCTAGTGAATCAGTATCAGATCCAAGATTTGGATCCAGGGAGCCTGACCCCAAAGCAGTTGTCTCTAAAGTCTCACTGGGTCTCCATCGGACCTGGCTATGTGGCCCAGGATAAATTGCTCAACTTCTCTGAGCCCCCGTTTCCTTGTTTGCTCCCTGAGAAGTTCATGATCGGTCACAGCTGGAGACCCAGACATCAGGAGGTAGGTTGAACCCTGGAGCAGCAAACTTCAGGGCCTTGACGGGGCCCATTCGCTGTTGAAGCCCAAGGGGGCTTTGAGCTCAGTGACTCCACGTCCTGCCTTGGTGGAAACGCTGCTTCAGAGATCGCTCCGATCAAAGGCCCTACCCCAGACGCCTCAAGCCCAGTACCCGCCCCAGTGCCTGCCAGACCTGACTGGTGAAGCTATTTCTCTCCAGGGCACCACCAGCCCTGACTCAGCTGGGTGTGGCTGGGGTGCCCCTGACAGCTAATCAAACAGAGGCTGAGCGTGGTGGCGGGGACTTTGGCCTCCTCTGCTCTGCTGCGCGGAGAACACGTTGTGGATGTGAGGCTGGAGCTGGTGGACCAGGGAGGAGGGGCTGTACTGGTCCAGGTCGGGGATGATAGGCCTGGATGGGTGAGGATACAGGGAATGTGAGAAGTCGGTGGGCTGTGGGCAGATGGACTCACTGGTGGATGGACAGTGAGTCCATGTGCACGTTACGGTAAGAGAGGAGCCGAAAACCATCTCCTTCACCCACGCTGCTGCCTAATGCTGCTCCTTCCACCTGGAATGCTGTTCCACCCACTCCTTGTCTGCCTCACCCTTCTTTATCCCTTAAATGTCAGCTTGAGGCCGGGCGCGGTGGCTCACGCCTGCAATCCCAGCACTTTGGGAGGCCGAGGCGGGCGGATCATGAGATCAGGAGATCGAGACCATCCTGGCTAACACGGTGAAATCCCGTCTGTACTAAAACTACAAACAAAATTAGCCAGGCGTGGGTGGTGGGTGCCTGTAGTCCCAGCTACTCGGGAGGCTGAGGCAGGAGAATGGCGTGAACCCGGGAGGCGGAGCTTGCAGTGAGCTGAGATCGTGCCACTGCACTCCAGCCTGGGCGACAGAGCAAGACACCATCTCAAAACAAACAAACAAACAAAATCTCAGCTTGGACATCCCTGCCTTTGCCCACTGCCTCCGCCATGGCGGCCCCAGTCATGTCCCAGTTGCTGAGTTACGTGTTTCTGTGGGGTTCCCAGCACCTGACATTTAGTAGGAGCTCCATAAATATCAACTTTTTGGTTTTGCTCTTTTTTTTTTTTTTTTTTTTGAGACAGGGTCTCTCTCTGTCATCCAGGCTGGAGGGCAGTAGCTCCAACACAGCTCACTGCAGTCTCCTCCTCCCAGGCTCAAGCAGCCCTCCTACCTCAGTTCCCAGAGTAGCTGGGACTATAGGCATGTGCCACCACGGCCAGCTGATTTTTTTGATTTTTCTTTGTAGAGACAGCAGTCTCGCTATGCTGCCCAGGTTGATCTCAAACTCCTGGCCTCAAGCGATGCTGCCAGCTTGGCCTTCCACAGTGCTGGAATTACTGATGCGCCTTCTTCTGTTTTCCTGATCCGCTGCTGAGAGCTTGTCCCAGACCTCGCTACTGGAATCACTGTAGCATCATCATGTGCTTCTGTATCTTTCTATGCTGGGTGCAGCTGCCTCCAGACCTTTGCACAGGCCATCCCCTCTGCCCAGGCTGATGGTTTCCCCCACTCCTTACCTGAACAAACTTTTTTTTTGAGACGGAGTTTTGCTCCTGTTGCCCAGGCTGGAGTATAACGGTGCAATCTCGGCTTACTGCAACCTCCGCCTCCCAGGTTCAAGCAATTCTCCTGCCTCAGCCTCCCAAGTAGCTGGGATTACAGGCATGCGCCATCATGCCCGGCTAATTTTGTACTTTAGTACAGATGGGGTTTCTCCATGTTGGTCAGGCTGGTCTCGAGCTCCTTACCTCAGGTAATCTGCCCACCTCGGCCTCCCAAAGTGCTGGGATTACAGGCGTGAGCCACTGCGCCTGGCCACCTGAACAAACTTCTATTCATTCTTCAGGTCTGATGTCTCTTGGAAGCCTTCCGTGACCATCTCCCTCCCCTGTGGAAGCTGGGTCAAGGGTTCCTCTGGGCTCCCATCCCCTCCAGGCCCTGGGTCTCCCCATCGCAGTCCTGATCACCCTCAGAATAACTGTCTGGTTCTGTGGTGTCTGCTCCTCCCATTCCAATGTCACCTCCGTGAACACAGAGATTTTTCTTTGCCTTTTGTCCTTCTTTCTGCAACAGGGTCTTGCTCTGTTGCCCAGGCTGGAGTGTAGTGATGCAATCATAGCTCACTGCAACCTTGATCTCCTGGGCTCAGGCAATCCTTCTGCCTCAGCCTCCTGAGTTGCTGGGACCACAGGTGAATGCCACCATGCCCAGCTAGTTTTTAAATTGTTTGTAGAGATGGAGTCTCACAATGTTGCCCAGGTTTTTTGTTTTGTTTTTTGTTGTTTTTTTTTTTTTTTTTTGAGACAGGGTCTTGCTCTGTCACCCAGGCTGGAGTGCAATGACATGATCATAGCTTACTGCAGCCTCCAACTCCTGGACTTAAGCGATCCTCCCACCTCAGCCTCCCAAAGTGCTGGGATTGCAGGCGTGAGCCACCACCGTGCCTGGCCTCTCTGCCTTATTCACTGCTGTATTCCCAACATCCGGGACACGGCTGTGCATACTATAGGTGCTCAATAAGAGAATGAGTGAGCCAGAGTAGTACAGGACCTCACTGGCCAGAGGACCTCAGTGCTTCTCTGTCCCCTGGTGTCCAGCGTTGATACCATCAGTGTGGCAGGAGGAACCAGTCCCACATCAGAGAGATAGGTTCTTCGTGGAGCGGGAGTCTGCCTGGGCCTCCCAAACTGAGAGGTGTTGGGAGTGACGGTGAAGAGGGAGGTTGAATGAGGCTGCCCACTGGCCCCTGTGCCTGTGGTGGGAATGGTGGGCCCAGCCAGCCCAGGACACTTGCCCCATCCTGCCCATAGGCAGAGGACCCTGCTGCTCCGTGGAGAATTGAGGAGCGAGAGCATACAAGGGCACACCCATGCAATAGGTATCCATGGAGCATCTACCACCTGCAGGCACCGACTCGCTCCGGGAGGTAGAATCATCATCCCGGCTCACCACCCTACAGGTGCAGGAAACTGAGGCTGAGAGAGGAGCAGCCACCAGCCTCAAATCATACAACACTGGTGTGCCAGGCACGGTGGCTCCCGCCTGTAATCCCAGCACTCTGGGAGGCCGAGGTGGGTGGATCCCTTGAGGTCGGGAGTTCAAAACCAACCTGGCCAACGTGTTGAAACCCCTTCTCTACTAAAAGTACAAAATTAGCCAGGTGTGGTGGTGCACGCCTATAGTCCCAGCTACTCGGGAGGCTGAGGCAGGAGAATCGCTTGAACCTGGGAGGCAGAGGCTGCAGTGAGCTGAGACAGTGCCACTGCCCTCACTTCAGCCTGAGTGACAGAGCGAGATTCCATCTCAAAAAAAAAAAAAAAAAAAAAAAAAAATCACATAATGCTGGAGTCAAAGGACTCAAACCCACATCTGTCATCTTCAGGGAAATCTCTCCTGTGGTTTTTCAGATGCATTTCGGCAACTGGTGAATTACTTGAGTGGATGAATGGGTGTCTTGCAGTCAGTGGTGAGCTCAGAGTAGGAACAGTCATGAACAGGATTTGGAGTCCCGAGAGACGTGGATTCGAGTTCTGGCTTGACCACGTAGCTGGACTGCGTGACCTGGACCTCTCTGGGCCTCAGTTTCCTCATCTGCAAAGTGGGCACAGCAACCCCAGTGCTCCACCAAGAGGGCCGTGATGGAGCCATCGAGGTGGCGTCAGGAGAGCACAAGACCGAGGGAGACGCTGACGTGTTGGATTGTTTTTTTCTGCTGTTTCCAGAGCTGGGGAAGGAAGCCGGAAGCCAAGCCAGGGTGTCCAGGCCTGCCTTTGGGAGTTTAAATTACAAAGACAAAAGCTGGGCCTAGACAGGTCAGAGGGGCAGGACATAGGCTTCCTGTTTTTCTTTGAACAGATGGCCCAGCCACCAGATGCTTGTCTGTCCAGACACGTGTGCATTGTCCAAGGAACTCGCTTCTTTTTAAAATACTTTATTTTTAGAGACGGCATCTCACTATGTTGCCCAGCCTGGTCTCAGGCTCCTGGCCTCAAACGATTCTCCCACCTCAGCTTCCCAAAGCGTTGGGATTACAGGCGTGAGCCGCTACACCTGGCTGAGGCCACTTTTGTGTAAAATATTTGGAAAAATGTATATATCTGTATTTCCTTGATTTTTCCAGACACTCTCTTCAAAGACTACCAAGAAACTGGTGGGACTGGAGGATGAGCAGGAGGAATGCTTTGCGTTTTAACTGACAAATGTATTGCTAGAGCAGTGTAAATGACAGAAATGACAGAAGAGGGAGCCCATAGAGGAGAGATTCAACCCCTCCAGCAGTTTCCCCTATTAACAACTTGCAATCTGCTGAACATGTTACAATTGATGACCCAATCTTGATACATCATTATTCATGTAGTTTACATTCCCATACACAGTTCCTGTTGTACATCCTACTGGTTTTTGGTAAGTGCATATGCCTTTTCTTTTCTTTTTTTTTTTTCTTTTTTTTAAGACGGAGTTTCGCTGTGTCACCAGGCTGGAGTGCAATGGCGTGATCTCAGCTCACCGTAACCTCTGCCTCCCGGGTTCAAACGATTCTCCTGCCTCAGCCTCCCAAGTAGCTGGGATTACAGGCACCTGCCACCACGTCTGGCTAATTTTTGTTTGTTTGTTTTGTTTTTGCGACGGACTCTCGCTTTGTCACCCAGACTGGAGTGCAATGGCAGGACTCGGCTCACTACAACCTCAGCCTCCCAGGTTCAAGCGATTCTCATGCCTCAGCCTCCCTAGTAGCTGGGAATACAGGTGCACACCACCACACCCGGCTAAGTTTTTACATTTTTAGTAGAGACACGGTTTCACCATGTTGGCCAGACTGGTCTCGAACTACTGACCTCAGGTGATCCGCCCACCTCAGCCTCTCAGAGTGCTGGGATTACAGGTGTGAGCCATCGCGCCCAGCCAAATTTTGTAGTTTTAGTAGAGACAGGGTTTTGCCATATTGACCAGGCTAGTCTCAAACTCCTGACCTCAAGTGATCTGCCCGACTTGGCCTCCCAAAGCGCTGAGATTACAGGCATGATCCACTGTTCCCGGCTATTTTTTTTTTTTTTTTTCAAGATAGAGTCTTGCTCTGTCACCCAGGCTGGAGTGTGGTGGCGCCATCTCGGATCACTGCAACCTCTGTGTTCCAGGTTCAAGTTGTTCTCCTGCCTCAGCCTCCTGAGTAGCTGGGACTACAGGCATGTGCCACCACGCCCAGCTAATTTTTGTATTTTTTTGTAGAGACGGGATTTTGCCATGTTGGCCAGGCTGGTCTCAAATTCCTGACCTCAGGTAATCTGCCTGCCTCTGCCTCCCAAAGTGCTGGGATTACAGGCATGAGCCACTGCGCCCGGCCAAGGTGCATATGTCTTGTATGTGGCATTATAGTATCATACAGTATCATATTCACAGTGCACAGTGAATTCATTGTGCTAAAAATCTGCCTATTCATCCCTCCCTTCCCATGGGCCCTGGGCAATCCTGACCTTTTTTTTTTTTTACTTTGAGACAGAGTCTTGCTCTGTCGCCCAGGCTGGAGTGCAGTGGTGTGATCTCGGCTCACCGTAATCTCCGCCTTCTGGTTCAAGCGATTCTCCTGCCTCAGCCTCCTAAGTAGCTGGGATTACAGGCACACACCACCATGCCTGGCTAATTTTTTTTTGTATTTTTATTAGAGATGGGGTTTTGCCATGTTGGTCAGGCTGGTCTCGAACTCCTGACCTCAGATGATCCGCCCTCCTCGGCCTCCCAAAGTGCTGGGATTACAGGCATGAGCCACCATGCCAGGCCCCCCCTTTTTTATTTTTCAGATAAGGTCTCGCTCTGTTGTCCAGGCTGGAGTGCAGAGTGGTACGATCATAAGCTCACTGCAGCCTCCATCTCCTGGGCTCAAGTGATCCTCCCTCCTCAGCCTCCCGAGTAGCTGGGACTACAGGTGTGTGCCACCACACCCAGCTAATTTTTTTTTTTTTTGACGTGGAGTTTTGCTCTTGTTGCCCAGGCTGGAGTGCAGTGGCGCGATCTTGGCTCACTGCAAACTCCACCTTCTGGGTTCAAGCGATTCTCCTTCCTCAGCCTCCCGAGTAGCTGGGATTACAGGTGCCTGCCACCACGCCTGGCTAATTTTGTATTTTTGGTAGAGATGGGGTTTTACCATGTTGGCCAGGCTGGTCTCAAACTCCTGACCTCAAGTGATCCACCTGCCTCGGCCTCCCAAAGTGCTGGGCTTTACAGGCATGAGCCACTACGCCGGGCCGCACCCAGTTAATTTTTAAAATTTGTGATAGAGATAAGGTCTTGCTATGTTACCCAGGCTGGTCTCCAACTCCTGAGGTCAAGTAACCCTCTCACCTTGGCCTCCCAAAGGGCTGGGATTACAGGCATGAGTCACCTTCCCCAGCCCCTCTTCCCCCTTAATAACCTCCATCCAGGTTGGGCGTGATGGTTCACGCCTGCAATCCCAGCACTTTGGGAGGCCAAGGCGGATGCATCACCTGAGATCGCAAGTTCAAGACCAGCCTGACCAACATGGAGAAACCCCGTCTCTAGTGAAAATACAAAATTAGCCGGGCGTGGTGGTGCATGCCTGTAATGCCCACTACTCATGAGGCTAAGGCAGGAGAATCGCTTGAACCCAGGAAGCGGAGCTTACAGTGAGCCAAGATCATGCCACTGCACTCCAGCCTGAGCGACAGAGCAAGACTCTGTCTCAAAATAAATAAATAAATAAAATAACCTTCATCCTTTGGTGGCCCCTTTACTTGCCTTATTTCACTCAATCATCAGGACATCTTGTCTCTGTGAGATGGGGCCTCCAAGGCCCATTCATCACATAAAAAACCTTGGACCCCACAGGACTTGGGCTTTCCAGCTGGCAAGTGACAGAGTTGAGATTTGAACACAGAGCCAGCTTTTGCACCGAGACTCTATTTCCTTCTTCTTATTTATTTATTTTTTTGATATGGAGCCTTGCTCTGTTGGCCAGGCTGGAGTGCAGTGGTACGATCTCAGCTCACTACAACCTCTGCATCCTGGGCTCAGGCCATCCTCCTACCTCAACCTCCCGAGTAGTTGGGACTATAGGCGTGTGCCATCACAGCCAGCTACCTGTTGTGTTTTGGTTTTTTGTTTTGTTTTGTTTTTGAGACAGAGTCTCACTCTGTGGCCAGGCTGGAGTGCAGTGGCACGATCTCAGCTCACTGCAGCTTCCGCCTCCTGGGTTCAAGCGATTCTCCTGCCTTAACCTCCTGAGTAGCTGTGCCTACATGCATGCACCACCGTGCCCAGCTAATTGTTGTATTTTTAGTAGAGACAGGGTTTCACCATGTTGGCCAGGATGACCTCGATCTCTTGACTGTGTGATCTGCCTGTCTCAGCCTCCCAAAGTGTTGAGGATTACAGGCATGAGCCACTGTGCCCGGTCCTGTTCATTTTTTATAGAGACTGGGTTTCACCATGTTGGCCAGGCCAGTCTCGAACTCCTGACCTCCGGTGATCCGCCCACTTCAGCCTCCCAAAGTGCTGCAATTACAGGTGTGAGCCACTGCACCTGGCCTGTATTTCTTCCTTAGCACAACCTTTCAGAGCAGGTGGAAATGATTTTGACAAAGCTCCATCTTTTAGATGGACCACATTTTCTTTCTTTCTTCTTCTTCTTCTTCTTCTTTTTTTTTTTTTTTTTGAGACAGAGTCTTGCCCTGTTGGCCAGGCTGGAGTGCAGTGGCATGATCTTGTCTCACTGCAACCTCCGTCTGCTGGGCTCAAGCAATTTTCCTGCCTCAGCCTCCCAGGTAACTGGGATTACAGGCATGTGCCACCACTCCTGGTTAATTTTTGTATTTTTAGTAGAGACGGGGTTTCACCATGTTGGCCAGGCTGGTCTCCAACTCCTAACCTCAGGTAATCCACCCACCTCGGCCTCCCAAAGTGCTGGGATTATAGGCATGAGCCACCATGCCTGGCCAATGGACCACATTTTCTTAGCCCAGCAGCTCTGCAAAGAAAAGGAGGTGACATCAGGCAGTAGTTAGACGCCTAGACACTTGAGTTCAGATCCTGCACCTCAGCTCACAACACCAGCTTTAATAGACTGTTGCTCACACCTATTGGAATGGCTACAGTGAAAAATACCAACAACACCAAGTGCTGAGGAGGATTCAGGGAAACTGGACCCTCATACGCTGCTGGTGGGGATAAAAAACGGTGCAGCTGCTTTGGAAAATGGTGATTCTTTTTTTTTTTTTTTTTTTTTTGAGACAGAGTCTCGCTCTGTCGCTCAGGCTGGAGTGCAGTGGCGTGACTTCTACTCACTGCAAGCTCCGCTTCCCAGATTCACACCATTCTCCTGCCTCAGCCTCCCGAGTAGCTAGGACTACAGGCGCCCGCCACCGTGCCGGGCTAATTTTTTGTATTTTTAGTAGAGACGGGGTTTCACCATGGTCTTGATCTCCTGACCTCGCGATCCACCCACCTCAGCCTCCCAAAGTGCCGGGATTACAGGCATGAACCGCCATACCTGGCCTGGAAAATGGTGGTTCTTAAAACGCATACCATGCAAATACTCTATGACCCAGCAACCCCACTCTTGGGTAGTGACCTAAGAGAAATGAAAACGGATATTCACATAAAAACCTATATATGGCCAGGAGTGATGGCTCACACCTGTAATCCCAACACTCTGGAAGGCTGCGGTGGGTGGATTGCTTGAGGCCAGGCGTTCGAGACCAGCCTGGTCAACATGGTGAAACCCTGTCTCTACTAAAAATACAAAAATTTGCCGGGCATGGTGGTGGGCGCCTGTAATCCCAGCTACTCAGGAGGCTGAGGCACAAGAATAGCTTGAACCCAAGAGGCAGAGGCTAAGGCACAAGAATAGCTTGAACCCAAGAGGCGGAGGTTGTAGTGATCTGAGATGGTGCCACTGCACTCCAGCCTGGGTGATAGAGCAAGACTCTGTCTCAACAAACAAGCAAAAAAACCTGTACATGTGCTGAGCATGGCTACCTGGGAGGCTGAAGTGGGAGGATCACTTGAGGCTGGGAGTTCAAGGTTACAGTGAGCTGTGATTGCACCACTGTACTCCACCCTGGGGAACATAGCAAGACCTCATCTCTAAAAACGAAACTAATAATTAAAAAGCCTCAGTGTAGTGCTTCACACCTGTAATCCTAGCACTTTGGGAGGCTGAGGGAGGAGGACCACTTGAGCCTGGAGTTGAAGGCTGCAGTGAGCTCTGATTACGCCAACTGCCCTCTGGCCTGGGTGACAGAGGGAGACCCTGTCTCTAAAAAAAAAAAAAAGTAAAATAGAAGAAAAGGCTGTGCATGAATGTTGATAGCAGCTTTATTCATCATCACTCATAGCTTAAAACAATGGAGTTGTCCCTCAGTGGGTGAATGTAAAACAAACCAGGGTCTTCCCTTACAATGGAATATTCTTCAGCAACAAAAATGAGCAAACTATTGAGACAGGCAAGTACTTGGATGCGTCTCAAATGCATTATGCTGCCTGAAAGAGGCCAGACTGAAAAGGCCACAGAGTATATGATTCCCGTTATATTACATTCTGAAAAAGACAGAAGTACAGTGTGAGATAGCGGACAGATGAGGGCCCGCCTGGGGCTGGGGGGAAGGGCTGATGACAGAGGGCCAGCGCCAGGGAGCTTCGGGGGGATGCAGCAGCTCTGCCTGATGGCCCTGGTGGTCCCATGAATCTGGACATGTGTTAAAATTCATAGAACTGTCCACCTCTCCAGAACGAAATTTGACTGTATTTATATAGAGAGAGACATTTGCAGGGGGAATGGGTCTGTGAGATTCTAGGAATGTGGTTATTTATCCTTGTAAATCCCAGTCACCCCTGCTGAGACAATAGCGGTGACCCATTGTGCAACCTGCAGCCAGCCCACTTTGCGAAGTTTTCTTCCTTCCTTCCTTCCTTTTTTTTTTTTTTTTTGAGACGGAGTCTCACTCTGCCGCCCAGGCTGGAGTACAGTGGCTGGATCTCAGCTCACTGCAAGCTCCGCCTGCCGGGTTTACCCCATTCTCCTGCTTCAGCCTCCCCAGTAGCTGGGACTACAGGCGCCCGCCACCTCGCCCGGCTAGTTTTTTGGGGTTTTTTTTTTTTTGTATTTTTAGTAGAGACGGGGTTTCACCATGTTAGCCAGGATGGTCTCGATCTCCTGACCTCGCGATCCGCCCGTCTCGGCCTCCCAAAGTGCTGGGATTACAGGCGTGAGCCACCGCGCCCGGCTTCCTTCCTTTCCTTCTTTCCTTCCTTCCTTCCTTCCTTCCTTCCTTCCTTCCTTCCTTCCTTCCTTCCTTCCTTCCTTTTTCCTTCCTTCCTTCCTTCCTTCCTTCCTTCCTTCCTTCCTTCCTTC
>NC_037687.1:11060260-11153761 GCF_003255815.1 Theropithecus gelada
TTCCTTCCTTCCTTCCTTCCTTCCTTCCTTCCTTCCTTCCTTCCTTCTTTCTTCTTTCTTTCTTTTCCTTCCTTCCTTCCTTCCTTCCGTCCTTCCTTCCTTCCTTCCTTCCTTCCTTCTCTCTCTTTCTTTCTTTTTTTTTTTTTTTTTTTTTTTGAGACGGAGTCTGGCTCTGTCGCCCGGGCTGGAGTGCAGTGGCCGGATCTCAGCTCACTGCAAGCTCCGCCCCCCGGGTTTACGCCATTCTCCTGCCTCAGCCTCCCGAGTAGCTGGGACTACAGGCGCCCGCCGCCTCGCCCGGCTAGTTTTTTGTATTTTTTAGTAGAGACGGGGTTTCACCGTGTTCGCCAGGATGGTCTCGATCTCCTGACCTCGTGATCCGCCCGTCTCGGCCTCCCAAAGTGCTGGGATTACAGGCTTGAGCCACCGCGCCCGGCCCTCTCTCTTTCTTTCTTTCTTTTTTTTTTTTTTTTTGACAGAGTCTCGCTCTGTAGCCCAGGCTGGAGTGCAGTGGCACGATCTTGGCGAGCCATAACCTCCGTCTCTTGGGTTCAAGCGATTCTCCTGCCTCAGCCTCCCTAGTAGCTGGGATTACAGGAGCATGCCACCACTCCCAGCTAATTTTTGTATTTTTAGTAGAGGCGGGTTTTTACAACATTGGCCAGGCTGGTCTCAAACTCCTAACCTCAAGTGATCCACCTGCCTCAGCCTCCCAAGTAGCTGGGACTACAGACGCACACCACCATGACCAGCTAATTTATTTTTATTTTTGTAGAGATGGGGTCTTGCTATGTTGCCCAGGCTGGTCTCGAATTCCTAGGCTCAAGCAATCCTTTTGCCTCAACCTCCCAAGTATTTGGGACCCTAGGCATGCCACCACATTTGACTAATTTTATTATTTTTAATTTTTTTGTAGAGGCCAGAGTCTCGCTATGTTGCCCAGGCTGGTTTCAAACTCCTGGCCTCAAGCAATCCTCCTGCCTCAGCCTCCTACAGTGCTGGGATTACAGGTGTGAGCCACTGCACCCAGCTGGCTATGTGGTTTCTTGTGCGTCACTCTATCCCTAGTGTGCTGTACACAGCCTGGCACACAGTAGGTGCTCAGTAAGTGCTTTCTCAGTGAATGATTGGGATAAGCAGAAAGTATTCCGAGGGAGGCATGGGCAATTTTTTTTTGTTTTTGTTTTTTTGAGGTTTTTTTTTGAGACAGAGTTTTGCTCTCGTTGCCCAGGGTGGAATGCAATGGCACGATCTCGGCTCACTGCAACCTCCGCCTCGTGGGTTCAAGCGATTCCCCTGCGTTCAAGTGATTCTCCTGCCTCAGCCTCCTGAGTAGCTGGGATTACAGGCATGCGCCACCACACTTGGCTACTTTTGTATTTTAGTAGAGACAGGGTTTCTCCCTGTTGATCAGGCTGGTCTCGAACTCCTGATCTCAGGTGATCCGCCCACCTCGGCCTCCCAAAGTGCTGAGATTATAGGCGTGAGCCACCACGCCCGGCTGGGCAACTGTTAATCGCTGAATCTTCCAGTTTCCACATGCCTCCTCCTCTCTCCTCCCCTTCTCTCCCTCACTCTTCCAGATGGTGCATGAAATTTCTAGATTGTGCATGAATGCCCTGCCCAGCCCAGGCTGCACATTCAGAGTTCATTTGAATTCTGAATTCAAATCCACCGAGAGGTGGAGGTCATACTGAGCTAAGATGACACAACTACACTCCAGCCTGGGCGACAGAGCAAGACTCGGTCTCAAAAACAAACAAGCAAAAACCACAAAAAACCTGTACATGAGCTGGGCCAGGCTGAGTGTGGTGGCTCACACCTGTGATGCCAGTGCCTCCAGAGGGTGAGGCGGGAGGACTGGCTTGAGGTCAGGAGTTTGAGATCAGCCTGGACAACTTAGTGAGACCGTGTCTATAAAAAAATAAATAATTAGCCAGGTGGGCCGGGCGCGGTGGCTCAAGCCTGTAATTCCAGCACTTTGGGAGGCCGAGACGGGCGGATCATGAGGTCAGGAGATCGAGACCATCCTGGTTAACACGGTGAAACCCCGTCTCTACTAAAAAATACAAAAAAAACCTAGCCGGGCGAGGTGGCAGGCGCCTGTAGTCCCAGCTACTCGGGAGGCTGAGGCAGGAGAATGGCGTAAACCCGGCAGGCGGAGCTTGCAGTGAGCTGAGATCCGGCCATTGCACTCCAGCCTGGGTGACAGAGCGAGACTCCGCCTCAAAAAAAAAAAAAAAAAAAAAATTAGCCAGGTGTAGTGGCACGTATCTTTGGTCCCTGCTACTTGGGAGGCTGACGAGGGAGGATCGCTTGAGCCCAGGAGTTTGAGGCTGCAGTGAGCTATGGTTGTGCCACTGCACTCCAGCCTGGGTGACAGAGTAAAAGGCAATAGCAACAAAAACAGTGAATGAAATACAGCAAACATGGTTTTAAGTTATCAGCTAAGTTCACAAAAAAGTAACAGAAATCTCCAAGGGACACAGAGGAGGGGAAGTTACTGCTGAGGCTCCAGTTACCTTAAGGGATTTTCTGGGGAACTCCATGCTGAGAAATCAAATGAAAAGTAGTCCCTGAGATGCCTGAAAGAAGTCAGAACGAATCTTCCCCGAAAAAACAGACCCTTAGTCAGGGCCCTCAGGATTCTTGCCTGTTTGATCACAATCAAAATTATAAAACATACAAGAACATAAGCCACCATGAGTGAGAGTCAGCAGAAAAAACAAAGAAACAAACAAACAGTAAAAATAAGTCCCCCAAAGGCATCAGGCATTGGAACTATTGGCGATACATTATTTTCAATATTTTCAATGTTTCTTCTTCTTCTCTATCTTTTTTTCTTAGACAGAGTCTCACTCTGTCGCCCAGGCTGGAGTGGCAGTGGCATGATCTTGGCTCATTGCAACCTCTACCTCCTGGGTTCAAGTGATTCTCATGCCTCAGCCTCCCAAGTAGCTGGGAATACAGGCACATGCCACCACACCTGACAGGGGTTTCGCCATGTTGGCCAGGCTGGTCTTGAACTCCTGACCTCAAATGACCTGCCTGCCTTGGCCTCCCAAAGTGAGACCAGCCTGGGCAACATAGCAAGATCCTGTCTCTATTTTATAAAAAAAGAAAGAAAATGTCATCTAGCCAGGTGTGGTGGTATATGCCTGGGGTCCCAGCTGCATAGGAGTCTGGGATGGGAGGATCACTTGAAGCCAGGAGTTTAAGACCAGCATGGGCAACATAGCAAGACCCCATTTCTTTTCTTTTTTTTTTTTTCCTTTTTTGAGACAGAGTCTTGCTCTGTCACTCAAGCTGGAGTGCAGTGGCATGATCTAGGCTCACTGCAACCTCTGCTTCTCAGGTTCAAGTGATTCTCCTGCCTCAGCCTCCTGCGTAGCTGGGACTCAAGGCACCCGCCACCACACCTGGCTGATTTTTGTATTTTTGGTAGAGATGGGGTTTCACCATGTTGGCCAGGCCCGTCTTGAACTTCTGACCTAAGTTGATCCGCCCACCTCAGCCTCCTAAAGTGCTGGGATTACAAGTGTGAGCCACTGTGCCCAGCCATGAGACCTCATTTCTACAAAACATTTAAAAGTTAGCCAGGTGTGGTAGCATGCACCTGTGGTCCCAGCTAGTCAGGAGGCTGGGGTGAGAGGATTGCTTGACCCTAGGAGATAAAGGCTGCAGTGAGCCGTGTTCACACTGCTGCACTGCAGCCTGGGCAACAGAACAAGACCTTGTCTCCAAAAAAAAAAAAAAAATTTAAAAATCAGCCTGTAGTCCCACCTATTCAGGAGGCTGAGGTGGGAGGATTGCCTAATCCCAGGAGCTCCATGTTGCAGTGAGCTGTGATCAGGCCACTGTACTCCCGCCTGGGTGATAGAACAAGACGCCAACCCCCCAAAATAAAAATAAATTGAAAAAATAAAGAGCAAATTAAAACAAGGTCATTAGGATGGACCCTAATCCAAATAACCACTATCCTTATAAAATGAGGAGGTATGGGCTGGGCATAGTGGCTCATGCCTGTAATCCTAGCACTTTGGGAAGCTGAGGCAGGGGATCATTTGAAGTCAGGAGTTCAAGACCAGCCTGGCCAACGTAGTGAAGCCCTGTCTCTACTAAAAATACAAAAATTAACTGGGTGTGATGGTGCATGCCTATAATCCCAGCTATTCAGGAGGCTGAGGCATGAGAACTGCTTGAACCTGGGAGGTGGAGGTTGCAGTGAGCTGAGATTGTGCCACTGCAGTCCAGCCTGGGGGACAAAGGAAGACTCTGTCTCAAAAAAAAAAAAAAAGAAAAAGAAAAAAAAGATGAGGAGATATGGACACAGAGACAAACATGAAAGAAAGACTATGTGAAGACACAGAAACAAGGCAACTGGCTCTGAGCCAAGGACAGAGACCTCAGAAAGAACCAACCCTGCTGACACCTTATTCTTGGACATCCACCCTCCAGAACTGTGAGAAGCCCTATTGTATAAGCTGCCCTCCTGTGGTGCTTGGTCAAGACAGCCTTAGCAAACTCATACACGTCCCCTCTTCCCAACTGATGCTTCCTGGCATCACCACCTCTCAGACAAAGTACTTGTACTAAATCCTTGTCTCAGTGGTGGCTTCCAGGGAACCCAAACTAAGACAAGGCCACCCCAGGGTGCACACGGTGGCATGGAGAAAGAAGAGAGTCTCCAGGGAGCATTGTCATGCAGAGAAAGGAGAGGAGAGGTCTCGAAGGAAGTAGAGCCAGACCTCAGTTTCAGAAGCCACTGTATTTGCTCCCGGAACCCATGAGACAAAACTTCTGCTGTGGTGGTGGTGGGGAATCCCACAATAGGAAACTTCTCTGTGGTTTTGAGCCACAAAAGAAAGTTGTAGCCCATTGTTTCATGGCCACAAAGGAAATGGTTTCTAGTTGGGTGATGGTTCGCTTTGGTTGCTAGGAGGATCTGACCTCAACCTTCCTGCTGCACCCTGGGCAATGGGCTCCTTCCAGCATCTTCTCTCTCCTGTTTTTCAAGTTTACTCTTTTTCTGTTTGTTTGTTTGTTTGAGATGGAGTCTGGCTCTGTCACCCAGGCTGGGGTGGTGTGGCGCAATCCCGACTCACTGCAACCTCCGCCTCCTGGGTTCAAGTGATTCTTATGCCTCAGCCTCCCGAGTAGCGGGGATTACAGGCATGTGCCACCATGCTCGGTGGATAATTTTTGTATTTTTAGTAGACACGGGGTTTCACATCTTGGCCAGGCTGGTCTCAAACTCCTGACCTCAGGTGATCCATCTACCGTGGCCTCCCAAAGTGCTGGGATTACAAGCGTGAGCCACTGCCCCTGGCCCAAGTTTACTCTTTCTAAAAGTAATTTATTTATTTATTTATTTTTTGCAGTGGTATGATCATAGCTCATTGTAGCCTTGAAATCCTGGGTTCAAGTGATCCTCCTGCCTCAGCCTCCTGAGTAGCTGGGACTACAGGTGTCTATCACCTGACCCAGGAATTAAAATTTTTTCTGTAGAGATAGGGTCTTGCTATGTTGCCCACACTGGTCTTGAACCCCTGGCCTCAAACAATCCTATTGCCTCCAATACATCTGGCCCAGGTTTACTCTTTTTTTTTTGAGACGGAGTGTTGCTCTTGTTGCTCAGGCTGGAGTGCAGTGGCACAATCTCAGCTCACGGCAACCTCCGCCTCCTGGGTTCAAGTGATTCTCGTGCCTCACCTCAGCCTCCCGAGTAGCTGGGATTACAGGTGTGTGCCACCACCCCCAGCTAATTTTTTTGTATTTTTAATAGAGATGAGGTTTCACCATGTTGGCCAGGCTGGTCTTGAACACTTGACCTCAGGTGATCTGCCCTCCTTGGCCTCCCAAAGTGCTGGGATTACAGGCATGAGCCATCACGCCTGACCAACATTCATTCCTTTTAAAGGCTAGATAATATTCCATTGTATGGATAGACCACATTTTGTTTATCTGTTCATCAGTGGATGGCCACCATGAACTATTGTTAGCAGCAGTGCTCTTATGAACATTTGACTTACACATTTTTGCATGGACATATGATTTCATTTCTCTTGGGTACATATACACCTAGGAGTGGAATTGCTGGGTCATATGGTAATTCCACTTTTTTTTTTTTTTTTTGAGACAGAGTCTCGCTCTGTCGTCCAGGCTGGAGTGTAGTGGCGCGATCTCCACTCACTGCAAGCTCCGCCTCCCGGGTTCACGCCATTCTCCTGCCTCAGCCTCCCGTGTAGCTGGGACTACAGGTGCCCGCCACCACGCCCAGCTAATTTTTGTATTTTTTTTAGTACAGACTGGGTTTCACCGTGTTAGCCAGGATGGTCTCGATCTCCTGACCTCGTGATCCCCCCGTCTCGGCCTCCCAAAGTGCTGGGATTACAGGCATGAGCCACCGCACCCGGCCCTATGTGTAACCTCTTGAGAAGCTCTCAGACTGTTTTCCAAAGCTGCTGCCCCAGCTGACATTCCCACCAGCGGTATCTGAGGGTTCTGATTTTTTCGTGTCCTTGTGTGAAAACACTTCTTGAACCAATTATACAGATAAGACTAAAACATAGTGAGGCCCAGCAATGAGCTCAATGTCCCACAGCTACTGAGACACAGAGCTGGGACAGGTGCCCAGGTCTCCAGACTCCAGACATCAGGATTTGCTCATTTCATTGAGGCGTTAAGAAAGACTCTATGGGTCTTTATTGAGCTCCTATTACATACCAAGCACGGAAGACACACAGTGAACAAACCAATGTAGAAAGGACTCAGATTGCTTAAAATAATAATAATAATAATAATAATAGGCCGGTGCCCAGTGTTGTGCACCTGTAATCCCAGCACTTTGGGAGGTCAAGACAGGATGATCACTTGAGCCCAGGAGTTTGAGACTAGCCTGGGCAACACGGTGAAACCCCATGTCTACAAAAAAATCTAAAAATTAGCTGGTCGTGGGCCAGGTGTGGTGGCTCATGCCTGCAATCCCATCACTCTGGGAGGCCGAGGCGGGTGGATCACGAGGTCAGGAGATAGAGACCATCCTGGCTAACATGGTGAAACTCCGTCTCTACTAAAAATACAAAAAAATTAGCCAGGTATGGTGGTGGGCGCCTGTAGTCCCAGCTACTCGGGAGGCTGAGGCCGGAAAATGGCGTGAACCCAGGAGGCACAGCTTGCAGTGAGCCGAAATCACACCCCTGCACTCCAGCCTGGGCGACTGAGCAAGACTCCTTCTCAAAAAAAAAAAAAAAAAAAAATCAGCTGGTCATGGGGGCACATGACTGTTGTCCCAGCTATTCAGGAGGCTAAGGTGGGCAGATTGCTTGAGCCTGGGGAGGTTGAGACTGTAGTGAGCCAAGATCACGCCACTGCATTCCAGCCTCAGCAACAGACTGAGACCCCGCCTTAATAAAAAGAAAAAAAACAAGTTGAAAATTAGAATTCAGGATGGCAGGGACTCCATCTGTCTTTTTTGGCATCACAATTGGCATGCACTAGGTGCTCAATGGATGCTTATTGAATGAAAAGTTGAATGAATTAGTGAATGAGCAGATGTCACCCATCAGAAAGAATCTCTGACCTTGGAGTCAGGAGACCCATCTTCAAATCTGGGCTCCTCTGTTCCAGGTGATGAACCTCATCTGTTTTTTGTTTCTTGAGACAGAATCTTGCTGTATTGCCCAGGCTGGAGTGCAGTGGCGCAATCTTGGCTCACTGCAACATCCGCCTCCCAAGTTGAATCAATTCTCTTGCCTCAGCCTCCTGAGTAGCTGGGATTACAGGCGCGCACCACTATGCCCAGTTAATTTTTGTATTTTTTGTAGAGACGGGGTTTTGCCATGTTGCCCAGGCTGATCTCGAACTCCTGATTTCAGGTGAACCGCCCACCTCAGCCTCCTAAAGTGCTGGGATGACAGGCGTGAGCCACCACACCTGGCCAAGCGTCGTTTGTAAAGTGAGCATAACAATAGCACCTACCTCTAAGCATGCGAGTGAAGATTCTAGATCATTCTAGCACCTGGCATAAAGTAAAGGCTTCAAGAAATTTATACACCAACTCTCCCAGATCTTCTGAAAGAGAAGCACAGAAAGCAGTCTGAACACAGCATGGAAGGAGAATTCCTGTGCTGGGTGGGTTGTTTTCCATGAACCCTGAGGACCTGGCTAAGTTTCAGTTCAGAGTTTTTTTTTTCCTCCCCAAATTCTCTCATTTGCTCTGGTCCAAGTGGAGATCCTGGTTCCCAGTGTTGCCCCCCACCCTCTTCCCGCCAGGCGCAGCAGGGAGTGTCCGCTGAGACAGCAAGAAAACCCACCCAAGAATGCAGAGGTCTCAGCTGAGGACAGCAGTTGTAATTCAGCTTGGGCTATAATTCAGCGGGAGCTCCAGGTCACCCTTTAAAAAAAAAAGGAGTATAATCAATGTACTCATGCCTGTAATTCCAGCTCTTTAGGAGGCTAAAATGGGTGAATGGCTTGAGTCCAGGAGTTCGAGACCAGCCAACATGGTGAAACACCGTCTCTATGAAAAAGAATAATAATAATAGGCTGGGCACAGTGACTCACACCTGTCATCCCAGCACTTTGGGAGGCCGAAGCGGGCAGATCACCTGAAGTCAGGAGTTTGAGACCAGCCTGGCCAACATCGTGAAACCCCGTCTCTACTAAAAATACAAACAATTAACCGGGAGTGGTGGCACATGCCTGTAATCCCAGCTACCCGGAAGGCTGAGGCAGGAGAATTGTTTGAACTCGGGAGGTGGAGGTTGCAGTGAGCTGAGATCATGCTATTGCACTCCAACCTGGACGACAGAGCAAGACTCTCTCTCAAAAATAAAATAAAATAATAATAATAATAATAAAGGCAGATTCTTTTTTTTCTTCTTGGTCTTTTTACCCTATTACAGTAATAATAACTGCATAGTGCATGCTGAGATAAGAGGCAGTGGTTGCTCCAATCACTGCCTCTTCCGATGTCTTGTGGCCTTCTCCCTTCTGTCTGTGTCTAAATGTTCCTCTCCTGTCTCTTTCTCTCTCTCTCCCCCATTTTTTGAGACAGAGTCTCGCGTTGTCGCCCAGGCTGGAGTGCAATGGTGCAATCTCAGCTCACTGAAACCTCTGCCTCTTGGGTTCAAGCACTTCTCCTGCCTCATCCTCCCTAATAGCTGGGAGTACAGGCGTGTACCACCACATCCAGCTTATTTTTGTATTTTAGTAGAGACAGGGTTTCACCATGTTGGCCAGGCTGGTCTCGAACTCCTGATTTCAAGTGATCCACCCGCCTTGGCCTCCCAAAGTGCTGGGATTACAGGCATGAGCCACCGTGCCTGGCTGAATTTTTCAAGAGAAGCCTCAAATCCAAACTTCTCCATTGAAAATATTTTGAAATTTTATTTTATTATTATTTCTTTTAGAGTCTCACTCTGTTGTCCAGGCTGGAGTGCAGTGGTGCCATCATGGCTCACTGCAGCCTTGACCTTCTGGGCTCAAGTGATCCTCCCGCCTCGGCCTCCTGAAGTGCTGGAATTACAGGTGTGAGCCACCACACCTTGCCTTGATTTTTTTTTTTTTTTTTTTTTTGAGATAGGATCTCACTGTGTCACCCAAGCTGGAGTGCAGTGGCATGATCTCAGCTCACTGCATCCTCTGCCTCCCAGGTTCAAGCAATTCTCATGCCTCAGGCTCCAGGGTAGCTGGGACCACAGGCGTGCACCACCACACCTGGCTTATTTTTTGTATTTTTGGTAAAGATAGGGTTTTACCATTTTGCCTAAGCTGGTCTCAAACCCCTTGGCTCAAGTGATCCTCCCACCTTGACCTCTTGGAGTGCTGGGATTACAGGTGTGAGCCATCGCGCCTGGCCTCGTGCCTTGATTTTTTTAAACTCAAAGTCACCAGCAAGCTCTGAACATTTTCTGTCTTCTTAAGGAAGAAAGGGACCAGGGGTGGTGGCCTAGGCAACATAGGGAGACACTCTCTCTACAAATAATACAAAAACAAAAACTAGCCGGGTATGGTCATACATGGCTGTGGTCCCAGCTACTAGGGAGGCTGAGCTCGGAGGATCCCTTGAACCCAGGAGCTGGAGGCTGTAGTGAGCTATGATGGCACCACTGTACTCCAGCCTGGTCAACAGAGTGAGACCTTGTCAAAAAAAAAAAAAAAAAGGAAGAAAGGAAAGTTCTCCTTCACCGGATGTGGACCCTTTTCCCAAATCTTGTGCTGTGTTTCTCAGCCCCCACAGGCAGCTGAAATATGTCATCGCCCACCCACTGCTTCCTGTCTGTGTTAGATTTTTGGGAACTGCCATAACAAATCATCACCAGCTTGCTGGCTTAAAACAACAAGAATTTATTCTTTTTTTTTTTTTTTTTTTTTTTTTTGAGACAGAGTCTCCCTCTGTCTCTCAGGCTGGAGTGCAGTGGCACGATCTCGGGATTATAGGCGCCCACCACCACGCCTGGCTAATTTTTGTATTTTTAGTAAAGATGGGGTTTCACCACGTTGGTCAGGCTGATCTCGAACTCGCGACCCCAGGTGATCCGCCCGCCTTGGTCTCCCAAAGTGCTGGGATTACAGGTGTGAGCCACCGCACCCGGCTCCCCAAAATTTATTCTTTCATTGTTCCAGAGGCCAGAAGTCTGAAAGTAAGGTGTCCACCGAGCTGTGCTGCACCTGAAGGCTCTGGAGAAGACTCCTTCCTTGCCTCTTCCAACTTCTGGTGGCCCCTGGTGGTCGCTGGCTTGTGGCTACGTCACTCCAATTGCTGCCTCTTCCATCATCTTGTGGCCTTCTCCCCTCTGTCTGTGTCCAAATGTTCCTCTCCGGTCTCTCTTTCTCCTCTCTTTCAATTTTTTTTTTTTTTTTGAGACAGAGTCTTACTCTGTCACCCAGTCTGGAGTACAATGGTGCGATCTCAGCTCACTGCAACCTCTGCCTCCCGGGTTCAAGTAATTCTCCTGCCTCAGCCTCCTGAGTAGCTGGGACTACAGGAGTGCGCCACCACACCCAGCTAATTTTTAAAGGAGACAGGGTTTTGCCATGTTAGCCAGGCTGACCTCGAACTCCTGGCCTCAAAATCTACCCGCCTCGGTCTCCCAAAGCACTGGGGTTTACAGGCATGAGCCACCACACCTGGCCTATCTCTCTCTCTTTTTTTTTTTTAACTAACAACCNCCCCGCCACCCCTCTCCTATGTCTTATAAAGACACCAGATATTGACCAGATATTGGATTTAGGACCTGACCTAAATCTAGGCTGACTTCATCTCAAGATGTTTAACCAATGACATCTGCAAAGACCCTGTTTTCCAATAAGGTCTCATCTGAGGCTCCCGGTGGATATGAATTTTGTGGTGACATGACTTAACCCACTATGGTGCCCAAGGTAACCAGAGTTGGACATCAAGTTCTATAGGAACTGCAAGAACATTAGCAGGTTCTGGGCTGAGTTATTTCCCTCTCTTCCCACCAGGAGGCCTTGTAGTCCTGTTCCTTTTACAACATTTATTTCTTTTCTATTGTGGCAAAATATACATAACTTAAAATTTTGTCATTTTAACCATTTTAAGTGTACAGTTCATGTCGGGTGTGGTGGCTCACACCTGTAATTCCAGCACTTTGGGAGGCCGAGGCGGGCGGATCACTTGAGGTGGGGAGTTGGAGACCAGCCCGGGCAACGTGGTGGAACCCCGTCTCTACTAAAACTACAAAAATTAGCCGGGTGTGGTGGCGCACTCCTGTAGTCCCAGCTATTCAGGAGGCTGAGGCAGGAGAGTTGCTTGAACCCAGAAGGGGGAGGTTGCAGTGAGCTAAGATTGTAAGATCACACCACTGCATACCAGCCTTGGCAACAGAGCAAGACTCTGTCTCAAAAATAAATAAATAAGAATGTTAGTTTAAAAAAAAAAAAAGAGAGAGAGAGGCTGGGTGTGGTGGCTCACGCCTGTAAACCCCAGTGCTTTGGGAGACTGAGGCGGGTAGATTTTGAGGCAAGGAGTTCGAAGTCAGCCTGGTTAACATGGCAAAACCCTGTCTCCATTAAAAATACAAAAATTAGCGGGGTGTGGTGGTGCCCTCCTGTAGTCCCAGCTACTTAGGAGGCTGAGGCAGGAGAGTTGCTTGAACCCAGAAGGTGGAGGTTGCAGTGAGCCGAGATTGCGAGATCACGGCCCTGCACTCCAACTTTGGCAAAAGAGCAAGACTCTGTCTCAAAAAAAAAAAAAAAAGAAAAAAAAAAAGAAAAGGGCAGTTCAGCAGCATTAAGCACATTCACATTGCTGTGCAGCCATCACCATCATCCATCTCCAGAACTTTCTCATCTTTCCAAACTGAAACTCTGTCCCCATAAAATACTTGCTCCCCACCCTCCTCTCCATTCCCTGGCACCCACCATTCTATTTTCTGTCTTTATGAATTTGATGACTCTAGGGACCTCAAATGAGTGGAATCATGCAGTATTTGTCTTTTTTTTTTTTTTTTTCTGTCTTGAGACAGAGTTTCGCTCTGTTGCCCAGGCTGGAGTGCAGTGGCGCGATCTCCACTCACTGCAACCTCCGTCTCCCGGGTTCACACGATTCTCCGGCCTCAGCCTCCCAAGTAGCCAGGATTACAGGCGCCTGCCACTATATCCAGCTAATTTTTGTATTTTTAGTAGGGACGGGGTTTCACCATGTTGGCCAGGCCGGTCTCGAACTCCTGACCTCAAGTGATCTGCCAGCCTTGGCCTCCCAAAGAGCAGGGATTACAGGTGTGAGCCACCGTGCCTGGCTCCCATTGTCAATTCTTTTAGTTAAGAATTTGAGCAGGTGTGGTGGCTCATGCCTGTAATCCCAGGATTTTGGGAGGTTGAGGCAGGCAGATCACTTGAGTGCGGGAGTTCAAAACCAGCCCAGGAGTTCAAGACCATTGCTAGAGCCTGTCCCTACCAAAAATGAAAAAAAAAAAAAAAAAAAAAAAAGGCAGGCGTGGCGACGTGTGCCTGTAGTCTCAGCTACTCAGGAGGCTGAGGCAGGAGGATCACTTGAGCCCTGAAGTTTGAAGCTACAATGAACTATGATCGAATCACTGCGCTCCAGCCTGAGCAACACAGTGAGATCCTGTCTCCAAAAAAACAAAAAAGAATTCTGCATTCATTTTCTCAGCTTTTGAGCATCGTTTCCTCTAGTTGGACAATTTTATACTTAATCAGCTGTTAATACGTTCAAAGGGCATTTCAGGTCAGGCACGATGGCTCATGGCTATAATCCCAGCACTTCGGGAGGCCGAGGCGGGTGGATCACCTGAGGTCAGGAGATCGAGACCAGCCTGGTCAACATGGTGAAACCCCGTCTCTACCAGAAATACAAAAATTAGCTGGGTGTGGTGGGGCACGCCTGTAGTCCCAGCTCCTAGGGAGGCCGAGGCAGGAGAATCACTTGAACCCAGAAAGCGGAGGTTGCAGTGAGCTGAGATTGGCGCCACAGCCCTCGGCCTGGGGGACAGAGTGAGACTTCTAAAAAAAAACCCCAAAAAACAAAAACAAAGGGCATTTAAGTTGTTGTTTCCAATCATTCACAAATCAAGCTAGGCCTAAGAGCAGGCGTTAGCAAAACTACATTCTGCCACCCGTTTTTGTAAATAACAAAACCATCTCATATTATAAATAACATTTTATTTTGACAGAGTCACACTTGTTCATTTACATATATTTACATATTGTCCATTTACATATTTTCTATGGCTGCAATAGCAGAGTCCCAACAGAGACGGTATGGTCCGCAAAGCTGAAAATATTTACTCTCTGGCTCTTTCCAGAAAAATCTGCCAATTCTTGGCCTATGTGCATTTGAATAAATCTGTAGTAGGAATTCCTAGAAGGAGAAACATTCCCCACAAGGTTTTAAAAGTCCATTTGCGGTTGTTACAGGTCTGCCTGTAATAAAATCTCCAGAAGTTATTTATGAGCTTTTTTTTTTGAGACAGAGTCTCACTGTGTTGCCCAGGCTGGTGTGTGCGGTGGCAAGACCTCAGCTCACTGCAACCTTCGCCTCCCGGGTTCAAGTGATTGTCTTGCCTCAGCCTCCTGTGTAGCTGGGATTACAGGCGTGCGCCACCATGCCCGGATAATTTTTGCATTTTTAGTAAAGATGGGGTTTCACCATGTTGGCCGAGCTGGTCTCAAAATCCCGACCTCAAGTGATCCGCCCGCCTTGGCCTCCCAAAGTGCTGGGATTACAGGCGTGAGCCACTGCGCCTGGCCAACCTTTTCAATGTGTTTAAGTGAGAGACTTGAGGAATATGGGACGGGAGCAGTCTTGGCCACCCTGGGACCAGCAGCCCAGACAACAGAGGGAATTATAATCCGATCCCCCATGCTAACAAGAGCAGAAGGCCCCCTCGAGGTGTGTCACCTGCACACACTGGTCTGGGGCCACTCGCTGCTTCCTGAACTCTCATCAGGACCCTTCAGTCCTCCTAACCCTTCAAGGTTGATACCTCTGAGACCCACCCTTCTCATCACTGCCTGGGTATATCTTATATACTAAATATTTTTAATATTATTAAGGATCTCGACTGGGTGCGGTGGCTCACACCTGTAATCCCAGCGCTTTGAGAGGCTAAGTCAGGAGGATTGCTTGAGCCCAGAAGTTCGAGACCAATCTGGGAAACACAGCGAGACCCCTGTCTCTACAAAAAATAAAAAAATTAGCCGGGCGTGGTGGCACGTGCCATTGGTCCCAGTTACTCAAAAGGCTTAAGCGGGAGGATGGCTTCAGCCCAGGAGGGCGAGGTCGCAGGGAGCTGAGATCACACTACTGTACTTCCAGCTTGGGAGACAAAGCGAGACCCTGTCTTAAAAAACAAGCAAACAAAAAAACCCATCTCCCGGTGCTCCTTAATTTCACTCCCCTCTTTTCAAGCCAGATGCTAAGATAGCTGAAGGGGTAGAAATTACAGATCTTTATTTATGTAGCAAGAGAGAGGAACTGGGAAAGCAGTGAGTGTTCATGTAGGACAGGAGTCTTTTTTTTTTGAGACAGAGTCTCACTCTGTTGCCCAGGCTGGAGTGCAGTGGTGCCGTCTCGGCTCACTGCAACCTCCACCTCTCCAGCTCAAGCGATTATCCTGTCTCAGCCTCCTGAGTAGCTGGGATTACAGGCCCCCGCCACTACATCCCGGCTAATTTTGTATTTTAGTAGAGACGGAGTTTCCCCATGTTGGCCAAGGCTGGTCTTGAACTCCTGACCTCAGGTGATCCACCCGCCTCGGCCTCCCAAAGTGCTGGGATTACAGGCATGAGCCACCTCGGCCGGCCTGACAGGGGTCTTCTGATCACTCCTCAGTGCCTCCCAACCCACCATACAGAGCACAAAGCTTTAACTATAAGGCAGAATGTGAACATTGGGAAATAAATGCAATTTTTTTAAAAAAACAGCCAAACAAAAAAATTCCTAATGGTGGAAATGCTGTTTGCTTTTTTTTTTCATTTGGTAACTGATGACCATCATGATCCTCTACTGCCACAGTGATGTCAGTCCCTGATGCCGAAACTTAGTGACACTTCTGTGCTCGTCCCCAGTGAGCGCTGAGATGCACGACCTGGAAACTCTTAGAATGAGTGACTGATGCCAAGGGTGTGGACCAACCTCTGCCAAGGACAGGCACCTTTCTTTTGTGTGTCCCAGACTTTTTTGTTGGATGGTGCATTCTGATTTGCCTCCTTCCCCAACGATGGCTACTAAAATACCTGAAACCATAAAATGCCCCTTTGTCAAGGATGGATCCAGGTTTTGTGAGGCAAAAACAGACAAATACACCTCTGCTGCAAAGTTTACGTGAACAAACGAGCAGGTGAGCCTATTGCCGCGCTCCTCTCTGACCTTGAAGGGTGGGCGCAAGCTCAGGTCTCATTCATTTGCTATTTGTTGTTCAATGCTCCCAAACACCCAATTGTTGCCCTTGGCAACAAACACATCAATTTAAGAAGGGGGGAGTTCAGGCCGGGCACGGTGGCTCACACATATAATCCCAGCACTTTGGGAGGCCGAGGGGGTGGGGAGTGGATCACTTGAGGTTAGGGGTTCGAGACCAGCCTGGCCAAAATGGTGAAACCCCATCTCTACTAAAAATACAAAAATTAGCCGGGCGTGGTGGCGCTGTGCCTCTAATCCCAGCTACTGAGGACGCTGAGGCAGGAGAACTGCTTGAGCCTGGGAGGCAGAGGTTGCAGACTGTCTGAAAATTAAAAAAGAAAAAAAAAAAAAAAAAAAGGAGGGGTCGTTGACATAAGTATTCTGTGTGTGATTGTATTCAACACGTTTCATTTTTTGGTTAATTGTGTTTTTTTTGAGACTGAGTCTCGTTCTGTCGCCCAGGCTGGAGTGCAGTGGCGCGATCTCGACTCACTGCAAGCTCCGCCTCCCGGGTTCACGCCATTCTCCTGCCTACAGGCGCCCGCCACTGCGCTAATTTTTTTCTGTATTTTTAGTAGAGACGGGGTTTCACCGTGTTAGCCAGGATGGTCTCGATCTCCTGACCTCGTGATCCGCCCGCCTGGGCCTCCCAAAGTGCTGGGATTACAGCTGGGATTAACCGCGCCCGGCTGGTTAATTGTGCTTTTAAAAAATATCCCTCATCCCTGTAAATATATACACCTACTATGTGCCCACATAATTAAAAATTAAACAATTTTAATCTCCTAAGAATAAAAAAGGAGACCAAGCATGTGGAGAAATAAATGTCTCAACACAGCATAAGGATGGATTGCAATGGCCCTTCTGTTATTTTGACAATGATATTAAAAGTCCTGGCCGGGCGCAGTGGCTCATCCCTGTAATCCCAGCATTTTAGGAGGCCGAGGCAGGAGGATGGCTTGAACCCAGGAGTTAGAGATCAGCCTAGGCAACATAGCGAGACCGCGTCTCTACTTAAAAAAAAAAAAAAAAGCTAGTATCTTGCATTTGTAATTCGTCGGATGCCTGCATAATCTGTCTGTTCGCATCAATTCCGTGGGTGTGTGATGTAGGGATCTGGGGCACGGGAAGTTATTCCTGCTTCATTTCCTGACGCTGACGGGCTGGGCGGCGTCCCTGGGGCCCCAGGGCACATTTGGACGTGTTTGGCAGGGAGAGTCCTGGCCCAGCCCCTGCACGGAGGGCCGCGCTTCCACGGGCCGCCGCCAGGAGACGCGCGAGGCTGCAGATGGCGGCTTTGCAGTGAAGCCGGGAGGGTCGAGGGGCTGGGCGGTCGAGGGGCGGGGCCGCGTGCAGCCGGCCCAGATTCCTTTCCGGCCAGTTCCTTCCAGGAGCTCTCCCCGTCTACAGCGCCCTCTGCTACTCACCCAGCTCTCTTGTATCTGAGCCTCATTTTCCCACCGTCCTTTAAGCCCATTTTCCCATTGCTCATTTGCAGCCAAGTTTTTTGCGTCCCCCTTCTCTGCACCCTCCTTTGCAACCCCATTTTCCTGCCTTCCCTTGAGTCCGCATTTCCCAGCCCTCTTTTGCCCCCTACATTTTCCCATGCTCTCTTGCATGCCCGTTTATCACCCTCTTTTGTGCCCCCATTTCCAGGCCCTCAGCCCCTGGCTCTGAGGCTCCTTATTTCAAATGACTTTTTTTTTTTTTTTTTTTTTGAGACGGAGTCTCCCTCTGTCTCCCAGGCTAGAGTGCAGTGGCGCGATCTCAGCTCACTGCAACCTCCACCTCCCAGGTTCAAGAGATTCTCCTGCCTCAGCCTCCCGAGTAGCTGGGACTACAGGCACCTACCACCACACCCAGCTAATTTTTTTGTATTTTTAATAGCAACAGGGTTTCACCGCATTAGCCAGGATGATCTCCATCTCCTGACCTCGTGATCTGCCCACCTCGGCCTCCCAGAGTGCTGGGCTTACAGGTGTGAGCCACCGCGCCCAGCCTCGACCTCTTAAAGAAAGGTGTGGAAGGACACACTCCTGGCTGTGAACAGCGCCCGTGGTCCAGGAGACACCACTCCTCTGTGAACATCTTGCTTAGTTCTACATGTTCCAAGAAGCAGGCGATTTGACAAACATTCATTAGATTAATTAAAGTGTAAGCTATTTTCTCCCATTTGAGCCATCCCCCTTCCCCCAATCCATGCAGGACCTGGACCCAGACACACCCCAGCCCAGGGCTGGACAGAGAGGGGACCGGGGTGGGGCAATGTGAAGCTGATGTGGTTAGGGTGGGGAGGTATGGGGGCAAAGTGGGCTACAGACTGCAGGATCTGGGCCTGGAGGTCTTCAGTGCCCACATACAGAATGTTTTTGGTCCTGAAATGCTAACTACATCTATCATCATGGAGAAAAGCCCAGTGACCTGCCACTTGGGAGGCTAAGGTGGGAGGATCACTTGAGGCAGGGAGGTCGTGGCTGCAGTGAGCCATGATCACCCCACTGCACTCCAGCCTGGGCAACAGCCTGGAGCAAGATTCTGTCTCAAAAGAAAAAAGAAAAGCCCAGTGACCAAAGGCATACAGCTACAGGACTCTTGGCCTTACAGGTTCCTGCCCTCATGTTCCTCTTGCGGCTTCAAAGCCTGGTCTTGCTTCCTGTGTGGCCTCAGTCAAGTCCCTTGGCCTCTCTGAGCCCTGTATGAAGGATGGGTCAAGTGTGGGCTGGGGCTTGGGGGGCCCCATGACTTGTAGCTAGATTTCTGCATCATGGAGCCTCTGGATCCATTCATTCATTCATTCTCCACGGGTTTCTTAAGTACTGCCTTGCCAGGCTTTGGGGGCACGGCTGTTTTTGTTTTGGTTTTGTTTTACTTTGTTTTGTTTTGAGACAGAGTCTCACTCTGTCGCCCAGGCTGGAGTGGAATGGCACGACCTTGACTCACTGCAACCTCCACCTCCTGGATTCAAGCGATTCTCCTGTCCCCACCTCCCAAGTAGCTGGGATTATAGGCGTGTGCCACCACACCCGGGTAATTTTTGTATTGTTAGTAGGGACGGGTTTTCAACATGGTGGCCATGCTGGTCTCGAACTCCTGACCTCAGGTGATTCGCCGGCCTCTGCCTCCCAATGTGCTGGGATTGTAGGCGTGAGCCACCGCACCGAGCAGGGGGCACAGCTGTTAACAGGACAGCCCAAGTTCCCCCCTCCCCCGCTTGGATCCCCCAGTCTACTAGGAGATGTCAACTGTGCAAGTGGTCAGCTCTGGGCATTATGCCCACAGGGTCCTGGTGGCATCTGGAGGGTACCAGGGTAGCATACCATGCCTGTTCTCTTTCCCTGGTGTGACCTATTTGAAGGATGAGGAGCCAACAGGGGGCAGTTTGGGGCACCTGATTCCCTGAGCCATGGGTCTTGCTCTAGTACCCGATTGTGATGTGATAAAAGGCTGACGACCAGGGCAGGGAGCAGCTGCTGGGCAGCCTTAGACAACCACCAAGCAGCCAGGACAGAGAGGGGCAGAGCAAGTCAGTGTTGGCGCCCCTGCCTCAGACCCCTATCATCTTGGGGAACGGTAGCCCAGAGGTTCAGGAAGATGTTAACTTAAATGTTCAGGGTGCCCCAGTCTGTTCAGCATGGCTGAAATCCACACTCCGTACGCTTCCTTGAAGAAACTGTTATCTTTACTCAATGGCTTCGTGGCTGTAAGTATGTCACAATCCAGGCCCCTGGTTTGTTGCAGCCCTTCCTCCACGGTCAGCTCCCTGAAAGACAGAAATAAGTTGATCCAAATTGGCGTCGAGATCTGTGGTTCCCTAGAGAAGCAGGAGGGATGTAGGGCAGACAGAGGAGGACGAGCAGGGAGCTTTGGGACCTGCCATCAACCCAGAGCTGGTGAAATCCAGCACAGATGAGTGTGATCTGGGGGAGCCCAGGTGGGTGATGGAAGAGCTTGGCTCTGAGTCAAATCCTGCAGCCGACCAAGTTGTTTGGGAAGGCCAGGAGAAAAGGTTATTTTCTGAATCTTTTAAATTTGTCAAGACATATTTTTCCTTACCATACAAGTAACCCGAAATGTACATTGCTAAGGAATTGCCAGGCCGGCCGTGGTGGCTTACACCTGTAATCCCAACACTTTGGGAGGCCGAGGCTGGCGGATCACGAGGTCGGGAGTTCGAGACCAGCCTTGGCCAATATGGGGAAACCCTGTCTCTACTAAAAATTCCAAAAAAAATTAGACGGGTGTGGTAGCACACACCTGTAATCCCAGCTACTCGGGAGGCTGAGGCATGAGAATCACTTGAACCTGGGTGGCAGAGGTTGGCAGTGAGCCGAGATTGCGCCACTGCACTCCAGCCTGGGCAACAGAGCGAGACTCCGTCTTGATTTAAAAAAAAAAAAAAAAAAGAAGTAATTGTCTTCATTGTAGCATAGTCTAAGGAAAAGCTGCCAGGAAAGAGAAGGAAATGAAATATCACCCCTCCCCTTCACTTGTATTGTAACATTTTAAAGAGAATTAAGGCCGGGTGTGGTGACTGAAGCCTGTAATCCCAACACTTTGGGAGGCCGAGATGGGCAGATCCCTTGAGCCAGGAGCTCAAGACCGACTATAGTGAGATCCCCATCTCTATTTAAAAATAAATAAATAAATAAAGTGTTATTGGAACATGGCCATGCTCACTTATATGCAGATTGTGAACAGCTGCTTTTAGGCTACACCAATAGAACCGCGTAGTTTCAACAGACACCCTAAGGCCTGCAGAGTCCACAACATCTGGGTTTTTCAGGGAAAAAAAAAAATTTGCTAATCCCTGTCCTATGACATTATTTATTTTATATTTTATTTTATTTTATTTTATTTTATTTTATTTTGAGTCAGAGTCTTGTTCTGTCACTCAGGCTGGAGTGCAGTGGCACGATCTCAGCTCACTGCAACCTCTGCCTCCCGGATTTAAGCGATTCTTCTGCCTCAGTCTCCTGAGTAGCTGGGATTATAGGCCGCCACCACGCCTCGCTAATTTTGTATTTTTAGTAGAGACAGGGTTTCGCCATGTTGGCCAGGCTGGTCTTGAACTCCTGACCTCAGGTGATCTGCCTGCTTCGGCCTCCCAAAGTGCTGGGATTATAGGCTTGAGCCACTGTGCCTGGCCTATTTTATTTTTTGAGACAAGGTCTTGATCTGTCATTCAGGCTGGAGCCTAGTGGCACAGTCGTAAGTCACTGCAGCCTCGACCTCATGGGCTAAAGTGATCCTCCCACTGCAGACACCTGAGGAGCTGAGACTACAGGCACACACTACCATGCCCAGCTATTTTTTTTTTTTTTGCGGTGGGGAGAGGGTACAGATGAGGTCCTACCAACCTGGTCTTGAACTCCTGGGCTCCCAAAGTGCTGGGATTACAGGCATGAGCCACTGCACTCACCCAGTTCTATTTGTGCACAACTAACAGATTACTTTTCTTCCTTTCTGATTTCTGTTCTAAAGATGTCTGGCATCATCCTCATCGGCCTGGGCATTGGTGGTAAATGTGGAGGGGCCTCCCTGACGAGTGTCCTCGGGCTGTCCTCCGCATATCTCCTTCACGTTGGCAACCTGTGCTTGGTGATGGGATGCGTCACGGTACTGCTTAGCTGTGCCGGGTGGTATGGAGTGACTAAAGAGAGCAGAGGCATGCTCTTATTTGTAAGTTGGATCTGCACACAGACCCCAAAACTGCCTCCCCACACATACAAATCTTTTTTTTTTTTTTGAGACAGAGTCTCACTTTGTCACCCAGGCTGGAGTGCAGTGGCACAATCTCAGCTCACTGCAACCTCTGCCTCCTGGGTTCAAGTGATTCTTCTGCCTCAGTCTCCCAAGTAGATGGGATTACAGGTGCCGGCCACCATGCCCTGCTAATTTTTGTATTTTTAGTAGAGACAGGGTTTCGCCATGTTGGCCAGGCTGGTCTTGAACTCCTGACCTCGTGATCTGCCCGCCTCGGCCTCCCAAAGTGCTGGGATTACAAGTGTGAGCCACTGCGCCTGGTCTTGAATTGTTTCAAACTAGAGAGGCCAGGGTGGCCTGGGGTGGAGGGTCGGGGAAACAGAGACAGCCCCTCCCCTGCAGGGTACAAGGTCAGGAGGAGGCTGAGCAGGCTCCCAGGCCCTCTCTCCCACTGTGTGTCTTTTAGTGCATCCTGTCAATGGTTATTGTCCTCATCGTGGAAGTCACAGCTGCCACAGTGGTCCTTCTTTTCTTTCCAATTGTAAGTACAGCCCTGCTCCACCCACGTAGCATTAGAAAGATAAAGAACCAAAGCCGGGCGTGGTGGCTCACGTCTGTAATCCCAGCACTTTGGGAGGCTGAGTCGGGTGGATCACCTGAGGTCATGAGTTCGAGACCATCCTGGCCAACATGGTGAAACCCTGTATCTACTAAAAATACAAAAAATTAGCCAGGCGTGGTGGTGGGCGCCTGTAGTCCCAGCTACTTGGGAGGCTGAGGCGGGAGAATGGCGTGAACCTGAGAGGCGGAGCTTGCAGTGAGCCAAGATTGTGCCACTGCTCCAGCCCGAGCGAAAGAGCGAGACTCCGTCTCAAAAAAAAAAAAAAAAAAAAAGATATAGAACCAATAGAAGTCCGCCCTCCCCGCCAGGCACCCACGATCAGTTGTGGAGGGGCCTATCACACGTGCCACTTTCAATGGAGTGAGAAGCTGAAATCCTCAGCCTGCCCCTCCAAGGCCTCACAAAACCTGCCGAGTTCATTTAGTTCATCTCTCTTGGGTTTGGTGGCAGGAGAAGGGGAGATGATCAGAAGTGTTTGCATATTGATTGGGGTTTTGAAATGTATTCAAAATAGAGGGACAATTTAGCAAAATTCATCCAAATGACAAAAGCTTCAGCACTTTGACCTGGCAGTCCCATCTCTGGGAATTATTCAAGGACTCACTTGCTGGTATGCAGAATCACATTCATGCCAGGGCATGTGAAAGATTGCAAGGAGGGCCAGGTGCGGTGGCTCACTCCTGTAATCCCAGCACTCTGGGAGACTGAGGCAGGTGGATCACAAGGTCAGGAGATCAAGACCAGCCTGGCCAACATGGCGAAACCCCGTCTGTACTAAAAATGCGAAAAAACTAGCCAGGCGTGGTGGCACATGCCTGTAATCCCAGCTACTCAGGAGGCTGAGACAGGAGAATCACTTGAACCCAGGAGCCAGAGGTTGCAGTGAGCTGAGATTGTGCCATTGCCCTCCAGCCTGGACAACAAGAGTGAAACTCTGTCTAAAAAAAAAAAAAAAAAAAAAAAAAAACCAGAAAGAAAGAAAAAGAAAAAGAAAGAAAGAAAAAAGAAAGATCACAAAGAACCTAGTGAGTATGAATAAGGGTTTAGGTGAGTTAAAATACATCCACACAGTGGAATCCTGTACATCAGGTACAGAGAAGGAGGCGGCTCTCTGGGCACCAGATGGAACGCTCTCCAGGATAGAGTGCCGTCCTCATTGGCATCCTCCCCAGAGGCTGACCCTGAAACAAGAATTCAAAGGCATGTGGTTTGTTTGGGAGGTGATCCCAGAAAACACCTGCAGGGGACATAGCAAATGAGGCAGGTAAGGGAAGACAGCCCACAAAAGGGGATGCTGGGCACAGCACAGAACATGCACCTAAGTTATTCCACTCAAGTGGAGAGGGAGTTGGGATATTGATCCACCAACTCCCACTAGCCATTGATGGAGGTCTGCTCCCAGGGGGCACGTGGGCTCAGAGGCCAGAGAATCCTCACTTGCTGGCACTAGGGAGCCAGGCCAGTGGGCACAGAACTGACAAGGGCCACAGAGTTATGGGCAGCCCACCAAGAGCCCCTGCTACTCCTGTCGAGAACAGCCAGATGCAGAAAAATGAGTGCAGCATAAACCAAGGAGGAAGAATAGTGAACATATACTTTGCTTTGACACACATAGAAGAACATCTCTTTGGGGACACAGGAAACAGTTAACAGTCATTGGCATGGAGTGGGAGGAAATTTTTGGCTGGGAGGAAGGGGTGGGAGAGAGACTTTTCATGGTCTACCCTTCTGTGCATTGTCAATTTCAAACCACGTGCCTCTATCATCACTTTGCAAAAGGATTTTTTAAACCTTTGTTTAAAAAACAGAAAATTAAATGTGCCCCTTTTGTGCAGAGAGAGATTCCGTGGAGATGATATTCAATTCTTTAATGGAGTTACAGCCACATCGTGGGTGCAGCAGGGTGTGGGCGATTCCAAAGAGCAGATGATTCAAATTCGTGTGTGACGGGTAGAGAGAGATACGCTTGGCTCCAGACCCACGCGTCTCCCTGTTTCCCTCTCTTGGGCGGGAGAGGGGGCACAGTAGCCTCCATGTGTCTACCTCTAGCACAGACCCATGAGCTGAGGGTAGGAAAAATGAAGGCAGCACGAGGGAAGCCCCCACCTCCCACTCTATCCTCAAGAACCTCTGCCAATGAACGGGCCACTCTTGCTAGTTGGGGTACTGACCGCTTCCTGTCCCATCTGTGAGGTTCGAGATGTGGTCTTGGAGCACACCTTCGTGACCCTGAGGAAGAATTACAGAGGTTACAATGAGCCAGACGACTATTCTACACAGTGGAACTTGGTCATGGAGAAGGTGAGGCTCACTTAAAAAAAAAAAAATTGTGGTAAAAGGTACACACATGGGTGGGCGAAGTGGCTCATGCCTGTAATCCCAGCACTTTGGGAGGTTGAGGTGGGAGGATCACTTGAGGCCAGGAGTTCGAGACCAGCCTGACCAACATGGGGAAACCTCGTCTCTACTAAAAATACAAAAATTACCTCCGTGTGGTGGTGGGCATCTGTAGTCCCAGCTACTCAGCAGGCTGAGGCAGGAGAATCGCTTGAACCTGGGAGGCGGAGGTTGCAGTGAGTTGAGATTGCACCACTGCATTCCAGCCTGGGCGACAGAGGGAGTCTCTTTAAAAAAAAAAAAGAAATAGCCAGTCAGAGTGGTGCATGCCTGTGGTCCCAGCTACTCAGGAGGCTGAGGTGGGAGGATCGCTTGAGTCCAGGAAGTCAAGGCTGCAGCGAACTATGATGGCGCCACTACACTCCAGCCTGGGTGACAGAGCAAGACCCTGTTTCAAAAAAGAAAAAAGATTTTAAAAAAGATACACAAATGAAATGTATCATTTAACAATTTTTGTTTTTTGAGTTGGAGTCTCATTCTGTCACCTAGGCTGGAGCGCAGTGGTGCAATCTCAGCTTTCTGCAACCTCCACCTCCCGGGTTCAAGCAGTTCTCCTGTCTTAGCTTCTCAAGGAGCTGGGATTAGAGGCACCCACCACCATGCCTGGCTAATTTTTGTTTTTTTAGTAGAAACGGGGTTTCACCATATTGGTCAGGCTGGTCTTGAACTCCTGGCCTCAGGTGATCCACCCGCTTCGGCATCCCAGAGTTCTGGGATTACAGGCATGAGCCACTGTGCCCGGCCTAAAATTTTTAGTAGAGATCTTTCAACATGTTGCCTAGGCTGGTCTTGAACTCCTGGGCTCAAGGGATCTGCCTGCCTAGTCTTCCTAAAGTGCTAGGATTACAACGGTGAGCCACTGCGCCCAGCCCTATTTATTAAAAAAAAAAAAAAAAAAAAAAAGTTTTGCTCGCTATGTTGCCCAGGCTGGTCTTGAACTCCTCACCTGAAGTGATCTTCCCGAATTGGCCTCTCCAAGTGTTGGGATTATAGGCATGAGTCACCGCAACTGGCTGATGCCTTTCTGCATGCTGGTTTTGGCTTCTCAAGCTTGTGATGGTACAGAATGTCTCTCTTTCATTCATTCATACAGTCCTCCCACGAATATTTATTGAGTATCTGTTATGAGTCAGGCTCTGTTTAGGGCTCTTGTTAGGGCACAAAAAAATCCTTGTCGGTGCTGGGCGCGGTGGCTCACGCCTGTAATCCCAGCACTTTGGGAGGCCGAGGCGGGTGGATCACCTGAGGTCAGCAGTTCGAGACCAGCCTGGCCAACATAGCGAAACCCCGTCTCTACTAAAAATACAAAAATTAGTTGGGCATGGTGGTGCATGCCTGTAATCCCAGCTACTCGGGAGGCTGAGGCAGGAGAACTGCTTGAACCTGGGAGGTGGAGGATGCAGTGAGTAAGATCGCGCCATTGCACTCCAGCCTGAATGACAGAGGGAGACTCCGTCTCGGAAAAAAAAAAAAATCTTTGTTGGGCCAGGCTCAGTGGCTCACATCTGTAATCCCAGCACTTTGGGAGCCTGAGGCGGACGGATCGCTTGAGGCTAAGAGTTTGAGACCAGCCCAGGCAACATAGCAAGACCCATCTCTACAATAGATTAAAAATATAGCCAGGCATGATGGCCTGCACCTGTAGTCCCAGCAACTTGGGAGGCAGAGGTGGGAGAATCGCTTGAGCCCAGAAGATTGAAGTTGTGGTAAGCTATGATCTCAGCACTGCACTTCAAACTGTTTTTGAGGAACTGCCAGACTCCTTTCCACAGTGGCTGTATCATTTTCCATTTCCATCAGCAATGCAGGAGTCCAATTTCTCCACATCCTTGACACCTGTCATTTTCTGGTTTTTTTTTTTTTTTTTTTTTTTCTATGAGATGGAGTCTCACTCTGTCACCCAGGCTGGAGTGCAGTGGCGCAATCTTGGCTCACTGCAACCTCCGCCTCCTGGGTTCAAGTGATTCTCCTGCCTTAGCCTCCCAGGCGGCTGGGATTACAAGCGTGCACCACCATACCTGGCTAATTTTTGTATTTCTAGTAGAGACAGGACTTCACCATGTTGGCCCCATCTCTACTAAAAATACAAAAATTAGCCAGGCGTGGGGGCATGCACCTGTAATCCCAGCTTCTCAGGAGGCTGAGGCAGGAGAATCACTGAGGATTTCAGCTTGTTTTGTTTTTAGAGACAGGGTCTTGCTCTGTTGTCCAGGCTGGAATGTAGTGGTGTGATCATAGCTCACTGCAGCCTTGATCTCCCGGGCTCAAGCGATCCTCCAGCCTCAGCCTCCTGAGTAGCTGGGACTACAGGCATCTGCCACCATGCCTGGCTAATTTTTTAATATTTGCCGAGGTGGGGTCTCACCCTGTTGCTCAGGCTGGGAGTTCAGCTTCTACCCTGAGTGAGATGGGAGTCAGGGAGGGTGCTGAGCTGCGATGGGTTGTTTGTAAGAGGACGTTTAGCACAGTCTCTGGAATATCGTGACCACACTAGACAGTAGCCATGGTAACCATGATTTCTGATGCGTTTATTATTTTATTATTTGAAAGAGACTCTCCAAGTATTTCTTCTCCTCTCTATAGCTAAAGTGCTGTGGGGTGAATAACTACACAGATTTTTCTGGCTCTTCCTTCAAAATGACAACGGGCCACACCTACCCCAGGGGTTGCTGTAAATCCATCGGAACTGTGACCTGTGATGGACGCAATGTGTCTACAAACGTCATCCACCAGAAGGTAACTGGAGATTTTGTGTGTTGCCTTGACAGACCCCTGAGGGCTGGTGACTTTATTTTTATCTTATTTTGAGATAGAGTTTCACTCTTGTTGCCCAGGCTGGAGTGCAATGGTGTAGTCTCGGCTCACTGCAACCTCCACCTCCCAGGTTCAAGTGATTCTCCCGCCTCAACCTCCCAAGTAGCTGGGATCACAGGCATGTGCCACCACACCTGGCTAATTTTGTATTTTTAGTAGAGATGGGGTTTCACCATGTTGGCCAGGCTGGTCTCGAACCTCAAGTGATCCACCCACCTCGGCCTCCCAAAGTGCTGGGATTACAGGCATGAGCCACCGCACCCAGCCTTTTTATTTATTTATTTGTTTATTTTGAGATGGGGTCTCACTGTGTCTCCCAGGTTGGAGTGCAATGGTGCCATCTTGGCTCACTGCGACCTCCGCCTCCTGGGTTCAAGCGAGTCTCCTGCCTCAGTCTCCCGAGTAGCTGGGATTACAGGTATGTGCCACCACGCCTGGCTGATTTTTGTATTTTTAGTCGAGATGGGGTTTCATCATGTTGGCCAGGCTGGTCTCAGCTCAAGTGAACTCCTGAGCTCAAGTGATCCTCCCACCTCAGCCTCCCAAAGTGCTGGGATTACAGACATGAGCCACCACACCTGGACTTATTTTTAGTTTTTTAGAGATAGGATCTCACTCTGTTGCCCAGGCAGGAGTGCAGTGGTGTGATCACGGCTCGATGCAGCCTCAAACTCCTGGGCTCAAGTGATCCTCCTGCCTCAGTCTCCCGAGTAGCTGGGACCACAGGCACGTGCCACCATGCCTGGCTAATTTTTTAAAATTTTTATTAGAGTCGGGGTCTTAGTATGTTGCCTAGGCTGGTCTCGGACTCCTGACCTCAAATGATCCTCCTGCCTCAGCCTCTCAAAATGCTGGGATTACAGGCATGAACCACCACACCCAGCCTGGCAACTTTAATAAAAATGGCTTCTTTTGGGGGACCTCTGCAAAGGGGGTCAGGGAGAAAGAAATCAACTCTTACTGAGTGTTCAGCTTATTTCGACAACACAGCTCAGGAACTTACGGTTCCACCTTCTCTTAGAAACTGAGGCTTGGGGAGGGGACATCACTAGTTCAAGATGACAGAGTTTTGGCAGAGTTGGAATCTGAAGCCACATTGGCCTGAATCCATTGCCAGCACCATACTACTTGCCCTCCAGAGACCTTAAATGGAGCAGTAACCATGAAAAGTTACCATCCCAGCGGGAGTGAGGGCCAGCCACGTGATGGAACACTCACTTTGTGAGTTTTCTCCCATCATATCCCTTGAGGTGGGAAATTACTCTTGTCTCATTTTGCAGATGAGGAAATTGAGGCACAGAGAGTTTCTTGTGTCCAGGCAATGGTGAGCTGGGTTTCAAGCCCCACCCCAGTTACCCCTTCACTTCTGCCATGAGTAATGAGCACAGAGATCTTCTGTGAGGGAAGAAATAGAAATCAGAGCTGGGGCAACATAGCAAAGTCCCCACCACAACAACAACAAAAATTTTTTTTGAGACGCAGTCTTGCTCTGTCACCCAGGATGGAGTACAGTGGTGCAATCTCAGCTCACTGCAGCCTCCGCCTCCCGGGTTCAAGTGATTCTCCTGCCTCAGCCTCCCGAGTGGCTGGGATTACAGGCTTGTGACACCACGGCCGGTTAATTTTTGCATTTTTAGTAGAAACGGGATTTTACCATGTTGGCCAGTCTGGTCTTGAACTCCTGACCTCAGGTGATCCACCTGCCTCAGCCTCCCAAAGTGCTGGGATTACAGGCATGATCCACCCTGCCCGGCCAAAGAAATTTTTTTATATTAGCTGAGTGTGGTGGCACATGCCTAAAGTCCCAGCTATTCTGGTGGTTGAGGCAAGAGGATCACTGAAGTCCAGCAGTTCAAGACCAGCCTTGGCAACATAGCAAGATGCCATTTTTACAAAAAATTTAAAAATCAGCTGGGCATGGTGGCATGAACCTGTAGTCCCAGCTAACTGGGAGGCTGAGGCAGGAGGATCGATTGAGCCCAGGAGGTCAAGGCAACAGTGAGCCGTGACTGTGCCACTGCACTCCAGCCTGGGCCACAGAGCAAGACCCTTCTCTAAAATAGAAAAAAAAAAAAAAAGAAGAAGAAGAAATATGAGTCGTTCATTCCTTCATTTGCACTGAATGGCTCCTGCAAGGAAATAGGCCCTGTGGAAAATCAGCCAAGTTGAGTCCCAGGCAGGGGCCTCAGAGACAGACACAGGCCAGACACTGGCCCACTGGGCCCTGCACAAACTGCCTGTCACCTTCTATCCTTTCCCCCTTGCTCACTCTGTTCCAGCCGTGCTGGCCTCCTTGCTACTGCTCAGAAACACCAGGCACATGCCTGCCTCACGACCTTTGCACAGGCTGTACCCTCTGCCTGGAATGCTCTTCCTTCACATGTCTTCCTACCTCTCAAGTCTTTACTCAACTGGCACTTTCTCCATGAGGCTGTTCTGACTTCCCATCTATAAAAGGATCCCTTATCCCAACGATCATGCTCTATCTTCATACCCTGTTTCTGTGTCTTTCCAGCATTTATCACCACTTTACAATAGCATCACTATGCTTGCCATTAGCTGTTCTCCCCATTCAAATGGCAGCCCCCTGAGGGCAGGAATTTTGTCTGTTTTATACATTGCTGGGTTGCCACTGTCCAATTCAGTGCCAGGCACTCAAATACCTATTATGTGGCTGAGTGTGATGGCTCATGCCTGTAATCCCAGCACTTTAGGAGGCCAAGGCAGGAGGATCACTTGAGGCCAGACGTTCAAGACCAGCCTGAACAACATAGCAAGACCCCCCACCTTCATAAAAAATTTACAAATGAACTGGGTGTGGCATCGCGCGCCTATAATTTCAGCTGCTTGGGAGGCTCACGCAGGAGGATCACTTGAGCCCAGGAGTTCGAGGCTGCAGTGAGCTATGGTCATGCCACTGCATCCAGTCTGAGTGACAGGACAAGACCAGATTTAGGAAAAAAAAAAAAAAACCTATTACATGAAAGGGGGCACTGCACAGTGACAACAGCAAGTTCAATGTGGCCCAAGCCTCCAGAGGAGAGATGTGCCAAGGGCCTAGAAGAGGGAGCAACTCTAGAAGTGCAGGAAGGAGGCCGGGCGCGGTGGCTCACGCCTGTAATCCCAGCACTTTGGGAGACTGAGGTGTGTGGATCACCTGAGGTCAGGAGTTCACCAACATGGTGAAACCCCATCTCTACTACAAATACAAAAATTAGCCGGGTGTGGTGGTAGGAGCCTATAACTCCAGCTACTTGGGAGGCTGAGGCAGGAGAATTGCTTGAACCCGGGAGGTGGAGGTTGCCGTGAGCCAAGATCGTGCCACTGCACTCCAGCCTGGGCAACAGGAGCGAAACTCCATCTCAAAAAAAAAAAAGTGCAGGAAGGAGAGAGGATGCCCTGCCCATGCACTTTGCCTGGTCTCCTGATATCTCTGAGCCTCAGTTTCCTCATCTGTAAAGTGGAGGAAAGAAGAGTACCCAAATCATGGGGTTATAGTGAGAAATGAGTAAGAAAATATGTGGACCAAGAAGCCACTGAATACATGTCAGCTTTTCTGTTCATATGTAAAGAGCACTTAAAAATAACTAACAGTTATTGAATGCTAGCTACATGTCAGGCCACTGCAATGTACTTCATGTAGATTCCTTCTTTTATATGTATGTATTTATTTAGAGACAGGTTCTTGCTCTGTCATCCAGGCTGGAGTACAGTGGTGCAAATATGGCTCACTGCAGCCTTGACCTCCCAAGCTCAAACGACTCTCCCGTCTCAGCCCCCAATAATTTGGGACTACAGTCACACACCACCACAACGGCTAATTTTTGTATTTTTTGTAGAGACGGGGTTTCGCTATGTTGTCCAGGCCAATCTCGAACTCCTGGGCTCAGGGAATCTGTCAGCCTCGGCCTCTCAGAGTGCTGGGATTACAGGCGTGAGCCATCGTGCCTGGCCTTATTTATTATTTATTTAGAGATGGAATCTCGCTCTGTCGACAGGCTGGAGTGCAGTGGCACAATCTTGGCTCACAGCAACCTCCGATTCCCTGGTTCAAGTGATTCTCCTGCCTCAACCTCCCGAGTAGCTGGGATTACAGGCGCTGCCACTTTGCCTGGCTATATATTTGTATTTTTCGTAGAGACGGGGTTTCACCATGTTGGCCAGTATGGTCTTGATCTCCTGACCTCATTATCCACCTGCCTCCGCCTCCCAAAGTGCTAGGATCATAGGCATGAGCCACCGCGTCCAGCCTGTTTATTTTTGAGACAGATGTTGCTCTGTCCCCTGGGCTGGCGTGTAGTGGCACGATCATGGCTCACTGAAGCCTCGACCGGCTGGGCTCAAGCGCTCCTCCTGCCCCAATCTCTCAAGTAGCTGGGACTACAGCCGCACACCAGGCTGATATTTAAATTTTTTATAGAGAGGGAGTCCCACTATGTTACCCAGACTGGTCTTGAACTCCTGGGCTCAAGTGATCCTCCTGTCTTGGCTTCCCAAAGCGCTGGGATTATAGACATGAGCTACCATGGCTGGCCTTTGATTCTTTTACTCCTCACAAAATTCATGTGAGGCAGATCCAGTGGGTACCATTTATAGATGGGAAAATGGAGGTACAGAGAAATATAGTGACTTCTCCAAGGTCATACAGCTAGTAATAATCAAGGATGTCCAACCACACTTAATCGCCACACTGGAACATTAGCACAGACAAGTAGAAGGGAATCATCGTTATGATCTGTTGGGGGAATGAGGAGGACAGGGAAGATGCTAGGGTGGCAGGGGGTGGGTGGCAGTCAAATGAGATGGAGGAAAGGCCCTCATGGCTCTCTCCCCTTCTCCTCAAAGAATCTGAGAGGCATCTGGGTGGCCCAGTGAGTTGGGGTTGATGGGGATTTGCAATCCATGAGCCCCTAACCAGCTCCTGCTTGTTTTGGCATTTGTTTCCTCAGGGCTGTTTCCATAAACTCCTCAAAATCACCAAGACTCAGAGCTTCACCCTGAGTGGGGGCTCTCTGGGAGCTGCAGCAATACAGGTAAGACCCAGCCTCCCTAGGACGTATTGAACTGTTTTATTAAGGACCTACTGTATGCCAAACTGTTCTGGTCACTGGGACACAGCAGTGAACAAAATACAAAACTTAAAAAAGAAAAGAAAAGAAAGAAACTCAACAAAGAAGAGCAAACTAAACCCAAATCAAGCAGAAGGAAGATACTAAAGATTAGAGTGAAAATAAATGAAATGGAGAAAATCAATAAAACCAAAATTTGATTCTTTGAAAAGATAAAACAGGTAGGGCATAATGACTCAGCCTATAATTCTAGCACTTTGGGAGGCTGAGGCAGGAGGACTGCTTGAACCCAGGAGTTCGAAATCAGCCTGGGCAACATAGTGAGACCACCCATTTCTACAAAAACAAAAATAAAAAAATTATCCAGGTGTGGTGGCACATGCTTGTAGTTCCAGCTATTTGGGGGGCTGAGGCAGGGGGATCACTTGAGCCTGGGATATCAAGGCTAGTGAGGCATGATTGTGTCACTGCACTCCATCCTGAGTGACAGAGTGAGATCATGTTACAAAAAACAAAAACAAAACAAACATAAAATTGACAGAACTCTAGTAGACTGAAGGGGGAAAAAAGGGAAAGATTACTCAAATTACTAAAATTAGGAATGAAGGAGAGACATCACTACTGACCTTACAGAAATAAAGCAACTATAAGGGAAAAGTCTGAACCTGTATGCCAATAAATGAACTAACCTAGATGAAATAGACAAATTCCTAGATAAACACAAACTACCAAAACTGACTCAAGAAGAAATAGAGTATCTAAATAGGTCTACAACAAGTAATGAGATTAAATTAGTAACCAAAAAACTTCCCACAAAGAAAAGATCAGGCCCAGATATCCTCACTGGAAATATTACCAAACTTTTAGAGAAGAATTAACACCATTGTTTCACCTGCAAACTCTGCCAATAAAAAGGAGGAAGACATATTTCCCAGTTTATTCTATGATGCCAATACAAGATATTGCAATGACATAAGAAAGTAAAACTACAAGGCTGGGCGTGGTGGCTCATGCCTGTAATCCCATAACTTTGGGAGGCCAAGGCAGGTGACTCACGAGGTCAAGAGTTCGAGACCGCCGGGCGCGGTGGCTCAAGCCTGTAATCCCAGCACTTTGGGAGGCCGAGACGGGCGGATCACGAGGTCAGGAGATCAAGACCATCCTGGCTAACACGGTGAAACCCCGTCTCTACTAAAAATACAAAAAACTAGCCGGGCGAGGTGGCGGGCGCCTGTAGTCCCAGCTACTCGGGAGGCTGAGGCAGGAGAATGGCGTAAACCCAGGAGGCGGAGCTTGCAGTGAGCTGAGATCTGGCCACTGCACTCCAGCCTGGGCGACAGAGCGAGACTCCGCCTCAAAAAAAAAAAAAAAAAAAGAGTTCGAGACCAGCGTGACCAACATGGTGAAACCCTGTCTCTACTAAAAATATAAAAATTAGCTGGACGTGGTGATGCACGCCTGTAATCCCAGCCACTCGGGAGGCTGAGGCAGGAGAATCGCTTGAATCTGGGAGGTGGAGTTTACAGTGAGCCAAGATTGCACCGCTGTACTTCAGCCTTGGTGACAGAGCAAGACTCTGTCTCAAAAAAAAAAAAGAAAAATTATTATATCTTAATAAAAAGACAAGTAACCCAACCAAAATGGACAAAGGATTTGAATAGAGATTTTTATCCAAAGAAGGCATACAGATGGCCAGTAATCACATAAAAAAATGCTCTACCACCATCAGTCCATAGAATTATTATTTGTCCCAGCAATTTCTCTCTTATGTTTATAATCCAAGATAATTGAAGACATGTATCCATACAAAAACCTTTATGTGAATGCTCATAGCAGGATTATTCATAATAATCAAAAAGTAGATAAAAAGTTATGTGGCAGTGGAGTCTGGGGAATATGGTCCATAGGGTTCCGGGGAAGGCCAAAGTGGAGAGGATGGGCCAGGCGCGGTAGTTCACGCCTGTAATCCCAGCACTTTGGGAGGCTGAGGTGAATGGATCACCTGAGGTCAGGAGCTCGAGACCAGCCTGACCGACATGGTGAAACCCCGTCTCCACTAAAAATACAGAAATTAGCCAAGCGTGGTGCTGGGCGCCTGTAATCCCAGCTACTCGGGAGGCTGAGGCAGGAGAATTGCTTGAACCCGGGAGGTGGAGGTTGCAATGAGCCAAGATAGTGCCATTGCACTCCAACCTGGGCAACAGAGTGAAACGCCTTCTCAAATAAATAAATAAATAAATAAATAAATAAATAAATAAATGGAGACGAATGCACTGTAACCACAGTGGCTCCAACTTAGCCTAGGCGGTTCTTCAGCCATCTATAAAACCCTGCCCCTCACCTTTCTGGAACAAGATGCTCCCCTTGCCCCCGTAACTCCAGTATGATTCTGGTTTGGAGAGCTCTAGCATTGGATCCATGTTTCTCTCTTCACCCATTTCAGTTGCCAGGAATTCTCGCCACTTTGCTGCTGTTTATCAAGTTGGGCTGACACCCAGGCCTAGAGAAGATGAGACACCTGGGCCCACCTGGCTGCTGGAGAGTCAGTCTCAGTTTTATTTGTCTGTGGCACTCACTGCTTCTGGAGGGGAGACTGTTAATAAAAGATTTGGGAAACCCCTGTCCAGCCTGACTCCTTTCTCCTTACTTTCATTTTTGGCAATGATTTTACCTCAAAATACCTGAATGAGAGGCTATGTCCTTTCTCATACAACTTTCCTGTTTTGTAAATTATTATTGGGGGGTGTGTGTGTGTGTGTTTTCTCTTGGAGAGAGTCTTGCTGTGTTGCCAGGCTGGAGTGCAATGGCACGATCTCGGCTCACTGCCACCTCCACCTCTGGGGTTCAAGCAATTCTCCTGCCTCAGTCTCCCAAGTAGCTGGGATTACAGGCACTCGCTACCACGCCCAGCTAATTTTTTGTATGTTTAGTAGAGATGGGGTTTCACCATGTTGGCCAGGCTGGTCTTGAACTCCTGAGCTCAGGTGATCCACCTGCCTCAGCCTCTCAAAGTGCTGGGATTACAGGCATAAGCCACTGCACCCAGCCAGTTTTGTAAATTATTCTGTGAAACATCTAGAACTTTCACAAAAGCCAAGAACATTCATCCAATGAAACGTATACACGTCACCCAGGTTCAACAATGCAAAGATTGACATATTTGCTTTGTCAATCCCCTTTTTACCCTTGATAAAGTATTTTTTCATTTTTAAAAAATTGTATATATTTATAGGGTACAATGTGACATTTTGATATATGCATACAATGTGGAATGATTAAATCAAGCTAATTAACATATCTATCGGCTCACTTATTTTTTTTTTGTGGTGGTACATCTGTAATCCCAGCACTTTGGGAGGCCAAGGTAGGAGGATCGCTTGAGCCCAGGAGTTTGAGACCAGCCTGGGCAACATAGCAAGACCCCCTGCCCCCCTTGTTCTGTTGCTCAGGCTGGAATGCAGTGGTGTGATCTCGGCCTATTGCAACCTCCCCACATTCTGGGTTCAAGCAATTCTCCTGCCTCAGGCTCCTGTGTAGCTGGGATTACAGGCACCTGCCACCACACCTGGCTAATTTTTATATATTTTTGGTTGAGATGAGGTTTCATCAGGCTGGTCTCAAATTCCTGACCTCAAGTGATCCGCCCGCCTCAGCCTCCCAAAGCTCTGGGAATACAGGCATGAGCCACTGCGCCTGGCCTGACTCCATCTCTACAAGATAACAACAAGAAAACCCTCCAGAAAACAAACCCCAATGTCATTTCTTGCCTTCATATTTCAGTACATGTCTCTAATAATATGTTCATTTGCATTCACAACCATCACACCATCATCACATCTAGGATCATTAACATTGCTTGTTTGGCCTCCCTCAATACCTAGGCCATCGTTGAGTTTACCTGATAGGCTCAAAAACCTTTTTTAAAGGGACAGGACCTCATTGTGTCACCCATGCTGGATATGATTGTTGCTCAGGGTAACCTCTCACTCCTGGGCTCAAGGGAATCTCCCACCCCACGTCAGCTTTCCGAGTACACGGGACTACAGGCATGTACCACCATGCCCAGCTAATTTTTTTTCCTTTTTTTTTTTTTTAAATTTTTGAGACAGAGTCTCACTCTGTTGCCCAGGCTGCAGTGCAGTGGCACAATCTCAGATCACTGCAACCTCTGCCTCCTGGTTTCAAGCAATTCTTCTGCCTCAGCCTCCTGAGTAGCTGGAGTTACAGGTGCGCGCCACCACACATGGCTAATTTTTGTATTTTTAGTAGAGATGGGGTTTTGCCACGTTGGCCAGGCTGGTCTCGAACTCCTGACCTCAAGTGATTGTCCCACCTCAGCCTCCCAAAGTGCTGGGAATACAGGCTTGAGCCACTGCGCCCGGCCAGAAATAAACATTTTTACCCACATTTCTGATACCAAATATGTGGGGTTTTCCACACTAAATAATTCTCCAATTCTCTGTGGATACCCGCTGGGTGTCCTACAATTCAATTTTGACATCAATTACCCAGAGTTGGTGTGTGACCCCGTAGGTTTAAGGGCTGAGTCCCACAAAACTGAGCTGCCCTTACTTCAGATGTATCAAGTATCGAGTTCCCAGGTTACCCATACTTCAGTCCAACATGGCTACAAAGGCAGGTGGGTTCTCACAAGCCTCCTCCCTTTCAGGTTTGATAATTTGCGAGAATGACTCACAGATCTCAGGAAAGTGTTTTACTTACTACTCCTGGTTTATTATAAAGGAGACAACTCAGGCCGGGCACGGTGGCTCAAGCCTGTAATCCCAGCACTTTGGGAGGCTGAGGCGGGTGGATCACGAGGTCAGGAGATCAAGACCATCCTGGCTAACACGGTGAAACCCTGTCTCTACTAAAAAATACAAAAAACTAGCCGGGCGAGGTGGCGGGCGCCTGTAGTCCCAGCTACTCGGGAAGCTGAGGCAGGAGAATTGCGTAAACCTGGGAGGCGGAGCTTGCAGTGAGCTGAGATCCAGCCACTGCACTCCAGCCTGGGTGACAGAGCGAGACTCCGTCTCAAAAAAAAAAAAAAAAAAAAAAGAGGAAGTTAGGTTAGGGGAGTTTTATTGTATTAATCTGTTTTCCCACTGCTAGAAAGAACTGCCTGAGACTGGGTAATTTACAAAGGAAAGAGGTTTAGCCGGGTATGGCGGCTCACGCCGGTAATCCCAGTATTTTGGGAGGCTGAGGTGGGCAGATCACGAGGTCAGGAGTTCAAGACCAGCCTGGCCAACGTGGTGAAACCTTGTCTCTACTAAAAACACAAAAATTAGCCAGTCATAGTGGAGCATGCTTGTAATCCCAGCTACTCGGGAGGCTGAGGCAGGAGAATTGCTTCAACCCTGGAGGCGGAGGTTGCAGTGAGCCAAGATGGCTCCACTGTACTCCAGCCTGGGTGGCAGAGCAAGACTCAGTCTCAAAAAAAAAAAAAAAAAAAAAAGGAAAGAGGTTTAATTAACTCACAGTTCAGCATGGCTGGGGAGGCCTCAGGAAACTTACAATTATAACGGAAGGCAAAGGGGAAGCCAGACACCCTCTTCACAAGGTAGCAGGAAGGAGAAGAGCTGAAAGAAGGCGGAAGAACCCCTTATAAAACCATCAGATATCGCGAGAACTCACTTGCTATCGGGAGAAGAGCATGGGGGAACCAACCCCATGACTCAATGACCTCCACCTGGTCTCTCCCTTGAAACGTGGGGATTATGGGGATTACAATTCAAGGTGAGATTTGGGTGGGGACACAAAGCCAAACCGTATCAACTGTGACTACCTGGGGTAAGGGCCATCCAGGCAGAGGCAGGGGGAGCATCCTGTGCAAAGGCCTTGGGGCGGGGGTCTGGTATGTTCAGATAGCAGCAAATACGCCAATGTGGCTGGAGGGGAGCAAGCGTGGGGAGGCAAGTGGAGAGATGGAGGAGGGTGGGGAAGTGATGAGTCAGATCATGCAGGGCCCTGGGGAGCCACAGGAAGGACTTTGGCGTTTACTCCAAGTAAGGTGGGAGCCATTGAAGGTTCTAAGCAGAGGAGGGCTGTGCTCTGACTCAGGTGTTCACAGGTGCCCTCTTGCTGCTGTGGGGAGAACTGACCTTTTTACCAGAAGTAAGTGAGAGAAACAGTGTCCTCCCTACCTCCCATATAACAGAGCTTTCCAAGGTCAAGGTGGTGGCCATGGGACCCAGCGAGAGGCAGCCCCAGGCCCGGTGAGGTTTCTGCTGTGTCTTGAAGGGCGCTTGACTGACATCTGCTTAGTTGCAAATCAACCCCCCTTTCCCAGAAATGCACTTCACTAATGGAAATAAAAGCACAACTACATTTTGGGCATGACGGATTTAATTTTTTCTTGTGGAGAAAAAGAGTACATCTTTCCAAACTGGACATCAAGGAATTGCTACACAGAAGAACCACATCCAGGATAGAAAGGACCAGCCAGAGCTCGTTCAGTAGTGTATTTCAGAATCGTCAGGGAGGAGCCAGTAGCGGAATTAACCGTTGTTAACACTGAGACCACATTTCACCCTTTGTTTTTCTAAATGGAGTAGGAAAGAAAGATGCTAAAATGTGATCTTGGGAGGAGTCCCCCAGTCCCCACAAAAAGGAGAGAAAAAAAAAAAAAAAAAAAAACAGAACTCCAAACCGCTGTGGTCATGGCAATTTCCCATCAAAACTGCCCATGTAAACACAAGCTGCTAAAAGTGAATGTTAAGAAGGAAGGCACTGGTTAGTGGGTGATCCTGACTTCAATCTCCTGGAGCTGGAGAGGGGTTTTCCCACGGCCTTTGGTTTAATGTGTCTGTAAACTCAACAAACCTCCGTTCCCCTGAGGTAATCTGCAAAAACATCAGTTTTCAGTCCCCAGAGACCATTTCCAATTAAACCTCACCCCCAAAATCATTCAATGTAACATTTGCCTTATTTTGACAAGAAACAAATGTTCCCATATTATTCCCAGTCTTTGAGAAAATCCAGAGGCAGCTCTCTCCGCTGCTACTTGAAGTTGAACTCTTGAAAAATCTTATGTAAACAGAAAGCTTAGGCCAGGTCAGGAGTAAGATGCAGTCAAAGCTGTTTCTTGTCAGGCAGGCGATTACAAGTTAGCTCTGCCCTATTCAAGACAATCTCATCCATTCCTTTTTTTGACAGCAGTTTAGAGACAATTGGCCAACAAAACCAGCCTGGCCAACAAGGTGAAACCCTATCTCTACTAAAAATGCAAAACGTAGCCGGGCGTGGTGGCAGGTGCCTGTAGTCCCAGCTACTCAGGAGGCTGAGACAGGAGAATCGCTTGAACCCAGAAGGTGGAAGTTGCAGTGAGCCGAGATCATGCCACTACCCTCTGGCCTGGGCGACAGAGCGACTCTCCGTCTTAAACAAACAAACAAAAACCTCAGCAGGCCATACTGCATCTTAAGAAGTCTTTTTGAAGCTGCTTTAGTTTGACTTTAGTGTTAAAGCAACTACAAATTTTTGACTCCCGCCCACATACTCAGATACCCTCACTTTGTGTGTTTATAGGATTTGTCCATTTCACCTCAGTCATCTAATTTGCTGGTATAAAGATACTCTCAGCTGGGCGTGATGGTTCATGCCTGTAATCCCAGTGCTTTGGGAGGCCGAAGGAAGTGGATCACTTGAATCAGTTTGAGACCAGCCTCACCAACATGGTGAAACCCCTTCTCTACTAAAAATACAAAAATTAGCCGGGTATGGTGGCATGTGCCTGTAATTCCAGCTACTCGGGAGGCTGAGGCAGGAGAATCACTTGAACCCTGGAGACGGAGGTTGCAGTGAGCTGAGATTGTGCCACGGCACTCCAGCCTGGGCAATAGAGCGAGACTGTCTCAACAACAACAGAAACGATACCCTCACTCCAAAGTTCTAAGGGTAGCCTGTGGTATGAAGTAACTGGGGCTCCCTAGAAATAAATCTAAACTTGAACCAGGCTTTTCCCCTCACACATACCCCAGGAAAGAGGCTGAGCTCATGAAAGCTGCAGGAAGTCATTTTGGCCGCAGGGGCTGGGAGAGCAGACACAGCCTCTGAAACAGTCAGGGAGGTGAGAACCTAAAACATCCGCTTAGCCATCCTAACAGTGCTGGTCCTGTTAAGGGGTGTTGGTTGGTGTTTGGGAGCTAAGAAAAGGTGCTGCGCCCCTAGAGTTTGCAATCTGATGAGCAGAAAGTGCCTCTAAACTGGAGGTCAAGATGTAAGTCTTCAAACTGCACACATAACCTCTGAGCAGAAGCCCCCAGAGGTGGGGACCCCAGCTTCAGGGACTCCCCGGCACTGATCACAGCCCATCCCCCCCATTCACATAAGGGCCTGCCACTCTCAGGCTATCTACAAAGTACAAGCGGTGACAGCAAGTTCCTCAATCCTACCACCTCACCCCTTCTGCCCAACCCCCAGCATCCCTTAGAAGTGACCCCTAGTTTGAGGCTGTGGTGAGCTGTGATTGCACCACTGCACTCCAGCCTGGGCGACAGAGCGAGACCATCTCAAAAAGAAAAAAAAGAAGCGACTCCTCCATTAGCAAAAATTGTCGGCCGGGCGGTGGCTCAAGCCTGTAATCTCAGCACTTTGGGAGGCCGAGACGGGCGGATCACGAGGTCACGAGATTGAGACCATCCTGGCTAACATGGTGAAACCCCGTCTCTACTAAAAATACAAAAAATTAGCTGGGCCACCGTGGTGGCAGGTGCCTGTAGTCCTAGCTACTTGGGAGGCTGAGGCAGGAGAATGGCGTAAACCCGGGAGGCGGAGCTTGCAGTGAGCTGAGATCTGGCCACTGCACTCCAGCCTGGGCAACAGAGCGAGACTCTGTCTCAAAAAAAAAAAAAGTATTGTCACATCCCTGGGCCCTGCCGATGACAAGGATTGGGAAATGGGCATTGGGTGTGGAAGGGCCCCCCTCAAGTCGGAGGAGCCCAGGTGCGTACATCAGAAAGTTGCCGACAACTGCCTGTGGTGGCTGGGAACGTTGCTTCATTTCCTTTTCTAGCAGGATGTATGATTGGGCAAGAACTTGCTTAAAACACAACCAGCTCAACAGGGCCTAGGAGGGAGGGCCCAGGCTCCTGACTCTGAGGTTAATTAACTTCTGGCCAAAAGCCCAGAGTCGGAGTGCTAGGGGTTGGGTGAATCTCTGCCCTGTCTGATGTGGTCCATAGTTCCAGAATTCAATTCAGGATCAGAGATGCGGTGAACACAGCAAAAACAGTGGCAGGGTTGTGGGTGATGTGGCTCTTGGGGGAAGCTTGGAAGGCACTTCTGGGGTCCCTGAAGCCGGGGTGTTGAGGGGATCTGACTCCTTGTCCCTTCTACAAGGGGGAAAGGCCGCTTTAATGCTGTTTTTGTAAGTAGAGGGTCTGCAGGGGTCAAAATCACATCCCACCTTGGAATCCAGGAAGTTTGTGGGGGCAGGCTCAGAGACCAGCCTGCAGGACCTGAGGAAGAGGCGCCGCCTTCCCTGGACGAAGTCCAAGAACGCACACTGTGCGAGGAAGAAGATGAAGCATCTTCCACCAGCTTGGAAATATCAGTCCTGCCCAACCCAGAAGAGACCTGGAGAATGGTTCTAAGCTAGAAGGCACCACGGATGCCCCTCCATCAGACAGAGTGGGACGTGTCGCCCACGGCCACCCTCCTTAACACACCCTGGAAAGCAGCAAGCTCATGCATGTCAATGTCCCCGGGCCCCTGCCTGCCATGCAGAGCTGAGAGTCCCCATGGTCTGTAGCCTCTCACCGGGGCTGCCTGAGCAACCTGGCAGCCACGGCGACATTGTGAAAGAATGAGCCATGCAGGAGTCGGGGGGCAGTTGACAGAAGGGAAGGGATTGCCCTGAGCTTGGAGATAACCACTGTGGCTCATGCCTCAATCACAGTCCCTGCCGAGGCCGGAGAGAGGAGGGTAGGGGGTTTGGGGACATCTCTAGCAGCTGCAGCTGCTGGGCTGGGGGGCTGGAGCATCCCCCACGGCCGGGCCTTTCCCGTTGCTGCCTGAGCTGGAGCTGGGTTCCAGGGACTCGTTCATCTTCTCGCAGATGACATCCACCAGGCGCTCGAAGACCTGCTTCACATTGATGTTCTCCTTGGCGCTGGCTTCAAAGAACTCGAAACCTGGATGAATGTTAATGTGGGAACACGTGTAAGACCCCCGAGGGGCAAAGTCTCAGCTGTGGCATCACAGAAACCTGGCTTCTAAGCCTAGTTCTGCCCTTTATCCTGCTGTAGGACCTTGGCCGTGCGCCTTTGCTGCTCCAAGCCTCAGTTTGCTTATCTGTAAAATGGGAACAATGATCCTATCGATGATAAAAATCTGTGGCAGGCCAGGCGCAGGGGCTTATGCCTGTAATCCCAGCACTAAGGGAAGCTACGGTGGGAGGATCACTTGAGGCCAGGAGTTCAAGACCAACCTGGGCAACAGAGCAAGGCCCTGTCTCTACAATAAATTTTTTTTTTTTTTTTTGAGACGGAGTCTTGCTCTATCACCCAGGCTGGAGTGGTGTGGCTGGATCTCAGCTCACTGCAAGCTCCGCCTCCCGGGTTTACGCCATTCTCCTGCCTCAGCCTCCGAGTAGCTGGGATTACAGGCGCCCGCCACCTCGCCCGGCTAGTTTTTTGTATTTTTTAGTAGAGACGGGGTTTCACCGGGTTAGCCAGGATGGTCTCGATCTCCTGACATTGTGATCCACCCGTCTCGGCCTCCCAAAGTGCTGGGATTACAGGCTTGAGCCACCGCGCCCGGCCTACAATAAATTTTTTTTAAAAGTAGACAGGCGGCCAGGTGAGGTGGCTCACGCCTGTAATCCCAGCACTTTGGGAGGCTGAGGCAGGTGGATCATTTGAGGTCAGGAGTTCAAGACCAGCCTGACCAACATGATGAAACCCTGTCTCTAGGAAAAATACAAAAAATTAGCTGGACGTGGTAGCAAGCGTCTGTAATCCCAGCTACTCGGGAGGCTGAGGCAGGAGAATTGCTCGAATCTGGGAGGCGGAGGTTACAGTGAGCTGAGATCACACCACTGCGCTCCAGCCTGGGCGACAGAGTGAGACACTATTTAAAATAAATAAAAAATAGATGGGCATGGTGGTGTTCACCTGCAGTCTCAGCTACTCGGAAGGCTGAGGCAGGAGAAGGGTTTCAGCCCAGGAGGTCAAGGCTGCAGTGAGCCATGATCACACCAGCCTGGGTGATGGAGCAAGACCCTGTCTCAAAAACAACAAAACGAAACCCTGCGGCTGCAGCCATGGTCTGGACAATCCTAAGAATCTCTGTGTCACAAGGCAGTGGCTGCAAGAGTGTAGGTGGGAGGGTACATGAAGAGTTCTGCTGCCCAGCGGCCATGGCAGTACCCACAGGTGGCTGTAGCTCACCTTCCACCCAATTTCTGCTGCACAGAAAGGCATGGTCAGGAGACCCATCAAGGCACATTTTTCACTGCCTTTTTTTTTTTTTTTTTTTTTCCCAAGAGAAACGGTCTCTTTCTATTGCCCAGGCCAGAGCATAGTGGTGTGAACATGGCTCATTGCAGCCTCAACCTCCTGGGCTCAAGCAATCCTCCTGCCTTGGCCCCCTGGGTAGCTGTGGCTATAGATGCACCCCACCACACCCAGCTAATTTAAAAAATTTTTATTTTGTAGAGGTGGGGATCTCACTATGTTGTGCAGGCTGGTCTTGAACTGCTGGCCTGAAGCAATCCTCCTGCCTAGGCCTCCCAAAGTGCTGGGTTTATCAGCGTGAGCCACCATGCTGGGCTTCCTGCATCCTTTTAAGGTTGCCTGAGGGTATGCCTGAGAGGAGCTGTCCCTGAATCTCCAGGCAGCCCCACCTGCCACATCACTAAGGTAAGCCAGGAATTCAGACAAAAGCCTGCCACATTACACGTGGCCAAGAGTGAAGCGGGTCTGTCTTTTCTGTGCGTCATACTGCACTGTAAAAATGGAATCATAATGAGTTAGGTGTGTAATTATCTGTTTATTATCTGTCTCCTCTACTAGAAAGCCGGCTCCAGGCAGGCAGGATTTCCGCCCATGGCTGCACCCAGTGCCTGAAACGGAGAGGGTGCTTAGAAACTGTCTGCTGAATGGTTGAATGAATGAGTGGGTAAATGAATGAATAGCAGAGGCAGGACATGAACTGAGATCTACTGTGAGCCTAGAGATATCAAAGCCATCCCACTGTCTTCCTGGGCAGATCTGGTGTTTCCTTACCCAAATGTGGCCTTGCCTCATACAATCTGTGTTCTTTATTTTCTTTTTGTTGAGACGGAGTTTTGCTCTTGTTGCCCAGGCTGGAGTGCAATGGTGAGATCTCGGCTCACCGCAACCTCCGCCTCCCAGGTTCAAGCGATTCTCCTGCTTCAGCCTCCCAAGGAGCTGGGACTGCAGGTGTGCACCACCATGCCAGGCTCATTTTTGTATTTTCAGTAGAGTTCGGTTTCACCACTTTGGCCAGGCTGGTATCCAACTCCTGACCTCAGATGATCTGCCCGCCTCAGCTTCCCAAAGTGCTGGGATTACGGGCATGAACCACCATGGCCGGCTTATTTTTCTGATATTAACCAGGCTTGGTGGTATGCGCATGTAGTCCCAACTACTCAGGAGGCCAAGGCAGGAGAATCACTTGAACCCAGGAGTTCAAGACCAGCCTGGGTATCACAGGGAGACCCTGTCTCTAAAATAAATAAAAAGGTTAAAAAGGAAAAAAAATTTTTTTTTTGATGTTATTCAATAAGAAATTTACTCTAGAATCTAGAAACTACAGAAAAGTATTGAGACAGCCTATAATCCCAGTACTTTGGGAGACTGAGGCAGGTGGATCACCTGAGCTCAGAAGTTTGAGACCAGCCTGGGCAACACAGCAAGACCCAGTCTCTAAAGAAAATATAAAAATTAAGGCCGGGGCCGGGCGCGGTGGCTCAAGCCTGTAATCCCAGCACTTTGGGAGGCCGAGACGGGCAGATCATGAGGTCAGGAGATCGAGACCATCCTGGCTAACACGGTGGAACCCCGTCTCTACTAAAAAATACAAAAAACTAGCCGGGCGAGGTGGCAGGCGCCTGTAGTCCCAGCTACTCGGGAGGCTGAGGCAGGAGAATGGTGTGAACCCGGGACGTGGAGCTTGCAGTGAGCTGAGATTGCGCCACTGCACTCCAGCCTGGGTGACAGAGCAAGACTCCATCTCAAAAAAAAAAAAAAAATTAAGGCCGGTCATGGTGGTTCATGCCTGTAAAACCAGCATTTTGGGAGGCCAAGGTGAGCAGACCACTTGAGGTCTGGAGCTCGAGACTAGCCTGGCCAATGTGATGAAACCCTGTCTCTACTAAAAATGCAAAAATTAGCTGGCCATGGTGGTGCACACCTGTGATCCCAGCTACTGAGGAGACTTAAGCAGGAGGATCACTTGAACCTGGGAGGTGGAAGTTGCAGTGAGCCGAGATTGCGCCATTGCACACCAGCCTGGGTGACAGAACAAGATGCTATCTCAAAAAAAAAAAAAAAAAAAGTTGGCCGCACGCGGTGGCTCAAGCCTGTAATCCCAGCACTTTGGGTGGCCGAGGCGGGTGGATCACGAGGTCAGGAGATTGAGACCATCCTGGCTAACACGGTGAAACCCCGTCTCCACTAAAAAATTTAGCCGGGCATGGTGGCGGGCATCTATAGTCCCAGCTAATCGGGAGGCTGAGGCAGGAGAATCACTCCTGGGAAGTGGAGCTTGCAGTGAGCCGAGATTGTGCCACTGCACTCCAGCCTGGGCAACAGAGCGAGATTCCGTCTCAAAAAAAAAAAAAAATGGGGTTGGCCAGGTTTGCTGGCTCATACCTGTAATCCCAGCACTTTGGGAGGCCAAGGTGGGCGGGTCACAAGGTCAGGAGTTCGAGATCAGCCTGCCCAATATGGTGAAACCCCATCTCTACTAAAAATACAAAATTTAGCTTTGTGCGGTGGTGCGTGCCTGCAGTCCAAGCTATTCAGGAGGCTGAGGCAGAAGAATCGCTTGAACCTGGGAGGCGGGGGTTGCAATGAGCCGAGGTTATGCCACTGCACTCCAGTCTGGCAACAGAGTGAGACTCCGTCTCAAAAAATTAAAATAAAAATAAATAAATATTAGCCAGGTGTGGTGGCATGCACCTGTAGTACCACCTACTTGGGAGGCTGAGGTGGGAGGATGACCTGAGCCAGAGAAATGGAGGCTGCAGTGAGCCGAGGTCATGCCATTGTACTCCAGCCTGGGCAACAGAGTAAGACCCTGTCTCAAAACAAAAATGCAAAGCAATGTATGGAGATAGAGATAAAAGTCATTTGTAATCTCATCACTTGGAAACAATTACTATTGGTGTTTTGCTATTCAGCTTTCTAGTCTTTATTCATCTTTTTTTTTTTTGAGACAGAGTCTCCCTCTGTTGCCCTGGCTGGAGTGCAGTCGTATAATCATAACTCACTGTGGCCTCGACTCTTGGGCCCACCTCAGTCTCCCAAGTAGCTGGAACTATAGGAGTGTGCCACCACACAGCCAATTTTTGGTTTTTTATAGGGGTGGGGTTTCACCATGTTGCCCACGCTGGTCTCTAACTCCTAGACTCAAGTGATCCTTCTGTCTTGACCTCCCAAAGTGCAAGGATTACAGGAATGAGCCACCATGCCCAGCCTTTAGTCTTTTTCTATATAAATATGTCATTGTTGGGGTTAGGTTTGTAAGGGATGTGTGTGTGCACATGTATATGTGTCTGGCTTTTTTTTCCTATAAAATTGGAATCAGGGCTGGGCGCGGTGGCTCACGCCTGTAATCCCAGCACTTTGGGAGGCCGAGGCGGGCGGATCATAAGGTCAGGAGATCGAGACCACAGTGAAACCCTGTCTCTATTAAAAATACAAAAAATTAGCCGGGCACGGTGGCGGGTGCCTGTAGTCCCAGCTACTCAGGAGGCTGAGGCAGGAGAATGGCGTGAACCCGAGAAGCGGAGCTTGCAGCGAGCCGAGATCGTGCCGCTGCACTCCAGCCTGGGCGACAGAGCGAGACTCCGTCTCAAAAAAAAAAAAAAAAAAAAAAAAAAAAAAAAAAAAAAAAATTGGAATCAGGCCAGGCACGGTGGCTCATGCCTGTAATCCCAGCACTTCAGGAGGCTGAGGCAGTAGATCACCTGAGGTCAGGAGTCTGAGACCAGCCCGAGCAACACGGTGAATCCCTATCTCTACGAAAAATACAAAAGTAGCCAGGCGTGGTGGCCCATGCCAGTAATCCCAGCTATTCGGGAGGCTGAAGCAGGAGAATTGCTTGAACCTGGGAGGCGGAGTTTGCAGTGAGCCGAGATCATGCCATTGCACTCCAGTCTGGGCGACAAGAGCAAAACTCCATCTCAAAAAAAAAAAAAAGAAAAAAAAAATTGAGATCAAATCCTGTCTCCTGCTTTGTACTCCAATCTTCTTTGTGTGTGTGTGTGTGTGTGTGTGTGTGTGTGTGTGTGTGTGTGATACAGGCTCACTCCATCACCCAGGCTGGAGTGCAGTGGCCCTACCTCGGCTCACTGCAACCTCCGCCTCCCGGGTTCAAATGATTCTCACACCTCAGCTTTCAAAGTAGTTGGGATTACAGGCACGTGCCACCACACCCAGCTAATTTTTCTATTTTTGTATTTTTGGTAGAGACAGGGTTTTACCATGTTGGCCAGGCTGGTCTCGAACTCCTGACATCAAGTGATCTGCCCACCTCAGCCTCCCAAAGTGCTGGGATTACAGGCGTGAGCCACCGAACCCGGCCTGTACTCCAGTATTTTAAACATAATAACAGAAAGTGAGAATCTCCCTTTACCCCAAGACCCCAGATATAATCTGTAAGTAGGTGTGGGAAACACTTTCAAGTATTTCAGCCCATGGTGGACATAACTAATTTTACCACTTCCAGGCTAACTGGGGATTCAGGACCCTGCCCCACAGAACAAAGACCCAGTTTCTCCAACAAAGCAATGGCAAGAATAAAAGGCAAAAGGGATAGCTCAGAGGTCAGCAAACCTCCTCTGTGAAGGGCCAGATGGTAATTTTTTTTTTTTTTTTTTTGAGACGGAGTCTCGCTCTGTCACCCAGGCTGGAGTGCAGTGGCGCGATCTCAGCTCACTGCAAGCTCCGCCTCCCAGGTTCATGCCATTCTCCTGCCTCAGCCTCCGAGTAGCTGGGACTACAGGCGCCCGCCACTGCGCCCAGCTAATGTTTGTATTTTTATTTTTTTATTTTTTTATTTTTTTATTTTTTTTTTTTGAGACGGAGTCTCGCTCTGTCGCCCAGGCTGGAGTGCAGTGGCACAATCTCGGCTCACTGCAAGCTCCGCCTCCCGGGTTCACGCCATTCTCCTGCCTCAGCCTCCCGAGTAGCTGGGACTACAGGCGCCCACCACCGCGCCCGGCTAATTTTTTCTATTTTTAGTAGAGACAGGGTTTCACCATGGTCTCGATCTCCTGACCTTGTGATCCGCCCGCCTCGGCCTCCCAAAGTGCTGGGATTACAGGCATGAGCCACCGCGCCCGGCCTGTTTGTATTTTTAGTAGAGTCGGGGTTTCACCGAGTTAGCCAGGATGGTCTCGATCTCCTGACCTCGTGATCCGCACACCTCGGCCTCCCAAAATGCTGGGATTACAGGCGTGAGCCACCGCGCCTGGCCCAGATGGTAAATATTTTAGGCTTTCTGGGTCATACGGTCTCTGTCTCAGTTACTCAATTCTGCGCTTGAAGCACTGTATATACCCTTTTCTGTATTGAGACAGCCTGTAATCAGACATGTGATTACCATAAACAATAGCAACCACAGACAATGCATCAACAAATAGGCATCGGCTGGGCACGGGTGTGAGTTCACTCCTGTAATCCCAGCACTTTGGGAGGCCAAGGTGGGAGGATTGCTTAAGCCCAGGAGTTCAAGATCAGCCCAGACAACATGGCAAGACCTATCTCGGAAACATTTTTTTTTTTTTTGAGACAGAGTCTCACTCAGGCTGGAGTGCAGTGGCACGATCTCAGCTCATTGCAACCTCCGCCTCCCAGGTTCAAGCAATTCTCCTGCCTCAGCCTCCTGAGTAGCTGGGATTACAGGTGTGTACCACCACACCCGGCTAATTTTTTTGTATTTTTAGTAGAGATGGGGTTTCACCATGTTGACCAGGGTGGTCTCGATCTTCTGACCTTGTGATACACCCGCCTCGGCCTCCCAAAGTGCTGGGATTATAGGCGTGAGTCACCATGCCTGGCAAAAAATATATATATATTTTTAAATAGGCAGGTGTGGTGGAGTACACCTGGAGTCCCAGGTACTTGGGAGGGTGAGATGGGAGGATCACTTGAGCCCCGGAGATGGAGGCTGCATTGAGCTATGATCGTGCCACTGCACTCCAGCCTGAGCACCAGACAGGGACCTTGTCTCAAAAAAATAAAAAATACATTAAAAAAATAAATGGTTGAGAGGTCGAGGCGGGTGGATCACCCGAGGTCAAGAGTTCCAAACCAGCCTGGCCAGCATAGTGAAACCCCATCTCTACTAAAGATACAAAAATTAGCCAGGCGGGCCGGGCGCAGTGGCTCAAGCCTGTAATCCCAGCACTTTGGGAGGCCGAGACGGGCGAATCACGAGGTCAGGAGATCGAGACCATCCTGGCTAACACGGTGAAACCCCGTCTCTACTAAAAAACACAAAAAAACTAGCTGGGCGTGGTGGTGGGCGCCTGTAGTCCCAGCTACTCGGGAGGTTAAGGCAGGAGAATGGCGTAAACCCAGGAGGCGGAGCTTGCATTGAGCTGAGATCCGGCCACTGCACTCCAGCCTGGGCGACAGAGAGAGACTCCGTCTAAAAAAAAAAAAAAAAAAAAAATTAGCCAGGCGTGGTGGCATGCGCCTGTAATCCCAGCTACTCAGGAGGGTGAGGCAGGAGAATCGCTTGAACTGGGGAGGCGGAGGTTGTAGTGAGCCGAAATCACACCACTGCACTCCAGCCTGGGCGACAAGAGCAAGACTCCGTGTAAAAAAATTTTTTTAAAAAAAGGGTATGGCTGTGTCTCAGAAAAACTTCATTTATAGATACAAATTTGAATTTCATATACATTTCCCATGTCATTTTTTTTTTTTCAACCACTTAAAAATGTAAAAACCAACCAGGTGCCGTGGCTCATGCCTGTCATCCCAACACTCTGGGAGGCTGAGGCAAGCCAATTGCTTGAGCCTGGGAGTTCAAGACCAGCCTGTGCAATATAGTGAGACCTCGTCTCTACAAAAAAAAAAAATAATAAATTAGCCAGTGTGCTGGCTTACACTAGTAGTCCCAGTTACTTGAAAGGCTGAGGCAGCAGAATTGCTTGAGCCCAGGAGTATGAGGCTACAGGGAGCCTTGAACTTATTTTGTAGAGTTGGGGTCTCACTGTATTGCCCAGGCTGGTTTCCAACCCCTGGGCTCAAGCAATCCTCCCTCCTCAGCCTCCTAAAGTGGTGGGATCACACCACTGTACTCCAGCCTGGGTGAAAGAGTGAGGCTCTGTCTCTATTATTTAAAAAACAACAAAAACAAAACGGCTGGAGTTGCATAGCGAACTGTTTACAGACAAAAGGGTCCAATGTCAAGGGTTTGTTTCTCAATTTTCTAGGAAAAAAAGGAAAAGTATTTTGGGGGAATAGATGATTCAAGATTGAATAAATGTTGAGATCTAATTAAGTTGAATAATGTTTTATGAAAGTCTATTTTACATTCCTTTCTACTTGTGAATGTATTTGAACTTTTTTTAGATGGAGTTTCGCTCTTGTTACCCAGGCTGGAGTGCAATGGCACGATCTCAGCTCACGCAGCCTCTGCCTCCTGGGTTCAAGCGAGTCTCCTCCCTCAGCCTCCCAAGTAGCTGAGATTACAGGCGTGCACCACCACGACTGGTAATTTTGTATTTTTAGTAGAGATGAAGTTTCACCATGTTGGTCAGGTTGTTCTCAAACTCCTGACCTCAGGTGATCTGCCTGCCTCAGCCTCCCAAAGTGCTGGGATTACAGGTATTAGCCACCACGCCTGGCCAAACATTTCTTATTTCATTTCTTTTTCTGAGATAAGGTCTTGCTCCATTGCCCAGGTTGGCATACAGTGGTGCAATCTTGGTTCAATGCAACCTCTGTCTCCCAGGCTTAAGCGATCCTCCCACCTCAGCCTCCTGAGTAGCTGAGACTACAGGTGTGCGCCACCATGCCTAGCTAATTTTTGCATTTCTTTGTAGAGACAGGGTTTGCCATGTTGCCCAGGCTGGTCTCAAATTCCTGGGCTCAAGTGATGTACCCACCTTGCCCTCCCAATGTGCCGGGAGTATTTGAACTTTTTTTTTTTTTTTTTTTTGAGACGGAGTCTCGCTGTGTCTCCCAGGCTGGAGTGCAGTGGCGCGATCTCGGCTCACTGCAAGCTCCGCCCTCTGGGTTCACGCCATTCTCCCGCCTCAGCCTCCCAAGTAGCTGGGACTACAGGCGCCCGCTACCACGCCCGGCTAATTTTTTGTATTTTTAGTAGAGACGGGGTTTCACCGTGTTAGCCAGGATAGTCTCGATCTCCTGACCTCGTGATCCACCCGCCTCGGCCTCCCAAAGTGCTGGGATTACAGGCTTGAGCCACCGCACCCAGCCTATTTGAACATTTTTATCACAAAAAGTTATTATTTTCTTCTTTTTTCAGACAGGGTCTCGCTATATTGCCCAAGCTGGTCTCAAATTCTTGGCCTCAAGCAATCCTCCCAATTCAGTCTTCAGAGTAGCTGGGATTACAAGCACATGCCACCATTCCTGGCAAAAGTTATTTTTTTTTAAAAAAGTGTAGGCCGGGCCTATAGAAACCAACCAGGTGCAGTGGCTCCATCTCAAAAAAAAAAAAAAGTGTTAAGAACATCTATGAATTAAGCTGACAGATTTCTTGCCACATGTGTCCAAAGAAATATATGTAAAGATGATTACTGCAGCTGCATTTGTCAGAGGAAACGGCTAGAAATAATCTCCATGGCTGTCAACAGAGGAAAAGGTTAAGGAAACATGAAATGGGATAGTACACAGCCATGCAAAAGAATGAGCCAGCTCTAGGGCTGATGGAAAAGGATTTCTAGGATATATTATTTAGTAGAAAAATTCAAAGTACAGAAAAGGGTACAGACAGCAGGGAACACCTGTGTAAAACAAAAAAAGTAGCCAATGTGTTGTCAATGCCTGTGGGTACTCAGGATATTTCTGGAAAACGATACAAGAACCAGAGAAGCTGGGAGACCAGAACTGGAGGTGGGGAGTAAGTTATTGCCTTAGTCTCTTCCTGTGCCTTCTGAATTTTGCACATAGAGTGCTGGCTTGGATGGGGCTTACGGGAAGGCTGGGGTTAAAAACTGATTGCAAGCATCAGTTACTTTCTTTCTTCTTCTTCTTTTTTTTTTTTTTTGAGATAGAGTCTCCCTCCATTGTCCAGGCTGGACTGCAGAGGCGCAATATCGGCTCACTGCAGCCTCCACCTCCCAGGTTCAAGCAATTCTTCTGCCTCAGCCTCCCAAGTAGCTGGGATTACAGGCGTCTGCCACCACGCCCGGCTAATTTTTGTGTATTTTTAGTAGAGACAGGGTTTCGCCATGTTGGCCAGGCTGGTCTAGAACTCCTGGCCTCAGGTGATCTGCCCGCCTCAACATCCCAAAGTGCTGGGATTTCAGGTGTGAGCCACCACGCCTGGCCACAAATAAAGTTTTATTGGCAAACAGTCACACCCATTCATTTATACACTGTCTGTGGCTGCTGTCATGCAGAGTTGAGTAGTTGCCATAGAGATGGTATGGCCAAAAATATTTACTATCTGGTCCTTTAAGAAAAGGTTTGCTGACCCCTGGACTAAAGGAAGCAGTCTTATCTGCTATTCTGCTGTTTGGCTTTTCTGCTTAGCCAGAGACCTTGCCATATCAAAACATAAAGAACAGCCGGGCACCGTGGCTCATGCCTGCAATCCCAACACTTCGGGAGGCTGAGGCAGGTGAATCACCTGTCAGGGGTTCAAGACCAGCCTGGCCAACATGGAGAAACCCTGTCTCTACTAAAAAAATACAAAATTAGCCGGGCATGGTGGTGCATGCCTGTAATCCTAGCTACTTGGGAGGCTGAGGCAGGAGAATCGCTTGAGCTGAGGAAGCGGAGGTTGCTGTGAGCTGAGATCGCGCCATTGCACTCCAGCCTGGGCCACAAGAGTGAAACTCCGTCTCAAAAAAAAAAAAAAGACTCCATCTTAAACAAAAACAAAAACAAACCATAAAGAACATCCCGGCCGGGCGCAGTGGCTCACGCCTGTAATCCCAGTACTTTGGGAGGCCGAGGCGGGCGGATCACGAGGTCAGGAGATCAAGATCATCCTGCCTAACACGGTGAAACCCCGTCTGTACTAAAAATACAAAAAAAATTAGCCGGGCGCGTGGTGGGCGCCTGTAATCCCAGCTGCTCAGGAGGCTGAGGTGGGAGAATGGCGGAGAATGGCGTGAACCCAGGAGGCGGAGCTTGCAGTGAGCTGAGATTACACCACTACACTCCAGCCTGGGCGACAGAGCGAGACTCCGTCTCAAAAAAAAAAAAAAAAGAACATCCCCTTGGCTGGGTGGGGCGGGTGGCTCATGCCTGCAATCCTAGCACTTTGGGAAGCTGAGGAGGGAGGATCACTTGAAGCCAGGAGTTCGAGGCCAGCCTGGGCAACATAGCGAGCCCATGTCTCTACACAAAATTTAAAAAAGGCCGGGCATGGTGGCTCACACTTGCAAATCCCAGCACTCTGGGAGGCTGAGGCAAGCGGATCACGAGGTCAGGAGATCGAGACCATCCTGGCTAACACGGTGAAACCTCGTCTTTACTGAAAATACAAAAAATTAGCTGGGCATGATGGCATACGCCTGTAGTCCCAGCTACTTGGGAGGCTGAAGCAGGAGAATTGCTTGAACCTGGGAGGTGGAGGCTGCAGTGAGCTGATAATGCACCGCTGCACTCCAGTCTGGGTGACAGAGTGAGTCTCAAAAAAAATAAAATAAACCTGGGAGGCGGAGCTTGCAGTGATCTGAGATCACGCCACTGCACTCCAGCCTGGGCAACAGAGCGAGACTCCATTCCAAAAAAAGTAAAAAAAAAAATAATAATAAAAATAAATAAATAAATAAATAAATAACATCCCCATCCTTTTCCACGGCTGCATAGTATTCTACCATGTGGATATACTTTATGTCCACTTGGTTCTCCAACTGTGAAACACTTGGCGGGATCTGTAGGTTTCACTCCTACTAATATTACTGCTACACTCCACACACCACATCCCACATGGGTGAGGATATTGCTAGGATCAATTTCCAGAAATGGTTTTGCTGGGAGTTCCTGCGCATGGATCCCCTGCAATTAAACGGGACATGTGGCATATGCATGGGTATTTTCCTGGGCAGATACTCAAAGGGTCAGTGACTGGATTGGACCCTGAATCTGAGGATGGGGATGAGGGTTTGGTTCTGGGAGACCCAAGGCCTGTGGCCCAGGCTGGGTACTAACCAAGGTCATCGGCGAGCCTCCGGCCATCCTCGGCAGGCACAACACGTTCGTCCTCCAGGTCACACTTGTTCCCCACCAGGATGACCTGGGCGTTGTCCCAGGAGTAGGTCTTGATTTGCGTGGCCCTGCAGAGTTACCAGTCGTGAGTCATGAGCCAGGGGGTTAGGGATAAGAGGAGAGGGCAAAGATCAGGGGTCTGTGGTCAGCAAGCACTCACCAGTCCTGCACGGCGGCAAAGGATTCCTGATTGGCGACATCATACATGAGCAGGAAACCCATGGCTCCCCGGTAGTAGGCTGTGGTGATGGTGCGGTAGCGCTCCTGGCCCGCCGTGTCCTGGACAAATGGCAGTGACAGTTGGCTGGGAACTACCTGTTTCCCAGTCCACCCCTGTCTGAGAGGGCCACTGCCCTGTGTTCACAGCCCCAGTCTCATAGGGGAGACACAGACCTGCTTGTACAACCTCCGGTCTGATGGAGAATACACAGACCCTGCCCTCACAACCCCAGTCTGACAGGGGAGGCATGGATTCATTATCAAGGGACCTCCCCAGTCTGATGAGGGAGAGACCTGGGCTTGCTTGCCCTTGAGGGGTTCCAAGTCTCAGGGGTCAGTGGCCTCTCATAGATTTATGAGCCCCTTTGACCTCGTCTCTAAGAACCAACTTAACAACTGCAAATAAGAACCAACTGGGCCAGATGGTACCATCTTGACAGGATACCTTGGTACTCTCGCTACCATGATGATTGCTACCAGCGGCTAAGTTAGGAGAGGTAGCTGGGTGTTGCTCTGCAGACCAGGCCGGTTCAGTGGGGGTCCCAGGGGTCCCCTCTAAAAGATGGTTCCCAAAACTCTTTCCCATTGGTCACCAGAGCCTGGGATCTTTCTCTTTCTCTCTTTCTTTTCTTTCCTTCTCTCTTTCTTTTCTTTCTTTCCTTCTCTCTTTCTTTCTCTTTCTCTTTCTTTCTTTCCTTTCTAGATGGGCTCTTGCCCTGTCATCCACGCTGGAGTGCAGTGGTGCGATCATAGCTCACTGCAGCCTTGAACTCCTGGGCTCAAGCAATCCTCTCGCCTCAGCCTCCTGAATAGCTGAGACTACAGGCTGAAGCTACCAGGCTGGGCTAATGTTTTTTTTTTTTTTTTTTTTTTTTTTTTTAGACGGAGTCTCGCTCTGTCGCCCAGGCTGGAGTGCTGTGGCCGGATCTCAGCTCACTGCAAGCTCCGCCTCCCGGGTTCCCGCCATTCTCCTGCCTCAGCCTCCCGAGTAGCTGGGACTACAGGCGCCCGCCACCTCGCCCGGCTAGTTTTTTGTATTTTTTAGTAGAGACGGGGTTTCACCGTGTTAGCCAGGATGGTCTCGATCTCCTGACCTCGTGATCCGCCCGTCTCGGCCTCCCAAAGTGCTGGGATTACAGGCTTGAGCCACCGCGCCCGGCCGGGCTAATGTTTAAAGTTTTGGTAGAGATGAGATCTCGCTGTGTTGTCCAGGCTGGTCTGGAACTGCCAGGCTCAAGTGATCCTCCACCTTGGCCTCCCAAAGTGTTGGGATTACAGGCATGAGCCATGACGCTTAGTGTCACAAGTACTTCAAACATGTCTTAGGTTAGTATCATCTCCACAATCAGACCCCCAGGAATAATACTGTCTCCCACCAGGCGCAGTGGCTCACGCCTCTAATCCCAGCACTTTGGGAGGCCAAGGCGGGTGCATCACGAGGTCAGGAGTTCAAGACCAGCCTGGCGAACAAGGTGAAACCCCGTCTCTATTAAAAGTATAAAAAAGTAGGCCGGGCGCGGTGGCTCAAGCCTGTAATCCCAGCACTTTGGGAGGCCGAGACGGGCGGATCACGAGGTCAGGAGATCGAGACCATCCTGGCTAACACGGGGAAACCCCGTCTCTACTAAAAAATACAAAAAACTAGCCGGGCGAGGTGGCGGGCGCCTGTAGTCCCAGCTACTCAGGAGGCTGAGGCAGGAGAATGGCGTAAACCCGGGAGGCGGAGCTTGCAGTGAGCCGAGATCCGGCCACTGCACTCCAGCCTGGGCGACAGAGCGAGACTCCGCCTCAAAAAAAAAAAAAAAAAAAGTATAAAAAAGTAGCCGAGTGTGGTGGCGTGCACCTGTAATCCCAGCTACTCAGGAGACTGAGGCAGGAGAATCACTTGAACCCAGGAGGCGGAGGTTGCAGTGAGCCAAGATCGTGCCATTGCACTCCAGCCTGGGCGACAAAGCAAGACTCCGTCTCCAGGGAGAAAAAAAGATATATATATACTGTCTCCCTCAGAGTCCCCCCAACCAGGGCAGGGCATGTCCCCTCATCCAGATAAATTCGCCTAGTAGATAATTCCTCCGTACTCTTCACACCTACCCCAAGTGCACATCCCAATTCTAGGCTATTTCCCCTCACTTGAGTACCCTCCCCACAGTCAGAAGAACTGTCCAATGAGGCTGGGTGCGGTGGCTCATGCCCGTAATCCCAGCACTTTGGGAGGCCAAGGCCGGTGGATCACTTGAGGTCAGGAGTTTGAGACCAGCCTGGTCAACATGATGAAACCCCATCTCTATTAAAAATATAAAAATTAGCCGGGCGTGGTGGTGGGCATCTGTAATCCCAGCTTCTCAGGAGGCTGAGGCAGGAGAATCGCTTGAACCCAGGAGATGGAGGTTGCAGTGAGCCGAGATCGCGCCACTGCCCTCCAGCCTGGGCAACAGAGTGAGACTCTCCATCTCAAAAAAAAAAAAAAAAAAGGACCCTCCAATGAACTTTCCTGAAGGGACCCCACCCCCAACCCACAGCCAGCCTCCCAGCCTACCCAGATCTGCAGCTTGATCCTCTTGTCATGGCGGTAGACGGTCTTGACCTTGAAGTCAATGCCCACGGTGCTGACGAAGGCGGGCGTGAAGGAGTCGTCCGCATATCGGAACAGGAAGGAAGTCTTGCCCACGCTGCTGTTGCCTATCAGTAGCAGTTTGAACATATAGTCGAAGTTCTGATCTGCTGCATCCCGTGGGCCTGCGGGGGGGTCTCCAGCTGATGCCATCTTGGCACTAGCCTCCCGGGACAGGGAGACCTGAAATCCTCAGGGAGAGGAGACAGGCGTCCTGCATGGGAATCAAACACCAACAACAGCTCCTGTGGATGGATGCACCAGGCCTGAATTCAAATCTCAGCTCGGCCACTTGGAGGCCAAGTGATGCTGGATGCATTGCTTGCCCCCTCTAGACCTCAATGTCCTCTTCTGCAAAATGGGATGTTTCTCATAGTCCCTTCCTGAAAGAGTAGTTAGTTGTGAGCCTAAAATGAGTTTCTTTCTTCTCTTTTTTTAGAGACAAGATCTCGCTCTGTTGCCTGAGGCTGCAGCGCAGTGGCGTGATCATAGCTCACTGCAGTCTTGACCTCCTGGGCTCAAGCGATCCTCCTGCCTCAGCCTCCCGAGTAGCTGGGATTACAGACATGCCACCACATCAGGCTAATTAAAAAAAAAAAAAAAATTGTAGAGATGGGGTCTCACTATGTTGCCCATGCTGGTTTCAAACTCCTCTGCTCAAGCAGTCCTCCTGCCTCAGCCTTCCAATGTGCTAGGATTACAGGCATGAGCCACCGTGCCCGACCTAAAATGTGTTTCTTTATTCATTCAACAAATGCTTCCTCTCTGCCAGGCCCTGTTCCCTGTGGAGATGCAGCTGGGAATAGGACAAGAAAAAGTCCATCCTCGGGTGGTCACGTTCCTTCCAGTGGGAAGGTATTAACACACATAACGGTCATTAGACAGTGCCTGGTAGACAGCTGGGGCACAAAAACAGTGACTGCTGTTTAATCTTCACACCCTGTGGCGTAACTGAGTCTTTATTGGGGTGGAGGGTGGGGAGACCTTTCCTGTCTGGAAACCCAGAGGCCTAGCAAAGGGTTCAAGTGCAAGGCCCAGGGTAAGGGGCTCCGGCCGCTGCAGAACTAGATTCTGGAGAAGGCGCAGGTGTGGACTTCGCCCCCGTGCGTCCACCTGGTGTGGCCCAGGTGTAAGCTGGAATGGGGAGGGGAGGGGAGGACCTGCCAGCTGGATAAGCTGGATAGAACCCCCGACTAAGGCTTGGGTGTTGACTTTGGCAGGTGTCAGCCCCTGGGGCGCCTGCCCTCCCCTGACTCATGCCAAATACAGCCCTTCTCTGAGTTCCAAGGGGAAGGGGTTTTCTACGTACCGGGCCCACGTTTAAAGTCCAGTTCTACCCCCTAAATGGGTACTGCCATTTTCTATTTGTCAAAGGGGCCGGGCCTGTCTCCTGCCCAAGGCTGACTCACTCCAGCCCCAGTCCACGGAGGCAGGATTGACAGTCCTTATATCCAAGGAAACCATCCCAGTCACTTAATTAACACAAACCCCACCACCACGACCACTGCCGCCCACCCCTGGTCTTTCCAGGCAATCTGTCCCATAGCTAGGCTCCTTGAATCTGCCCCCACTCCAACATGCTGCTTCATCCGGGCCCATGATGCTCCCTCAACCCTCATAACCTCTCCCAGGCCTCAGTTTCCCCAGCCGTCTATGGCCGCTGCGGGAACCGCACAGAGAGGCTGCAGAAGGCCTGGATGCAGGCAGGGCAGAGGCAGAGAAAGCCCTGGCACAGCTATTTCTCAATCGCCTTTGGGGCTTTTTTCCATTTTAAACGAGGACCCAACCGGCCCCACCCCGTGTTCCAGGAGAACGAGTTTAAGGAGGGGAAGAGAAGAAGCAGGAAACCTTTCCCCACGCAGGGCAGGGCCGCAAGGCTGGGGCCCCCACCTCCCCCAGCCTCAGCTCACCTGTGTGTCAGTCGGTCCCGCCTCTTTCTAACCATCTGCCGACCCTCCCTCAAGCCTGGCCCTGGAGGGCTCGCCTCTGTCCCCCTTCACTATATTTGGGGCGCCCCAGCCAGTGCAGGTGGACTCAGGAGCTTCCCCCATCACCATATGGTCCCAACGCCTGTCCCCAGCTGGGCTCTCTGCCCCGCCCGCGCCCCATCAGCGCCTCCCAAGTGCCCAGCTGGGTGGGGGCGAGGGCAGAGGCGTTCCCCGCAGCCCCGCCTTTGTTCCCCAGGCCCCCTACCCTCCTCCCAACCCCCTGTACCCCACAGACCTGCTCGAATGCGGAGGGGCGGGGCAGGCTGCGCTCCTTCCCAGGGGTGACCTGGCGTAAGGGGCGCCGCCCGCTGGGATTCCGCCTTTGAACTCGCTGCGGCCTGGCCCTGGCCGCGACCCCGGCCCCGCAGCCGCCGAAGCCACAGCCTGCAGCCACCCGGATCCCGCGCGGGCTCCGCCCAGGAGGCGGAGGAGGGGCCGTTCCCGGAGCGGGGGATGGGGGAGGACGGAGCGGGGCCGAGTCTTGGGCGGGGCTTACAGAAAGCGGGTGGGAGGGGCTGGAAGCTCCACCGAGCATCTAGAGCCCGTCCTAGCCAAGCAACAGCTCATTTTCCCAACTGCGTGTAAAGAGCTCCTACTATACGCATGGCTGTTAAAAGCACGGAGTCTGGGGCCTGGTTCGAGTCCCAGCTCCACCACGTTCTAGTCTTGTGGCTTTGGACGTGTTACTTAACCTCTTTGAGCCTCAGTTTCCCCATCTGTCAAGTAGCTCATAGCAAGAGTACCCAACCTCACTGAGTTGTGGGAGGATTCTGATCTGAGTTAGTGTTTGTCAAGTGTAATGCCGGCCTTAAAGTAGGCTAGGCCAGGTGCGGTGGCCTGTAATAACAGCAGTTTGGGAGGCCGAGGCAGGAGAATCACTTGAGGCCAGGAGTTTGAGACCAGCCTGAGCATCGTAAGGAGACCTCATCTCTACTAAAAATAACAAAAATTAGCCAAGTGTGGTGGCATGCGTCTGGAACCCCAGCTACTTGGGAGGCTGAGGCGGGAGGATTGCTGGAGAGATGGAGGCTGCAGTGAGCCTTGATTGCACCACAGCACTCCAGCCTGGGCAACAGAGCAAGACCCTGTTTCAAATAAATAAAAATAAATGAAAGGCCGGGCGCGGTGGCTCAAGCCTGTAATCCCAGCACTTTGGGAGGCCGAGGCGGGTGGATCACGAGGTCAGGAGATCAAGACCATCCTGGCTAACATGGTGAAACCCCGTCTCTACTAAAAATACAAAAAACTAGCCGGGCGTGGTGGCGGGCGCCTGTAGTCCCAGCTACTCGGAGGCTGAGGCAGGAGAATGGCGTGAACCTGGGAGGCGGAGCTTGCAGTGAGCCGAGATCGCGCCACTGCACTCCAGCCTGGGTGACACAGCGCGAGACTCCGTCTCAAAAAAAAAAAAAAATTAAATAAATAAATAAATAAATAAATGAGGGCTGGGCGCGGTGGTTTATGCCTGTAATTCCAGCACTTTGGGAGGCCGAGGCAGGCAGATCACTTGAGGTCAAGAGTTTGAGACCAGCCTGGCTAACATGGAGAAACCCAGTCTCTAGTAAAAATACGAAAAATTAGCCAGGCGTGGTGGCACATGCCTGTAATCCCAGCTACTCAGGAGGCTGAGGCAGGAGAATCACTTGAACCCAGAGGCAGAGATTGCAGTGAGCTGAGATCGCACCACTGAACTCCAGCCTGGGCAACAAGAGTGAAACTCCGTCTCAAAACAAAACAAAACAAAACAAATAATACATATGTCAGTGGTTAACAACATGTCTGGTATACAGCAGGTGCTCAATAAATGGGCATCATTATAGGAGAGGCTTACAGGCTAAAATGGCTGACACTCCAAATCATCATGCTTCATGAATGAGGAAACTGAGGCCCCTGGCTCTACCCTTGCCTGCCCCTCCCCCTGCTTCTCATGGGGGTGAAAAAAAGAGACAGCAGCCATTTCTGAAGAAGCATTTATTAGCATGCAGGGCCCATGCTAGAGGCTCCTTATTTCCAGGGCAAGGCCGGCGAGACAGAGCCCATTGCTCAGGACGCAGCCCAGATTGCAAAGAGAGGACAGCCCATGGTAGCGGAAGAAATTCTGGCGGAGAGCACTGTATTTGGGGTCCTTCTCTCGCAGCTGGCGGTAGGGATCGGGACCCTGGTGGCTGCCTGGTACCTCCCCACCCAGGCCTCGCTCCTTCTCCACGGTTTGCAGGGCCCACATGGCAGCTGTGGTGCGGGGCTCCAGCCAGCGGGCGTTGACAGTGGCCAGCGTGAGGCTCAGGAACAGCAGGTAAAGCTGGCAGGGACAGCAGAAGAGAAGGTGAGCCGTGCCTGGGAGGCCAGAGAGGCCCTAGGGAGGGGCTTTCTGTATCCTCGACAGCACAGGGGTGGGGGTGGGGACAGCACTGGATCAAAAAGCCTGCCTCCCCCTCTTTCCTTGAACCCAGACTGAGGGACCCAAAGCAGAGTTCCAGCTCTTCTACTCTGAAACTGGTTGCTCTGAAGGAAAAGCTCTATCCCCACCTCCTCTATTCCCCCCAAAACCTCCCGAGCCTCCTCTCTTCTGATACTCAGACTGGAAGTCCCCAGGGCAGGATCTCCTTCCTCAGTGGCCACAGCCCAGACCCCAGAAGCTGACATTGGACCCACAGAGAGTGAATAAAGTCTTTGAGTGGCTGGGCACAGTGGCTCACGCCTATAGTCCCAGTGCTTTGGGAGGCTGAGGTGGGTGGATCACTTGAGGCCAGGAGTTCAAGACCAGTCTGGGCAACATGGGCAAAACCCCATCTCTACTAAAACTACAAAAATGAGCCAGGTGTGGGGGCTGTCCCCCTGTAATCCCAGCTACTCAGGAGGCTGAGGCATGAGAATTGCTCGAACCCGGGAGGGAGAGGTTGCAGTGAGCCGAGATTGCACCACTGCACTGCAACCTGGATGACAGAACAAGACTCTGTCTCAAAAACAAACAAAACAAAACAAAAAGTCTTTGAAGGCAGGCATGGTGGCTCAAGCCTGTAATCTGTAATCCTGGTGCTTTTAGAGATAGGGGTGGGAGCATCCCTTGAGGCCAGGAGTTCAAGACCAGCCTGAACAACAACACAGCAAGACCCTCATCTCCTTTTTTTTTTTTTTTCCCTGAGACTGAGTTTCACTCTTGTTGCCCAGGTTGGAGTGCAATGGCATGACCTCGGCTCACTGCAATCTCCGCTTCCCGGATTCAAGCGATTCTCCTGCCTCAGCCTCCCAAATAGCTGGGATTACAGGTGCACGCCACCCAGTTAATTTTTGTAGTTTACTTAGTAAAGACGGGGTTTCACCATGTTGGCCAGGATGGTCTCCATCTCCTGACCTCGTGATCCGCCCACCTCGGCCTCCCAAAGTGCTGGGATTACAGGCATAAGCCACTGTACCCCGTCTCCCTATTTTTTTTAGTTAAGAAAAATGTTTTTGCCATTCTCACATTGCTATAATTCCATCTCTATTTTTTTAAGTATTTGAATAACTTCTGAGCCTGTTTCATTAAAATAAATAAATAAAAGAAAGAAAGAAAAAAAAGTCTGTGAAGTTCTAATTACCCATAATCCCCTCCTGTCTCTATGAGATTATTCTTGAAACACTTGTCAGAGCTCACTTGCCCACATCAATAGAACATAACGCAGGCAAGGGAAGGCCAGAGTAGAGAAATCTGAGATGCAGAGATAGTTTCTTGCCTTGTGGCCAGAAAAATGTGTGGAAGGCAGTAGGAAACCATAAATTCCCGGTTGGGCTGGTTTTTAAACAATAAACTGGGGTCAATGTACCAGCTCAGCTGAGTCACCACAGCTTGGCAGCAGGCCCAGCCAGCGGGAGGAGAGGGAACAGCAGCTAGCGGGGAGATGCTGGGGGATAGACAGGGCTGCTGGGGACTGTTGTATAGGCTGTGCACTGCTCAAGGGTATCCAGAGCCCAGCTTTGTATCTACCAGGAAGAAGGGGCTCCCCTCCTCTCCCCTACCCTCCCCTACTCTCCCTTCTCCTTTCCTCTCCTGTCCTCTCCTTTCCTTTTATTTTTTTGAGACAGAGTCTTGCTTTGTCACCTAGGCTGGATTGCAGTGGCGTGATCTTGGCTCACTGCAACCTCTGCCTCCCGGGTTCAAGCAATTCTCCTGCCTCAGCCTCCTGAGTAGCTGGGATTACAGGTGCACACCACCATGCCTGGCTAATTTTTTTGTATTTTTAGTAGAGACGGGGTTTCACCATGTTGGTCAGGCTGGTCTTGAACTCCTGACCTCGTGATCCACCCACCTCGGCCTCCCAAAGTGCTGGGATTACAGGCGTGAGCCACCATGCCTGGATTTTTTTTTTTTTTTTCCCCTGGAAAAGGTGTAGCCATAGGCGCTCATTGGGGTCCTGGGAATAAGTCTCCAGAGGGCAGTGGCACTCAAAGTCACATACCTGGCTGGCCTCCCAGAATGTGAGCTGAGCCCAGGCATGCTGTGAAGCCAAGATGCAGAGGTTGATGAAGGCACAGCCCATGGAGATGTGGAAGTAGAAGGGGAAGAGTTTGCTCTGCGCTAGTCCGAAGGTATGTCGGGGAAGGCCTCGGAAAAGCAGGAAGCCTGCAGGATATGGGCACCACAGGGGTGTTAGAGCACTTACCGCCCTCTTATTTCTATCCCCACCCCAGGTCCCCATGACATCCAAGCTGAGGGTCCCTACCTGAGACGAAGGTCACCCACATTTGCATGCCCCAGGCACCTGACAAGACCAGTAGATGGACCATCTTAATCAGGCCTCCTAGGTTCCCGCCTTCCTCCATCTTGCAGTCCTGGGAAGGAGGCACGGGTGGCTCAGAACTTTACCTTTGCCTCGTGCGTGGCCTTCAGACCCTGTGAACCCGCTCGGGGACAGGGTTACGGCCAATCCGGCAGAGATTCTGGCAAAGCAGCCCAGGAATGAGAGTGAGAAAGGCCCAAAACAGTCAAGGCCCAAAAACAACCCTCGACCCCATCTCTCCAAATGTCAGCCCTCAAGCTCTCAGGCTGTCTGGACCTCAATCTCCATGCCACTTCAGAGGCCCCCAAATTTCAGCCCCAGCAGCTCCAGCTCATAGCCCTAGGTCTTCAGAGATCACTCCACTAATTCCCAAACATCACCCCAGGGATCCAGTTCTGACATCCAAGACCACTTTTCTCATAAAATAATCCCGGATATTAGGTGAAGATCCCCAAAACCCCGAGGAAACCCCAAATCTCATCCCGAGGACACCGATCCCACCGTTAGGAACCAAGACCTCAACCCGCAGCACCCGGATTCCGAGAACAGAGGCGTCGGGGCCAAATGGGCTGAATTCGGTACCTCACTCCCACACCCCCGGGTGGACAGCGACCCTCCTCCGCCGCGTCCCCTCGTGGGTTTCCCCCAAGAATTCGTCCCGCCTCCCAGCTGAGCCTGAAACCAATCGTATCGTAGATCTGCACCTTTCTATCCCGCCCTCTTGGGTATTGACTAATCGTACAATCCCCCCCTGGGATCCCGCCCTCTCCACGGCCTTTTATCCAATTACACCGCGGCTACTAAGCGCTGCTGAAGCGTGAAGGCGCCAATGAGGCCTTCAGCTACTCTGGCAGGGGCGGAACTAAAATGCCGGCCACACCCCTCTCTGTGACTTCTTCAGCCTCTGAGCGTTTTAATGCGATGGTGTCCCCGCGGGATCAAACTTCAGCGTCACGGCTGAGGACTGGCTTCGTGGTCCCTGATGGGAGAGCATGAACAGGTGGTATGTGGTAGGTGGGGTTCTGGAGCCTGGCGGGTGCAGAATTCACAACCCAGGGGGCGGAACCAGGATGATGACCCCGCCCCCTTCCCTAAATAATTCTCCCAGGAGGGACGCGGAAGCAACAACCGGATGGGACGGGGAGAGAGGAGGCACGACTGGGGACCTAAACTGGCTCCCAAATGCCTCTCCTTTTCCCCTCCAAGCCTCCCAGGCTTCCTATGGTCCCTAAGTCCCAGGTTCTCAGCGTGACATTCCAGAGCAAACACAGCTTCCCATTACTCTATACCAGGCACTGGCATGGATTAATTTATTTAATCACAACATCCCAGTAAGGTGAATATTATGACATCTCGTTTTTTTGTTTTTTTTTGTTGTTGTTGTTTGTTTGTTTTTGAGGCGGAGTCTCCCTCTGTCGCCCAGGCTGGAGTGCAGTGGCCGGATCTCAGCTCACTGCAAGCTCCGCCTCCCAGGTTTACGCCATTCTCCTGCCTCAGCCTCCCGAGTAGCTGGGACTACAGGCGCCCGCCACCTCGCCCGGCTAGATTTTTGTATTTTTTAGTAGAGACGGGGTTTCACCGTGTTAGCCAGGATGGTCTTGATCTCCTGACCTTGTGATCCGCCCATCTCGGCCTCCCAAAGTGCTGGGATTACAGGCTTGAGCCACCGCGCCCGGCCGACATCTCGTTTTTATAGTTGGGGACACTGAGGCAGGGAGAGGTTCAGTAACGAGACCAGTATTACACAGCTGGAAGGGACAGAGCTAGGATCTGAACCTAGGCCATCTAGCCGGAGAGTTTCCCTGCTTAACCATCATACTCTGCTGCCCCTGGAAGTGAGGACCTTCCTGAGGCAGTGACTCACGGAGGGGCAGCTTAGGACATTTCAGGCAGAAGAAAAACGTGTACATCACAGGGTGTGTGTCAAGATCCAGTGAATGCTTAGGGGATGCCCGGCACTCAATTAGGTGCTCAGAAAATAGGAGCCTAAAAAAGGATTAAGGAAGATTTTACCGAAGATATGCTGAATAGTTTTTGTTTGTTTGTTTGTGTTTGAGACAGAGTTTCGCTCTTGTTGCCCAGGTTGGAGCACAATGGCATGATCTAGGCTCACTGCAACCTCCGCCTTCGAGGTTCAAGCGACTCTCCTGCCTCAGCCTCCCAAGTAGCTGAGATTACAGGCATGCGCCACCACACCTGGCTAATTTTGTATTTTTAGTAGAGACGAGGTTTCTCCATGTTGGTCAGGCTGGTCTCGAACTCCTGACCTCAGGTGATCCACCTGCCTTGGCCTCCCAAAGTGCTAGGATTACAGGTGTGAGCCACCACGCCCAGCCTGAGTAGAGTTTTGAAGAGCGTGTAGGAGTCTTCCAGGTCGACTGAATCAGGCAGAGGGCCTAGCAAGGGCGACAGAAGAGAAAGGTCTAGAGGATTTGGGGGAAGAGACTGAGTGTGACTCAGGGCAAGGTGCCTTTCACCTAGAAATTCCTCCAGGCAGACCTGCCCCAGATATCTCCATCTGTGCCATATCTGGCTATACTAGAGGGGGAGGGGAGTTGGAAGTGAGACCCAGAGCTCAGCTGTTTCCTGTTCCCAGCCTCTTCTAGCGCAGGCCTGGGCCCCAGTTCAGCTAACATCTATTGAACAGATATGCCCTGCCTCTCCTGCTCACACGCTATGGCTGGCATTCACCTGTGGGGTCAGGTCCAAGTTCCTGGCTTGGCCATCAATACCTTACTGGAGCTACTCTGCTAACCTCCTGCTGCTTCCTCTTGGACCTCGATTCAGCCATCATGAATTTACCAGCATAGAGCATGTGGTTCCACACCTCCAAGCTTTTGCACATACTGTTGCCTGCCAGGAAAGCCCTTCCTTTAAGCCAATGTCAAGGTCCCTTTTTTCTTTGAACTCTTCCGAGGCCTGATTTTTTTCTTTGGGGCCTCCTGGGTCCTTCTCACTGCCCAGACCAAACCTTGGGGCTGGGATCATCTTTTTTTGTTGTTTTTTATTTCTGGAGACCGAGTCTCACTCTGTTGCCCAGGCTGGAGTGCAGTGGTCCACCTCCCGGGTTCAAGCGATTCTCCTGCCTCAGCCTCCTGAGTAGCTGGGATTACAGGCGCCCATCGCCACGCCCAGCTAGTTTTTGTATTTTTAGTAGAAACGTGGTTTCACCATGTTGGCCACGCTGGTCTTGAACTCCTGACCTCAAGTGGTCCTCCCGCCTTGGCCTCCCAAAGTGCTGGGATTACAGGCGTGAGCCATCACTGCTGGCTGCGCCTAGCCTTGGGATCATCTTTCATCCAGCTTTGGCTCCTACCATAACTGAGAAGCCTTGAGTTTAGGGCTGAGGCCTCTCTGGCATGTCAGGGAGGGTCTGGGGGCACTGGGGACATGGGGACTTATCTCAAAGCAGCCCCTGCTTCCCTACTCACAGCGACCCTCTTTTGGCCGGCCTGCCCCGGGACCCTGACTACTCTGTGTCCTGCCTCTACTCACCTCCCTCACCCTCCAGCGTGTGTTTGCCTGCTAACGTGAAGTGTGACAAGTACTGGGGTTCGTTGGGGGGCTGCCATAGGGCTGGGGACACTGGGAGAGGCTGGGAATGTGAGGAGTGCCCTGCATTGTCCCTCAAGGAAGCCCTCACCCCTAGGCTCTTCCTCGGACAAGGCTCTGGAGCGTACAGCTCACTGGTCCAGGACCCCAGAGCCAGAGACCTTGGGACGTCCTGCTTCTGGGGACACAGTGAAGAGTGCAGACTGCAGGCCAGGGTGGGGCTCGGGGCCTCCGCCACATGAGGCTGCCCCCTCCCCCAATCCAGACCTGCAGAAGGAGTGCTGTAATGACCAGGACGTTTTGAAGAGGCATCACAACGTAGCTAAGGTCACCCCCACCCGGGAAACCCCTTCAATGCCAAAAACCACTGCAATCTACTGCTGTGGGGCTTAGGGAAGGGGCTGTAGGGCAGAGGGACTCCCATGAACACACCCACTGTGTTTCTTCAGCACCTAGAACAGCGCCTGGCACTCCGCAGGCCCTCACTAAGCAAGTCTTGAATGGAGGAAGGAATGGATGGAAAGAAAGAGTGTGGTTGTGTGTCTTCCATGGGGATTTGACTGTGATTGTCTCTCAGCCACATAAGTGCACTTCTGAGCAAGTGTAGTATGTGTAGCCCAAGGGGGAGGTGCATGAATATGCCCGGAGTGGAGCTTTGCCTGTACTTGTGGTTTGGGACACCCAGAACCGAGGAGATCCAACTTTTGTCCAGCCCGCCAAACTGGGTTGAGGTTAGCAAGCAGGCAGCTCAGGGACAAATTTCTCCTCCCATCTCATCTCTCTTGCCTAGAAGCCCTTGGAGACCAGCTCCTCCAAAGTCAAAGGTGAGAAATCTCCTTTCCAACGAAACTGTGTGGGGAAGACCTGCTGGTTTCCAGCTCTACCCTCTGCCCCAGCATCAGCTGACCCCCTGCCATGGTCACCCATTCACTCCTGCCCAAGACTGAGTGGGACCCTGTTCCATATCTTACCCCTGTCCCTACTTCTACTCTGAGCCTCTGCTGACCTCTGCCCTGCCCTTGCCCCAGACCCCCCCCCTTACAGCCCTGGCTCACCCTGTCCTCTGCCCACAGCCAAGACCATTGTGATGATTCCTGACTCCCAGAAGCTCCTGCGATGTGAACTTGAGTCACTCAAGAGCCAGCTACAGGCCCAGACCAAGGTGAACCGCCTTGGCCCTGCCCCCAGCAACCTCTCTTTCTCCTTGCCCTCCCCTCCTTCCTCCCACCCCAAGGCTGACCTCTTTCCCCCAGGCTTTCGAGTTCCTGAACCACTCAGTGACCATGTTGGAGAAGGAGAGCTGCTTGCAGCAAATCAAGATTCAGCAGCTTGAAGGTGAGGACTGGCCAGAAATCAAGGTCAGGCTAGGCCAGGCATGGTGGCTCACACCTGTAATCCCAGCATTTGGGGAGGCCAAAGAGGGTGAATCACTTGAGGTCAGGAGTTTGAGACCAGCCTGGGCAACATGGTGAAACCCCATATCTACTTAAAAAAAAAAAAAAAAAAGAGGCCCAGTGCGGTGGCTCAAGCCTGCAATCCCAGCACTTTGGGAGGCTGAGACGGGCAGATCACGAGGTCAGGAGATGGAGACCATCCTGGCTAACACGGTAAAACCCCGTCTCTACTAAAAAATACAAAAAAACTAGCCGGGCCAGGTGGCGGGCGCCTGTAGTCCCAGCTACTCGGGGGGGCTGAGGCAGGAGAATGGCATGAACCCGGGAGGCAGAGCTTGCAGTGAGCTGAGATCCGGCCACTGCACTCCAGCCTGGGCGACAGAGCGAGACTCTGTCTCAAAAAAAAAAAAAAAAAAGAAAGGGAAAAAAAAGGCCGGGTGCGGTCACTCACTGCTGTAATCCCAGCACTTTGGGAGGCCAAGACAGAAGGATCACCTGAGGTCGGGAGTTCGAGACCAGACTGACCAATATGGTGAAACCCCATCTCTACTAAAAATACAAAAATTAGCCAGGCATGGTGGCGTGCATCTGTAGTCCCAGCCGCTCAGGAGGCTGAGAAAGGAGAATTGCTTTCTGCGAGGCGGAGGTTGCAGTAAGCCGAGATGACGTCACACCACTGCACTCCAGCCTGGGAGACAAAGCAAGACTCCATCTCAAAAAAAAAAAAAAAAAAAAAAAAGTCAGGCTGGAAGCTGGTCCTGTTGGGATCAGCTGGGCCAGGCCAGGGTGAGAGAAATTGGGAGAGTCTGGGTTCTGGGTCAAGATTAGGACAAGCTGGGTTCTGGGTGGGATCAGGGCTCAGTCAAGGTCCCACACTGTCTGCAGAGGTGCTGAGCCCCACAGGCCGCCAGGGAGAGAAGGAGAGGCACAAGAGGGGCATGGAGCAGGGCCAGCAGGAGCTATATGGGGCCCTGGCCCAAGGCCTGCAGGGGCTGGAGAAGACCCTGCGTGACACTGAGGAGGTGCAGCGGGCCCGCACCACTCGCTGCCTACAGCTGCTGGCCCAGGAGATCCGGGACAGGTGGGGGATGGCGGGAGGGCAGCCTGGAGTCCATGGGAGAGAAGGGAGACCCAGAACTGGGGAATGGAGGCAGGATGGGGGAAATGGCAGACGCCTGGGGGAGGGGGACTGAGGGATGGTGGAAAGCCTGAGGAACAAGAAGAGAGGATGAGGCCGGGTGTGGTGGTTCATGCCTGTAATCCCAGCACTTTGGGAAGCTAAGATGGGCGGATCACTTGAGGTCAGGAGTTCGAGACCAGCCTGGCCAACATGGTGAAACCCCATCTCTACTAAAAATACAAAAATTAGTCGGGCATGGTGGCGGGTGCCTGTAATTCCAGATACTTGGGAAGCTGAAGCAGGAGAATCACTGGAACCCAGGAGGCAGAGGTTGCAGTGAGCCGAGATCACACCACTGCACTCCAGCCTGGGCGCCTGGGCAGCAGAGTGAGACTCTGTCTCAAAAAAAAAAAAAAAAAAAAAAAGGAGAGGAGGAGAGGCTCAGGGGAGACAGGTGGCTTGTGGGGGTGGGGGAGTGGGAAACGGAGAGGCCAGAAGGCAGGGAAGACAGAAAGCTGGAGGTGGGATGGAAAAGGAGGCCAGGGGATCAGAAGGGGGGATGGCAGGAAAGACTGAGAGGACAGGAGGCTGGTGGTGTAGAAAGTTGGGGACAGGAGGTGGGGAGGTGGAGGCCAGGTGATAGGAGGCTGAGTGGGGTGGGAGAGGCTGAGAGAATGGGAGGCTAGGGATCAGAAGGAGAGGATGGGGATGAGGGTAGGGGGATTGTAGAAGGGGAGGGAAAAAGGGCAGGGAGGTGCGGGGGGGACAGAGCTTGGGAGGATGGGTGGAGGGAGGGACATCAGGGGCCAGGCAGGGAGTGCAAGTCTAGGCTGCACTGTCCCCTCAGCAAGAAGTTCCTGTGGGAGGAGCTGGAACTGGTGCGGGAGGAGGTGACCTTCATCTATCAGAAGCTCCGTGAGTGCCTGGAGCCCACATCCGGTGGCGGGTGGGGGGTGGGGTTCCTTCTTCAGCCCCCTGTCCCCCTGAGCCCCCTCCCTCCACAGAGGCGCAGGAGGATGAGATCTCAGAGAACCTGGTGAACATTCAGAAAATGCAGAAAACGCAGGTGAAATGCCGCAAAGTGAGTGCAGGAGATGGGGACCCTGGGGAAGAGTGGGAGACAGAGGGATGGGGATTTCAGCCAGCTTCCACCATGAGATTGGAGCCTGGATTCAAATCTCAGCTCTGCCACTCACTGCTGCGTGACTGTGGGCAAGTCATTTGACCTCTCTGAGCCTCAGTTTCTCCATCTGTATAATGGGTGTAATAATAATTCATCTTGGCTGGGTGCGGTGGCTCATGCCTGTAATCCCAGCACTTTGGGAGACTGAAGTGGGTGGATCACCCGAGGTTACAAGTTTGAGACCAGCCTGGCCAACATGACGAAACCCCGTCTCTAATAAAAATACAAAAATTACCCGGGTATGGTGGCGTGTGCCTGTAATCCCAGCTACTCAGGAGACAGAGGATGGAGAATCGCTTGAACCCAGGAGGCGGAGGTTACAGTGAGCCAAAATCATGCCATTGCACTCTACCCTGGGCAAAAAGATCGAAACTCCATCTTAAAAAATAAAGAAAAAGAAAAAGAAAATTCATCTTGTTGGGTGCTGTGGCTCATGCCTGTTATCTCAGCACTTTGGGAGGCTGAGGTGGGTGGACTGCTTGAGCCCAGAAGTTCAAGACCAGCCTAGGCAACATTATAAAACCCTGTCTCTACAAAAAAACAAAACAAAAAAACAAAACAAAACAAAAAAATGAAACAAGAGGGTGTGGTGGCACATGCCTGTAGACCTAGCTACTCAGAAGGCTGAGGTAGGGGGATCGCTTGAGCCTTGGAGGTTCAGGGTGCATTGGGCCCTGATAGTACTGCACTCTAGCCTGGGTGATAGAGTGAGACCCTGTCTCAAAAAAAGACAAAAAACAAAAACAAAACAAAAAAACCCCACTCATCCCTACCTGATCAGGTGTCTGTTTTAGCTGAGTATTATGCACTTAAATGCAGCCTGGCATATACTAAGTGCTATATAGCGGTCACTTTTTACTATTGTCATCATTATTTATTTTGTTTTGTTTTTTGAGACGGAGTTTCGTGCTTGTCACCCAGGCTGGAGTACAATGGTGCGATCTCAACTCACTGCAATCTTCACCTCCCGGGTTCGAGCAATTCTCCTGCCTCAGCCTCCTGAGTAGCTGGGATTACAGGCGCCCACCACCATACCCAGCAAACTTTTTGTATTTTTATTTTTATTTATTTATTTATTTATTTATTTATTTTTTATTTTTATTTTTTTTGAGACAGAGTCTCGCTCTGCCGCCCAGGCTGGAGTGCAGTGGCGTGATCTTGGCTCACTGCAAGCTCCGCCTCCCGGGTTCATGCCATTCTCCTGCCTCAGCTTCCCGAGTAGCTGGGACTACAGGCGCCCGCCACCTCGCCCGGCTAGTTTTTTTTTTTTGTATTTTTTTTAGTAGAGACGGGGTTTCACCGTGTCAGCCAGGATGGTCTCGATCTCCTGACCTCATGACCCGCCCGTCTCGGCCTCCCAAAGTGCTGGGATTACAGGCTTGAGCCACCGCGCCCGGCCACTTTTTGTATTTTTAGTAGAGATGGGGTTTCACCATGTTAGTCAGGATGGTCTCAATCTCCTGACCTCGTGATCCGCCTGCCTCAGCCTCCCAAAGTGCTGGGATTACAGGCATGAGCCACTGCGCCCGGCGCTATTGTCATTAGTATTATGATTGCCGTTCTCTCATCCGTCCCCACCCCAGATCCTGACCAAGATGAAGCAGCAGGGTCATGAGACAACTGCCTGGCCGGAGACTGAAGAGATACCGCAGGGAGCCAGTGGCTGCTGGAAGGATGACCTCCAGAAGGAACTGAGTGATATATGGTGATGCTCAGCCGTCAGTCTGACCCCCAACCCCCATCTGAACCTCTTCCCCCAGCGGGATCTGGCAGTGACCACCAGAATCTGGAGCCCACCTGAGTCCAGACCTCCCTCACCCCCTAGGACTCACCCCCACCACGGCCCCCAACCTTAGCCCTACTGCTGTCCACACCCTGAGCAGTCTGGAGTCTCCCAGGGCCCCCAGCTCCTCATCTTCCTGCAGGTCTGCTGTGCACGTGCTGCAGAACTCCATAGACGGCCTCACCATGTGCTCGGGGGCCCGTCCCAAGGCCTCAAGCCTCAGGGGTGAGGGAGACTGAGAATTGCTTAAGGGTGGGAGGTCATTGTGTAGCTTCACTCAGGGGGACTATGCTCAGAGAGCCTATTTGGGAGTCACATCTGTTGGGTGTTATTCTATGGTCACATTAAGTAGTGTTCTGAGGTCACATTAAGGAGTCACTGGAGGTTTCATCCAGGAGTCATTCATGGTCACATTCAGTCACTTGGATCTTATAGAAGTCCACGGGGACTCCATGCAGTAGCTCATGCCTGTAATCCTAATATTTTGGGAGACCAAGGTGGGAGGATTACTTGAGTCTAGGAGTTTGAGGCCAGCCTGGGCAACATAGTGAAACCCCATCTCTTCAAAAAATGTAAAAACTAGCTGGGTGATGGTGTACCTGAAGCTGAGCATGCCTGTAGTCTCAGCTACTCAGGAGACTGAGAAAGAAGGACCGCTTGAGCCTGGGAGGTCGAGGCTGCAGTGAGCCGTAATCGCGCCACTGCACTGCAGCCTGGGCAACAGAGCGAGACCCCATCTCAGAAAAAAGTGTCAGTCAGGTAAAATTCAAGGGTCATTGAAGTCATAATTTGGTGTCACATTAGATCACATTCAAGGGACTTGGGGGTCATGGTTTAAGTATCAGTGAGGTATACTATGAAGGGACACAGGGCCTATGTTTGGGGGTTACTCAAGGGTTACATTCAGGGTACCTATCCCTCCTGCAGGCCATAAGGGGCACCGGTGCCTGAGCCCTCCACTCGCCTCCTGGGACTCTGACTCTGACTCTGACCAGGACCTCTCCCAGCCACCTTTCAGCAAGAGCTGCCGCTCCTTCCCACCCGGTGCAGATCCTCCCCAGTCCCCCCCTCCACCCATTTCCCTCCTGACCTGCCCTTGACTCCCACAGTTTAGACCCTTGGAACAGGCCCAGATCCTGATCTGGGCATGAGATCCCTGACCTGCAGCCACGGAGTCCCCTGGACCTGGCCAGGCCCTGACCCACCCTCTCTCTCCACAGCTTGAGCAGCCGGGACTGCTCTCCCTGAAGACCCCTCCAGAGAGAAAATAAACTAGCCGAAACCCTCCTCTAGCCCGGACTGTCAGTCCTGCTGCTTCCTGTGCCTAGGAATCCCCCTGCCCTCCCAGTTTACTCCTCATTGGTCGGGGGGAGGGGTGTAAAGACCCCAGGGGTCATTCGGGATGTGTGGGCTTGGAATCAGGGGACATTTGAAGCCAGATTTAATATATGATAAGGCAAGGAGTCATTCTGTCCAGATATGAGAGGCCAGACAGACTTCCACACTGGCCACAGAGCCTTCCTTTCTGGGGGGCCCTGGCGAATGGGGAAACTGAGGCCCAGAGAGGGAGGGGCGCAGCCCAGGGACATGCTCTGAAGCCCTGCCCTCCTATGACCCTCGGAGCCCCGCCCACCCCAGGGTCCTCCCTCTCTACTGCCATTCTTGGTTCCTTCCCCTAATCGATGCTAACACGCCCCGCCCCCAAGATCACGGAGGCCCCGCCCCACCCCGCTAATGAGGCCCCGCCCTACGGAGGCTATGTAAGTGAGACGCCCGGAGGCCCCGCCCCTCCCTCCACCTCGGAGTCTGCGCGGCGCGGCCCGGCCCGGCCGACCGCGTCTCGGTCTCCGTGTCTGCCAGCCTGGCCGGCAGTCCGTCTGTCCATCCCGCCGCGCCGGGGCAGTCTAGGCGGAGCGGGGGCTCAGGCGGCGGTGGCCTCGACGCGGTGAGAGGAGGGGCTAGGGGCGCCCCTCATTCCCTCTCGTGGGCTTCCCACCCTCGGTGTCGGTCCCCGGTTCCTGAGGGTCGGGTCCCTCCGGGTCCAGCGCGGGGAGGGGTGGGGGAGGGGAGGCAGCGAGCTGGGGGAGGGGACGGGGCTGGGGGAGGGGACCCCGGCCCGAGGAGCACAGCACTGGTGGTGAGGGTGGCTGTGGGTAACTGTGATTGTGTATGGTTGTCATTGTGTGTCTGTGTGTGGTTGTGTAACTGCCATCGTGTGGCTGTATGACTGGGATTGTGTGGCTTCAGGAGGTCCGCGGGTGTGTGTCACTGTCATTGTGCGGCTGTCGTTGTGGGTGTCACTCTGATGGTTTGTGTGTGTGTGTCTGGCTGTGCTGTGGCTGCCATTGGCCCCCCGTGTGGCTGCTGTCTCTATGTGTGACTGTCTTGGTGTTCGTGTGGCTGTGTGCATAGGACTGTCATTGTGTGGCTGCTATTGTGTGTTCATTCTGATGGTGTGTATGTGTGTGTGGCTGTGGTCGTGCGCCTTGTGCCTTTTTTGTGTGGCGTTGTGAGTCTGTGTCATGGTCCATGGATGTGGCCATGTGGTTGTGGATGGCACCGTGTCTCTCCCCTGTGACTGTCGGTGTGAATAAGAGATTGTGTGTGTGTGGCTGTCGCTGAGTGCCTTGTAATTGGGGGTGTGACGCTGTGATGGGTTCTGTGACCCCCATTGTGTGTGGTGACTCTTTCTTTTCTGTGACTCTTAAGTGTGTTGCAGGCCTGACTGTGGGTCACTGACCCTACAGTTAGGCGTGGGGGCTTGTGTGGGACTGTGATGTGTGTAGGGTCTCCTATATGTCCCTCTCTGTTTGGCCCTGGGTGGGAGTGGTATCTGGGTGTCTCTGACAGGCTGTGAGCCCACTGTGCGTGAGTATTCACTGACATGTATTGTGTGTGTTGGACACCTGTCTGAACAAGGGGGCCCTTCTTGTTCACTGCAAAGTGGCGCCCAGCACAGTGCCTGGAAGTGGGCAGGTGCTGGGTCTTCACTGTGGGATGGGTGAACGCTATGCCATGGTTTTGTATGTGTGTGTCGGGGGGGGGGGGTGCCAGGATGGAGGCTGCAGCTGGGTTGTGCTTCCTAGGGGTGACAGCATGGGTGACCATGGGTATCTAGGACCTCTGGCGACCATCACCCCATATCACACTGCAGAATGAGCGTCGTGGGTGGGGTGCTGGACCCAGAGTGCCTACCCTCGCCTGCCTGGGCCTCAGTTTCCACATCTGCACAATGGGGGTGACCATCCCTGCCCTGCTGGCCGCCAGGAGCGGCTGTGAGTCTTCGGGCGTGGATGCAGCCTGGGGGAAGCCATAGGGCGCTTTCACAGGTGAGATGGGGCTGGGAGAATGGGTGTAAGCAGGTGTGACTGTGTTGAGCCCTGAAGCGCTGGGGACTGGGGGTAGCCTTGGGGGAGGGAAGAGGAGAACTGGGAGGCAGACCAGCTGGGAAGAGGGGGAAGGAGGGAGAGGCAGCTGGCAGAGAAGGAGGGCTTGGCTATCAGCCCAACCAGACACGAACACCACAGCCCATGGGGACAGAGAGAGGGGCCCCTGTGGAGGCCATGGAGGAAGAGACTCAGGGGAAGGGTCTGGTAGGGATGGGGAGCCCCTCGGGAAAGAGGATGGGGTCCCCTAAAAACTAGTGGGGACCCTTCTAAGTGCCATGGGGGAGAGGTTCCCATGAGGCTGGGGAGTCTCTTCTAAAGGCCCACCTCCTAAAAGGCATTAGGTCAGAGCATCCCATGTAGGCTATAGAGGAAGGGGACCCCTGTAGAATATCAGGGAGTGGTATCAGGGGAGGCAGTTGTCCCCAGTAGGGTCAGGACCAACAGGGTGGGACCTGGATTGCAGAGGCGAGGCCAGAAGGCTCAAGGGGCAGAGTCAGGGCTTGCCCGGGTCTTCAGGGCCAGGGGTGTGGCCAAAGGACTCAGGGATGAAGCCAGGGTCCCGGTGACCTGAGACTTCCCCTAGGCACACCCCTGGGACTCCCACTCCCTCCCCACCTCTGCAGGCCTGGCCTTCACCATGGCGGGAGGGAGACCGCATCTGAAGAGGAGTTTCTCCATCATCCCCTGCTTTGTCTTCGTGGAGGTGAGGACCCCCGTACCTCTCCCAGAGAGGGCGTGCCTATCTCTGTCTCTGTCCAACCTCAGTCTCCCTATCTGTACCCACTTTTCCATCGCTGGGATCTCCCTTGCTGGCCCCTTTCTCTTGAGAAGTGGTTATGAGCTTGGATTGAGAAGGGCCACTCCCCAGGGTCCAATCCCTCTCTGCCCCATCCACACTGCAGGGTGCTGGACACCACAGGTACCCCTGAGCCTCAGTTTCCTCATTCATAGAATGGGCATCAGCAGAGTCCCAACTCCTAGGGCTGTTCTTTGTTTTTTTTGTTTTGTTTTGTTTTGTTTTTGAGATGGAGTTTCGCTCTTGTTGTCCAGGCTGGAGTGCAATGGCGCGATCTCGGCTCACCGCAACCTCCACCTCCCAGGTTCAAGCGATTCTCCTGCCTCAGCCTTCCCAAGTAGCTGGGATTATAGGCATGTGCCACCAAGTCCAGCTAATTTTGTATTTTTAGTAGAGATAGGGTTTCTCCGTGTGGGTCAGGCTGGTCTCGAACTCCAGACCTCAGGTGATCCACCCACCTCGGCCTCCCAAAGTGCTGGGATTACAGGCATGAGCCACCGCGCCCGGCCTTTTTTGTTTTGTTTTGTTTTAGATAAGGTCTCACTCTGTCACCCAGGCTGGAGTGCAGTGGCATAATCTCAGCTTACTGCAACCTCCACCTCCTGGGCTCAAGCAGTTCTCCTACCTCAGCCTCCCAAATAGCTGAGACTACAGGCGTGTGCCATCATGCGCAGCTAATTTTTCTTTTTTTTTTTTGAGATGGAGTCTCGCCTGTTGCCCAGGCTGGAGTGCAGTGACGCGATCGCAGCTCACTGCAGCCTCCACCTCCCGGGTTCAAGCGATTCTTCTGCCTCAGCATCCCGAGTAGCTGGAACCACAGGTGCATGCCACCACGCCTGGCTAATTTTTGTAGGTTTTTAGTAGAGACAGAGTTTCACCATCTTGGCTAGGCTGATCTTGAACTCCTGACCTTGTGATCCACCCGCCTCAGCCTCCCAAAGTGCTGGGATTACAGGCGTGAGCCACCGCGCCCGGCCTATGCCCAGCTAATTTTTGTCCTTTTTGGTAGAGATGGGCTTTCAACATGTTGGCCAGGATGGTCTAGAACTCCTGACCTCAAGCAATCCTCCCGCCTCAGCCTCCCAAAGTGCTGGGATTACAGGTGTGAGCCACCACGCCCGGCCTCCTAGGGCTGTTCTAAAGGTAAAGTGTATTAATTCATGGACAAACTTGGTAAGACCCCCTCCCCACGGTGAGGGTTAGACCTGTGGTAGCTGCTGGTACCCCTACTCCTCCGATTTCTTTCCTTGTGGGAGAGTCTCTCCACCTCCCACTGTCTGTCTGTCTCTCATCTGAGCCTTGGCCCTAGACTCACTCTCCCCATGCCCATCTCTTCTCTCACTCTCTCTACAACTCCCTTCCCTTTTCCTCTCCCTTCTTTCTTCTCTTGCTTTTTTCCTCCTCTTCTCCCCTCCTTTCCTGGTTTCCCTCTCTCTCTCTCTTTTTCTTTTCGTTCCTTCCTTCTCTCTCTCTCTCTCTCTCTCTCTTTCTCTCTTTTGAGATGGAGTCTTGCTCTGCTGCCCAGGCTGGAGTGCAGTGGCATGATCTTGGCTCACTGCAACCTCCGCCTCCCAGGTTCAAGTGATTCTCCTGCCCCAGCCTCCTGAGTAGCTGGGATTACAGGTGTCCACCAGCATGCCTGGCTAATTGTTGTATTTTTAGTAGAGACAGGGTTTTGTCATGTTGGCCAGGCTGGTCTCAAACTCCTGATCCCAGGTGATCCACCTGCCTCAGCCTCCCAAAGTGCTGGGATTACAAGCATGAACCACTTTTTTCTTTATTTTCTTTTTTTCTTTCTTCCTGTCTTTCGGCCATTCCTCTTCCTTTCTTTCTTTTTTCTGAGACAGGGTCTCCCTCTGTCACCCAGGCTGGAGTGCAGTGGTGCCATCATGGCTCACTGCAGTCTTAACCCTCTGGGCTGAGGCAATCTTCCTTCCTCAGCCTCCCAAGTAGCTGGGACTATAGTTGTGCAGAGATGAGGTCATGCTATGTTGCCCAGGCTGATCTCAAACTCCTGAGCTCAAGCAATCCTCCTGCCTCGGCCTCCCAAAGTGCTGGAATTACAGGCATGAGCCGCTCGCTGCACACGGCCTCTCTCTGTTTCTATCTCCTTCTCCTTCTGTTTCTCCTAAACCCTGGCTCTTCTCTCACCTCCTTTCCCCATTTCTCTCAGTCTCTCTCCCCCTTGTCTCTGTCTCTCTCCATCTTCTAGTTTCTGTCTCTAACCCATGTCTCTCCATCTCTGTATCTCTGCCTCTGTGGCCTCAGCTGGAGCCCTGACCCTCTCTCTTCTCTCTCCGCCACCTCTCCCTGCCCTGGCTTGGTGGCAGTCGGTGCTGCTGGGCATCGTGATCCTGCTTGCTTACCGCCTGGAGTTCACGGACACCTTCCCTGTGCACACCCAGGGATTCTTCTGCTATGACAGTACCTACGCCAAGCCCTACCCAGGGCCTGAGGCTGCCAGCCGAGTGCCTCCTGCTCTCATCTACGCACTGGTCACTGCCGGGCCCACCCTCACGGTGAGACAGTGAAGACCTCCTAGGAGGCAGGTGGGCCAGGTGAGGGTGGGTGAGGGGATGGGCTGGAAGGCCAGGAAGACTCTACCTTGGTCTTGCCCACAGATCCTGCTGGGGGAGCTGGCGCGTGCCTTTTTCCCCGCACCACCTTCAGCCGTCCCGGTCATCGGGGAGAGCACCATCGTGTCCGGAGCCTGCTGTCGCTTCAGCCCCCCACTGCGGAGGCTGGTCCGCTTCCTGGGTGAGAGATATGGCCCGTGATCAGTCCCATGGTAATGGTCGGGAGGTGGGTATAGAAGGAAAGAGTCTTGGGCCTGACAGTCATCATAATTCCAGGCTGGGCGCAGTGGCTCACGTCTGTAATCTCAGCACTTTGGGAGGCCAAGGTGGGCGATCACCTGAGGTCAGGAGTTCAGGACCAGCCTGACCAACATGGCGTAACCCTGTCTCTACTAAAAACACAAAAAATTAGCTGGGCATGGTGGCGGGTGCCTGTAATCCTTGAACCTGGGAGGCAGAGGTTACAGTGAGCCAAGACTGCACCAGCCTGGGCAACAAGAGCTAAACTCCATCTCAAAAAAAAAAAAAAATTCCAGGGAAAAGCTGGGCATGGTGGTGCATACCTGTAGTCTCAGCTACTTGGGAGGCTGAGGCAGAGACTCAGCTACTTGGGAGTACCAGCTACTTGGGAGACTGAACAAGACCCCACCTCTTTAAAAAAAAAAAAAAAAAGGGAATTCCAGCAGGGAAGGAAGAGGACCTGGAATTGCCATGGTGGGGATGTTAGGAAGCAACAAGGGACTTAGGCTCAGGCCAGATGTAATGGAGGTTCTAGGGATATGGGTGGGGCCTAACCCAACCATGATGGCAACTGTAGGAAGAGGGTCCCAAAATGCCACAAGGAGAGTCTCAGGCACAAAAGAGAGACACAGGCACAGGACAAACACCCTGGGGCCCCTGGGTAGGGAGATGAGACTCTGGCTGTGCTTTAAATGGGGTCCCAGCCTCAAGTGGTGGCTGTGGGAAAGGGGGAGGGGCAGAGCTTACCTATAATAGTGGTCCCAGGGGCAGACGGTGGGAGACCCAGCTCTAACTTACTAGTGGCCCCAGGAGGAGAGTGATGAACTCAGTCGTAGCCAGTTTAAGGGCAGGCAGGAAGCGCCCAGGTATGCCATTAGGGTTTTCCCTAGCCGTCCTAGGCATGGGGTGGATCCTGATGTAATGGTGTTGGGTTGGCCGGGAGGTCCAAGCCCAGCTATAATGGGCTCCAAGGGAGGACCCGCCCCGACATAGTGGTAATCCTAGAAAGACAGGGGCCAGATAATGAGGGTCTCTGGGGGCAGGAGGCCTCAGAGTGTCTTCATGGTGGTCCTTAAGGGGGATGTTGGCACAACTACGGGGTCCCAAGTGTGCTTTAATGACAGTCACAGGAAAAGGGAACTAAGAGGCCCAATGGAACCAGTGGGAGCATCGGGCCCGGCGCATGAACCGCTTCCACTATCGCACCCCTAGGTGTCTACTCCTTCGGCCTCTTCACCACAACCATCTTCGCCAACGCGGGGCAGGTGGTGACCGGCAATCCTACGCCACACTTCCTGTCTGTGTGCCGCCCCAACTACACGGCCCTGGGCTGTCTGCCACCTTCTCCGGATCGGCCAGGTCCCGACCGCTTTGTCACTGACCAGGGTGCCTGCGCTGGCAGCCCCAGCCTCGTGGCCGCCGCGCGCCGCGCCTTCCCCTGCAAGGACGCGGCCCTCTGCGCCTACGCAGTCACCTACACGGCGGTGAGCCTCGGGAGCTTCGGGGTTGGAAATGGGTGTGAGGGCTGGACAGCGCCCAGTGGCCTGGAAGCCGCCAGAGCTGGATCCTGTGCTCTTCCACGCCCCTGGTGCTGTTGGAAGCTCTCGCTCCACGCCGCGGCCTGTTGGAAACTCTAGTTCCTCCTCCCAGATCCTAGCCACGCCCCCAGCCAGAGCCTATCGCCGTCCATTGCCTCCGGCCCTTGCTCTCTGGCCACGCCTCCTGAGCCCGTAATGCGAGAGAAGCTATTGGCTCCACCCTATGGGATCAGGACACTATCCCTGATGTGCAAGACTCGGAACCCCTAGAGCCTAGCCAGGCCCCCAGGATGCTACAGGCGCTAGATATTAGCTGGGAGACTGGGTAGATTGGATGGCTTCCTGGAGCCCTTGCCCCTCTCCTTGGGACCTTGTTCTCTCCCATTGTAGCCCTGGCCACACTCTTTGCTCTTAACTGCTCTGGGATTTCTAACTCTGTCCTCTGCTTTTTCCTGCTCACATACCCTGTTGCTTCAACTCTTTTTTCTGGCATCCGGGTTTATGCTCCCATATTGTCAGTAGTCCCCTGGGGGTCAGGAGCTCCACCTCCTACAGCTCCTGGACCTGCCCCCTTAGCCCTGACTCCACCCTCTGGTTCTGTGGCCACGTCCTAACCCAGCAAGTGTCTGTCCTCATCTACGACTCTGGACCAGGGACATCTGGGCCCCAGACCTTGTCCTCTGCTCTTGGGAGCTCTGGCCACACCTAGCCCTACAAGTGGTGCCCATGAGACTCCAAGACCTCAATCCCTGACCCCCACCCCCCTTTGCCGTTTTAGTCACGCTCCCTGGAAAAGCCCACTGGGAAGTCCATGACTCCATCCCTGGAACCCCTGGCCACACCCTCCAGCCCCAACGCTCTGGCCATGCATTCTAGCCCAGAAAAGAGCGTCCACTTGGGTTCAGAGACTTGCCTCCACTTGTCCCCTGACCAGTCTGACTCCCCACAGATGTACGTGACTCTCGTGTTCCGCGTGAAGGGCTCCCGCCTGGTCAAACCCTCGCTCTGCCTGGCCCTGCTGTGTCCGGCCTTCCTGGTGGGCGTGGTCCGCGTGGCTGAGTACCGAAACCACTGGTCCGACGTGCTGGCTGGCTTCCTGACAGGGGCGGCCATCGCCACCTTTTTGGTGAGTCCCCTCCTCAACCTTCCCAGCATGGAACCTTCCCATCAGCTCTCTGACCCAAGAGGCAGGACCACATGATGGAGAAGGGTGTGGACTGTGTGTGACCTTGGGCCAGTCCCTTAACCTGACCCTTCCTGGATATTCTCATCTCATCTGTGAAATGAGATACCAGGATCAGGGTGAGGCAAGGCCTTGAATGCAAATTTTAAGAGGGTGCCCAAACACTTAGTAATCAAGATTAATCATATTTTAACAAAACATTTTTAAAAATCAAAGTTAATACAAAACTATCATAATGTACAGAAATATAAAAATTCTAAATAAAGACGAATCAAGACTGGGTGCAGTAGCTCACGCCTGTAATCCCAGCACTTTGGGAAGCTGAAGTGGGTGGATCACTTGAGGCCAAGAGTTCGAGACCGGCCTCGTCAACATGGCGAAACCCCGTCTTTACTAAAAATACAAAAATTAGCCAGGCGTAGTGGTGCAAGCCTGTAGTCCCAGCTACTCGGGAGGCTGAAGCAGAAGAATTGCTTGAACCCGGGGGACGGAGGTTGCAGTGAGCCGAGATCGCACCACTTCACTCCAGCCTGGGTGAAAGAGTGAAAGTCTGCCTCAAAAAAAAAAATTAGCTGGCAACGGTGGTGCACATCTGTAGTCCCAGCTACTCGGAAGGCTGAGGCAGAAGAGTCGCTTGAACCCAGGAGGTGGGGTTTGCAGTGAGCTGAGATCACACCACTGCACTCCAGCCTGGGTGACAGAGTTTGACTCTGTCTCAAAAAAAAAAAAAAAAAAATTAAACCCTGCCCCTGTACAACTTGGTCTTACTTGCTTTACCCTAGTCCAGACTCTGTGGGATAAATAATAATTGCACCTACCTCATAGTAAAATGGAACCAACAGTGCCTGGCACATACTATGCATTAGCTGTTTTTGAAAACCTGAGCTCAGTTTCCTTATCTGAAAAATGGGGATGGTATTTACATAGCTCCTATGTGACTGACCCCAGGCCTCAACACTGTCCTCTCCCTCTGTTCCAGGTCACCTGCGTCGTGCACAACTTTCAGAGCCGGCCACCCTCTGGCCGAAGGCTCTCTCCCTGGGAGGACCTGGGCCAAGCCCCCACCGTGGACAGCCCCCTCGAAAAGTTAAGTGTGGCCCAGGTAAGGGGGGCCGGGGGCTGCTCCCGGCTGGAGAGGGTGGTGGGTGGAGGGGGCCAAGGAGGCAGGAAGGAAGTCAGGCAAGAGGTGGGGGTCTCAGAACCATGGGGAAGTGGAGGGATCACCCATCTCTGTGGACACAGGTCCTGGGGGGACAGCCCCAAAGAATGAAAGGGAGCACCCCCGTCTTCTTCCCAAGGGGACACGGTTAATCATGAGAACTGTGGTTGTCTTTTCCGTGGGATTCTTCACCTGATGAGCTCCTTGTGGCTGTGGCCGGTAGGGCCCAGGGGGCCACTAGCCCCTTCCCTCTGTCTCTTTGTCTCAGGAACCCGAGGTCTGCAGGCCGCATTCGACACCGGCACGGCTCACCCCATCCAGTGAGTGTTGGGGGTGTGGGGACTAAACAGGGGGACTTTCAGGTGGGCAGCTACTGCCCCAGAGGTCTCACCTAGGTTTTTATGCTGCCTCCCAAGTGTTCTGATCCCCTGATATCTGGCTTCTGACCACCAGAGTCGCAGAACTGCGCCCGCCGTGGCCACCTGATCCCCAGCTGCGTGTCCTCCAGGGCCCCAGCCATGTGTTCGTCGCCCCGTGTGCCCCGCCCTCGATTGAGGTCTGAGCCGACGCCCTTGCCCCTGCCCCTACCCCTGCCAGCGCCCACCCCCAGCCAGGGCCCCTCGCCTTCCTCCCCCGGACCTGGGGGGCCAGGCGGGGGTGGTGGACGTGGCCGGAAGCTGCTGCTGCCCACGCCCCTGCTGCGGGACCTGTACACCCTGAGTGGACTCTATCCCTCCCCCTTCCACCGGGACAACTTTAGCCCTTACCTGTTTGCCAGCCGTGACCACCTGCTGTGAGGCCCGACCACCCACCCAGAATCTGCCCAGTCCCCACTTCTTCCCTGCCACGCGTGTGTGTGCGTGTGCCACGTGAGTGCCAAAGTCCCCTGCCCCCCAAGCCAGCCAGACCCAGACATTAGAAGATGGCTGGAAGGACATTTGGGAGACACCTGCCTCTCTGGCCCTCTGAGATATTCAGATGGGCACAAATGGAAGGTGGGCCCTTGCCCCTACTCTTGCCCTTTTAAGGGCCAAAGCTTGACCCCATTGGCCATTGCCTGGCTAATGAGAACCCCTGGTTCTCAGAATTTTAACCAAAAGGAGTTGGCTCCAGCCAATGGGAGCCTTCTCTTCACTTCTTAGAATCCTCCTGCAAGAGGGCAACTCCAGCCAGTGTTGAGCGACTAAACAGCCAATAGGAGCCCTTGGTTTCCAGAATTTCTAGAGTGGGTGGGCATGATTCCAGTCAATGGGGGACCGCCCGTGTCTAAGCATGTGCAAAGGAGAGGAGGGAGATGAGGTCATTGTTTGTCATTGAGTCTTCTCTCAGAATCAGCGAGCCCAGCTGTAGGGTGGGGGGCAGGCTCCCCCATGGCAGGGTCCTTGGGGTACCCTTTCTCCTCTTAGCCCCTCCCTGTGTGCGGCCTCTCCACCTCTCACCCACTCCCTCCTAATCCCCTACTTAAGTAGGGCTTGCCCCACTTCAGAGGTTTTGGGGTTCAGGGTGCTGTGTCTCCCCTTGCCTGTGCCCAGGTCATCCCAAACCCTTCTGTTATTTATTAGGGCTGTGGGAAGGGTTTTTTCTTTTTTCTTGGAACCTGCCCCTGTTCTTCACACTGCCCCCCATGCCTCAGCCTCATACAGATGTGCCATCATGGGGGGCATGGGTGGAGCAGAGGGGCTCCCTCACCCCGGGCAGGCAAAGGCAGTGGGTAGAGGAGGCACTGCCCCCCTTTCCTGCCCCCTCCTCATCTTTAATAAAGACCTGGCTTCTCATCTTTAATAAAGACCTGTTTGTAACAGAAGTTTGGCCACCTGCCTTCCTCCCCCGGGTGGTGGGGGGTGCGGAGGACTTTCATCGTGGGTCTATGGATGTCTGTGGAGCTGGGTGTGGGTGTACTGCTGCAGTGTATCTAAGGACGATTGTGGAGAGGCAGTGCGGTTTCATGGGGCTCGAGACTTGGGCTGAAATCCTGGCTCAGCATTCTGGGCTCTGTGGCCTCAGGAAAGTTCATTCACCTCTCTGTGCCCTTGTTTCTTCATCTGTCAAAGGCAAACAGTCACTCAAGCCACCAAGGCACACAAACCCACATCAGGAGCCGTACATGCCCTGTGTGTCTCAGACCAGGGCACAGAGGGCACAAGGAATGGGGTGAGGATACCTGGGGGTCCTGAGAGGGATGGGGGATGCTGAGGGGCACTAAGAACCTCCAAGCCGAACACCTGGCTGCATGGATGAGCGCAGGGTGCTGAGTATGAGATTACACCGAGATCCAACCCCTCTGAGAACTCAGCAGATACTGGGGATGTTCAAAGGGTCAGGGAGAGGGAGCCACAGGACCCCTCCTGCAATCGGGGCTCTGAGGGTCTTCAGATAGGGCATTTGGGACCTAGAGTCACCCAGGCACCAGGAAAAGGGAGTCTGTTTCCTTTCTCTCATTAATTAATTCATTCAGCAAACACTGTAAAACCCCTACTGTGTGCCAGATGGTCTTAATCTGTTCCAGCTGCCATAACAAACTACCGGGGACAGGATGGCTTATTTATTAAATTATTTAAAAATAAATTTCTCTACTACTATTAAATTTCTCTACTAATTATTTAAAAATATGTTTCTTATCTATTATTTATTTTGAGATGGAATCTCGCTCTGTTGCCCAGGCTGGAGTGCAGTGGTGCAACCTCGGCTCACCGCAACCTCCACCTCCCGGGTTCAAGTGATTCTCCTGCCTCACTCAGCCTCCTGAGTAGTTGGGACTACAGGTGCGCACCACCACGCCTGGCTAATTTTTTGTATTTTTAGTAGAGATGGGATTTCACCGTGTTAGCCAGGATGGTCTCGATCTCCTCACCTTGTGATCCGCCTGCCTTGGCCTCTCAAAGTGTTGGGATTACAGGTGTGAGCCACTGTGCCCGGCCTTATTTTTATTTTGTGTGTGTGTTTGTGTTTCTTGTGTTTTGAGATGGAGTTTTGCTCTGTCGCCAGGCTGGAGTACAGTGGTACGATCTCGGCTCACACAACCTCCGCCTCCTGAGTTCAAGCGATTCTCGTGCCTCTGCCTCCCTAGTAGCTGGGATTACAGGCGCCTGCCACCACACCTGGCTAATTTTTGTATTTTTGGTAGACAAAGACTTTATGGGGTTTGACCATATTGGCCAGGCTGGTCTCGAACTCCTGACCTTGTGATCTGCCCACCTTGGCCTTCCAAAGTGCTGGGATTATAGGTATGAGCCACCGTGCCTGGCCTATTTTTTTTAATAGAGACGGGGTTGTGCCATGTTGCCCAGGCTGATCTTGAACTCCCGGGCTCAAGCGGTTCACGCATCTCAACCTCCCAAAGTGCTGGGATTACAGGCATGAGCTACCACCCTGGGCCTAACAGAAGTTTATTGCTCACAGTTCTGGAGGCTGGGAAGTCCAAGATCAAGGCCCCAGCAGATTCAGTGGCCGGTGAGGGCCTGCTTCCTCACAGACTTACTCTAGTCTCACATGGCAGAAGGTGGAGAAGCTCTCTGGGGCCTCTTTTATAAGAGCACTAATCTCATTCATGAGGACTCCACCCTCATGACCTAATCACCTTTAAAAGGCCCCCCACCGGCCGGGCGTGGTGGCTCATGCCTGTAATCCCAGCACTTTGGGAGGCCGAGACGGCTGGATCACGAGGTCAGAAGATCGAGACCATCCTGGCTAACATGGTGAAACCCTGTCTCTACTAAAAAATACAAAAAACTAGCCGGGCGAGGTGGTGGGCGCCTGTAGTCCCAGCCACTGGGGAGGCTGAGGCAGGAGAATGGCGTAAACCCGGGAGGCGGAGCTTGCAGTGAGCTGAGATCTGGCCACTGCACTCCAGCCTGGGCGGCAGAGCGAGACTCTGTTTCAGAAAAAAAAAAAAAAAGGCCCCCCACCTCCTATCACTGTGGGTTAGGATTTCAACATATCAACCGGGGGACAGGGTACAAACATTCAAACCGAAGCATAAGTGTTGTTTAGTTAGGCACAGGGTGGGGGTTGGGGGGACGGGAGGTTACAGCAGTGAACAGAACAGACACGAACCTCTGCTGTCACAGATGAGAGTATTCTAATATGTAAGACAATAAACAAGGTAAATGGGGCCTGGTCTCCACACCTGTGATCCCAACACTCTGGGAGGCCAAGGCTGGAGGATTGCTTGAGCTTAGGAGTTGGAGAACGACCTGGGCAACATAGTGAGACCTCCGTCTGTACAAAAAAATATATATATTTTAAAATTAGTTGGGCATGGTGGCACACATCTATAGTCCCGGCTACACGGGAGGCTGAGGTGGGAGTCACTTGAGCCCAGGAAGTCGAGACTGTGGTGAGCCGTGATCATGCCACTGCACTGTAGCCTGGGTGACAGAGTGAGACCATGTCTCAAAATAAATAAATACGCAAATTAATAAATATAAAAATAAATGAGCTAAGTACAGATTCACAATTCCAAATTTTTATAGAAGTCTGAAAACCAGGCCAGGCACGGTTGCTCACACCTGTAATCCCAGCATTTTGGGATGCTGAAGTGGGTGGATCACCTGAGGTCGGAAATTCAAGACCAGCCTGGCCAACATGGTGAAACCCTGTCTCTACTAAAAATACAAAAATTAGCTGAGTGTGGTGACACATGTCTGTAATCCCAGCTACTTGGGAGGCTGAGGCAGGAGAATCACCTGAACCTGGGAGGCGGAGGTTGCAGTGAGCCAAGATTGCACCACTGCACTCCAGACTGGGTGACAGAGTGAGACTCCATTTCAAAAAACAAAAAGAAGTCTGAAAACCAAAATCCTTTCATAACTCATTTATGGCAAAACCTAACCTGAACTGACTTGAGATTATGTATAGCTTTTATTTATTTCACTTGATGTGAATATTCTTGTGTTTTGCTGAAGATAAAGTGATTTGAGGATGTTAGTTCTGGTCCCACTGGGGGTATGAAACACATAGTATTTACAGCCTATTACATTTTAAAATCTGAAAAATCCTGAATTTCCAACTCCAGGATCATGGATTTAGCTAAGGGATCTCTGATATGTTAGATATTGATATGTGATAAGGAGAACACTCAAGCTAAGGAAGGCGATGTGACAACTGTGGGATAGGGACATGGTTTGCAATTTCTTTTTAAGGGATAGGGAGGGTCTTGCTCTGTTTGTTGCTCAGGCTGAGCGATGGGTGGAGTGCAGTGGCACGATCCTAGCTCACTACAGCCTTAAACTTCTGGGATCCAGTGATCTAGTGATCCTCCCAAGTAGCTGGGACTGCAGGCACACACCACCATGCCTGCTAGTTTTTTAAATTTTTAGTAGAGACAATGTCTTGCTATGTTCCCCAGGCTGGTCTTGAACTTCTGGGCTCAAGTGATCCTCCCACTTCGGCCTCCCAAAATGCTGGGATGACAGGTGTGAGCCGCCATGCCTGGGCTATGGTTTGCAATTTAAAACGAAGTGATCAAGGAAGTTCTCTCTGAGACGACACTGGGAGGAAGGGAGCCGTGCAAATATGTGGTGGGGAGACCTCCAGGCAAAGGAGGTCTTTGCAGAGCAAGTGTGAAAGGCTTGAGGCGGGAACGTGCCTTCTGTGTTCAGGAAACAGCAAAGTGGCCTGTGTAGCAATTGGCAAAGGGTGAGTGAAGAGGAGACAGAAGAAGAGGAGGTTGGGGAGATGGTGGGGAAGTTGGGGAGATGGTGGAGCTTACCGTGGGCCACTGGGGGATAAGATGAGAGCATCAGAGAGCTGATGGCAGAGGAAAGACTGCATCAGGAGGCCCCCTGATTGACTGACCAAGGCTCCTGTTTCCAGAGCTTATACACCTGAGACCTGTGGTCTCTCCTGACGCACAGCTGTCTCCACTGGGGCCAGGAAGAAAGCAAAGCTTCAGCACAACGGACAGCGCCACCACTCAAACCAGCAGGCCTTGTCCCTGATGCTGACGTGGAGCGACGGCAAGAATGGTAAAAGTGGGGGAAGAATCAGGTCCCATTCAGGAGGGTGGCGACAGCAGCCCTGGCCTTGCACCAACTCCCATACTGGGATAGATGATCTTAGATAGAGAACACAGGTTGGCTTGTACCTGTTTGGGATTGGCTGGGTGTCATGGCTCACATCTGTAATCCCGGCACTTTGGGAGGCCGAGCCGGGTGGATCACTTGAGGTCAGGGGTTTGAGACCAGCCTGGCTAACATGGTGAAACACTGTTACTACTAAAAATACAAAAAATTAGTCGGGCGTGGTGGCACGTGCCTGTAATCCCAGCTACTCAGGAGGCTGAGGCAGGAGAATCGCTTGAACCCAGGAGGCGGAGGTTGCTGTGAACTGAGGTCGTGCCATTGCACTCCAGCTTGGACCACAAGAGCAAAACTCCATCTCAAAAAAAAAAAAAAAAAAAACGAAAGCCTTCTTGCCTGGGTGCAGTGGCTCAAATCCCAACACTATGGGAGGTGTCTAGGTAGGAGGATTGCTTGAACCCAGGAGTTTGAGATCAGCCTAGGCAATGGAGCAAGACCCCCGTCTCGAAAAAATAAAGCGTTTAGGCCAGGAGCAGTGGCTAACGCCTGTAATTCCAACACTTAGGGAGGCTGAGGCGGCAGATCACCTGAGGCCAGGAGTTCAAGACCAGATTGGCCAACATGGTGAAACCCCATCTCTACTAAAAATACAAAAATTAGCCAGGAGTGGCAGCGTACACCTGTAATCCCAGCTACTCAGGAGGCTGAGGCTGGAGAATCACTTGAACCTGGCAGGCAGAGGTTGCAGTGAGCTGAGATCGCACCATTGCACTCCAGCCTGGGTGACAGAGCGAGACACGGTCTCAAAAAATAAAAACATAAAAAATAAACAACAACAAGCCGGGCGCGGTGGCTCAAGCCTGTAATCCCAGCACTTTGGGAGGCTGAGACGGGCGGATCACAAGGTCAGGAGATCGAGACCATCCTGGCTAACCCGGTGAAACCCCGTCTCTACAAAAAAATACAAAAAACTAGCCAGGCGAGGTGGCGGGCGCCTGTAGTCCCAGCTACTCGGGAGGCTGAGGCAGGAGAATGGCGTAAACCCGGGAGGCGGAGCTTGCAGTGAGCTGAGATCCGGCCACTGCACTCCAGCCTGGGCGACAGTGTGAGACTCCATCTCAAAACAAAAACAAAAACAAAAACAAAAACAACAAAAATCAAAAGCCTTCTCAACATGTCCCTGTGGGTCTCACAGCATCTCAATCTCAAGTTGACGAAAACAGAGCTCTGATTTAGAATGTCACAGCACGACTATCCCAGGCACAGACCCCTCTCCTGTCTCCTCATGACTCGAGTAAAAGCCAACTTTCTCAGGGCCCTTGAACTTTCTCCACCTGGAATGTTCTTCCACTGCATATTTGCACAATTCACTCCCTGACCTCTCTCAGGCCTTTTCTCAAACGTCACCTTCCCAGCCTGATCCAACCACCCTATTCAAAATTGAAAAAACACTAGCCTTCCTTCTAAATTCCCTTCGTTGTGCAAATTTCTTTTCTTTTCTTTTCTTTTTTCGAGACGGAGTCTTGCTCTGTCACCCAGGCTGGAGTGCGATGGTGCAATCTCAGCTCACTGCAACCTCTGCCTCCCGGGTTCAAGCGATTCTCCTGCCTCAGCCTCCTGAGTAGCTGTGATTACAGGCGCCCGCCACCACCCCCAGCTAGTTTTTGTATTTTTAGTAGAGATGGGGTTTCACCACGTTGGTCAGGCTGGTCTCAAACTCCCGACATCAGGTGATCTGCCCGCCTCAGCCTCCCAAAGTGCTGGGATTACAGGGGTGAGTCACCGTGCCCAGCCCCTTGTGCAAATGTCTTTTTGCCTATGCTTGTTGTGTGCTCACACAGTGTTTAAATTCCTCATGATGCTTAGTGGGTCTTTATAGGTCTCCCTCATTTGAATGTCGGCTCCACCAGGACAGAGATTTGGTCTGTTGTCTGTTCACTGTGGGGTCTACAGTTACTAGAATAGGCCCTGATACATAGTACATGCTCAATAAATGTTTGCTAAATGAATGAACTTATTGCTTGAGGATGCCAGTAAACTAAGGATAGGCACAGAGTGACCCCAAGTCACCTAGTTCCTACCCCGTAGCCCCGGGTCCAACCCTATCTGCAGACAGGTACATTCCTCCATGATTCTCCTCTATGGTAAATCTTCTTCTGTCAAGATGTGAAGACAGGCCGGGCACAGTGGCTCACGCCTGTAATCCTGGCACTCTGGGAGGCCAAGACAGGTGGATCACCTGAGGTGAGGAGTTTGAGACCAGCCTGGCCAACATAGTGACACCCTGTCTCTACTAAAAGAAAGAAAATAAAAATAAATTAGCTGGGCATAGTGGCGTGTACCTGCAATCCAAGCTAGCTGGAAGGCTGAGGCAGGAGAATTGCTGGAACCTGGGAGGTGGAGGCTGCAGTGAGCCGAGATCGCACCACTGCACTCCAGCCTGGGTGACAGAGTGAGACTCCCTCTAGAAAAAAAAAAATTATGGCCGGGCGCGGTGGCTCAAGCCTGTAATCCCAGCACTTTGGGAGGCCGAGATGGGCGGATCACGAGGTCAGGAGATCGAGACCATCCTGGCTAACACGGTGAAACCCCGTCTCTACTAAGAAATACAAAAAATAGCCGGGCGAGGTGGCGGGCGCCTGTAGTCCCAGCTACTCGGGAGGCTGAGGCCGGAGAATGGCGTGAACCCGGGAGGCGGAGCTTGCAGTGAGCTGAGATCCGGCCACTGCACTCCAGCCTGGGCTACAGAGCGAGACTCCGTCTTAAAAAAAAAAAAAAAAAAAAAAAAAAAAAAAAAATTTGGGTTCAGGGTACTGATTCCTGAATTCCTTTTATTATTATCTCCCTTAGGTCCTGCATATTTTCCTGGTGATCCGCATTGCTATT